>NC_018386.1:0-300000 GCF_000208865.1 Neospora caninum Liverpool
ACCCTAAACCCTAAACCCTAAACCCTAAACCCTAAACCCTAAACCCTAAACCCTAAACCCTAAACCCTAAACCCTAAACCCTAAACCCTAAACCCTAAACCCTAAACCCTAAACCCTAAACCCTAAACCCTAAACCCTAAACCCTAAACCCTAAACCCTAAACCCTAAACCCTAAACCCTAAACCCTAAACCCTAAACCCTAAACCCTAAACCCTAAACCCTAAACCCTAAACCCTAAACTAAACCCTAAACCCTAAACCCTAAACCCTAAACCCTAAACCCTAAACCCTAAACCCTAAACCCTAAACCCTAAACCCTAGACTAAAACCCCTAAACCCTAGACTAAAACCCCTAAACCCTAGACTAAAACCCCTAAACCCTAGACTAAAACCCCTAAACCCTAGACTAAAACCCCTAAACCCTAGACTAAAACCCCTAAACCCTAGACTAAAACCCCTAAACCCTAGACTAAAACCCCTAAACCCTAGACTAAAACCCCTAAACCCTAGACTAAAACCCCTAAACCCTAGACTAAAACCCCTAAACCCTAGACTAAAACCCCTAAACCCTAGACTAAAACCCCTAAACCCTAGACTAAAACCCCTAAACCCTAGACTAAAACCCCTGGACCCTAGACTAAAACCCCTGGACCCTAGACTAAAACCCCTGAACCCTAGACTAAAACCCCTGAACCCAAGACTAAAACCCCTGAACCCTAGACTAAAACCCTGAACCCTAAACCCTGAACCCTGAACCCTAAACCCTGATCCCTAAACCCTGAACCCTGAACCCTAAACTGAACCCTAAACCCTAAACTGAACCCTAAACCCTAAACTGAACCCTAAACCCTAAAACAGCAAAGTTACAAGATGAATTTAGAGTTAGCGCACACCGATAGAAGACAGAGTGTACCCGCGATCAGATAGAAATTCCTTTACGTTCCACAGTTCCGACGACAGTGTATCCTATGCCCTGCATGTTGGCCGTGGGACTCAAAGATAAACAGGAAAACAGTGAAGTTGAAATTAGCTGCCATGGCACGCCAGGCGGGAGTGCGGTGCACAGCTAGCACATGTTTTTGGACGACTTGAATCCATTAAGCATTACGTAGAGAGCTACGCGAATGGGCTGACACGTGCAAGGGTCCGCTCATGTTAATATGTAGTTTAATTGGGAGCTAGAAGACGGAGTCGTTATTAAGCGCCCAGGTAGTCCTGGACGCTGAATCCATGAGCGTGACCGTTGTAGTTCTGTTGAATATATTTACACGATTTTAAATGGTAGATAGGGAACGAACTGTCTCCAGACGTCAAGGGTCTCATGCAATGAAACTTGCATTCAAGACCCAAGGCTGCTCTACGAGTCTGCCTATAGCTTCCACTCAACGACAACTCTTCAGTGTATCGTAATCTTGCCAGCAGAGGACAGAACAAGCTCATAAACAGCGGGGCGGTGGTGCCGGCGTACGCCGCGCAAGATGCAAATGTGGTGCCGTGAGACAACGACAAAAATGCAGAACACGTGCCAGCAGCTGGTCTGACGGTCCGCGACCATGTGTACGCGCAGAGTCACCGTGTCTGTGAATGGAGGTTTGCCGCGCAGAAATGTATCTCAAGCAAGGAGGATTTTACCACAGGGTAGGCGAAAGAATGACATGCCTCATGTCGTCTCGTGAGAAGCCCAATGGTCTACAGAGAAGCTGGCGGATGACGACCGAGTCCCATAAAGTTATCCATCCGGGTTCTTTTCTTTCCGATGGTACAGCTTCCCGAGCTTGCATCTAGCTGTTCTTTCATACGCTTGTATATCCGTTGTGCTCCAGCTTGTGCATCTGACAGTTATTAAAGCAGACCGTTCAACTAGTGCTTCAGGACAAGGACAAAAGAGATGAAAAGGAGGCTCGCGGGTTCTAATTGAAGAAGAGCCGTTCGTGGACTATTGCCCAGGGGGAGGCATACGCTTTTCCACACAAGCATCATAAAACATTGACGTGACAATAACCATGGCAAAACGGCTACGCGTGTGCTTCATGATGTTCTAATGAACAGAATGCGCCCCTTGCCTTTTGCGTTTAGTACCACGGGCCTGGAGACGGCGCACGTGTGATTCCGGTGAAGCAGTCATAGGGAGCCGCCGAACCTCCGAACTTGCGAACTTTTGGGTACGTGAATCAACCGCGATACCTGTTCAATGCTCTTAGGGAAGAGCATAATCACAGTGATGTGAGCAGATGTGCGGGTCGCAGACTGTGGAGCACTAGAACTAAGACACTGCATTCTGTCAAGACGCAAGTTTCCCCTCACTTCCGAATAGACAGTTTCCGAGGTTTACTGTCTGTGCGTAATCTGTACGTGTCACCAGGTGACCAATACGTGTGATGCTGGAGAAACTGCACCTTTACGAGAGAACGAACTTTTCCGGGTTCCATCTCACCATCACATCCGTCCCAAATTATGGGGAATGAGCTTTCAAATACCGAGAATACAGAGGGATGAAACAAAGCAAGGGAACGTCCTTTTCCTCCAATACGTGGAATCCCTAGATCTCCCCTCGTCTAACCTAGCACACACGAGCCGGGGGCCGGTGCATGGTACTGCAAAGACGAAAAGGTAGAAATCATCCTTTCCACATATTTCCAGGCGACTTAGTCCTGACATAGAATACGAACTGTACTACTGTACTACAAAGGATGTGCCATTTTTTTCTGGACTACAGAGTTTCAGTAATGTCGATCGGCAGCGCGAAGATATTTCTGATTCGGAGAGTTGGCCGGCCAGTCGAGTACGCCCGAAAAACGAAAACTAGCGAGAGTCGCGCTTCATTTTGTTGCGCTCACTCCTAGACTGTCTCCTAGGAATTGCAGTGTCCTTGATGGCAAGTGCAAGTTCACCAACGAGGTGTATTATACAAGGGATCAACTCCGCCGCCATTCAAATTGCGATCATCATGATGAGGCACTCCACCTGTCTCACTGCCGAATGAACCTGACATCCGGGCATGTGAGCTATTTCCCACCCATGTCAGCAGATGAGCATAGCGTCAATTCCAGATCCGCAAGGCAGTACGATAATGAAAATGGAGAGGCTTCGCGCTGAAAATGAATCCAGTCACTCGATCCTCCGGAGAGCCAACAGAGCTTACGAGCATTTAACCCGGGCACGTGGGTCCTGGCGAGTTGTGTCCCCCTCTTCATAGAAAGGGGCGGTGGATCTTCCCTGCGAACACCTGTAACCGTATGCCACTGTACAAAGTCAAAGAATTTAGCGCGATCAAATCCTTGTTCTCACCTGTTCGGCGAGCGGCAAAATCCGGAAATTCAGTGCATAGATCTGGTAGCCACATGCAGCTAGGTGGATATGACAAGGAATAAAAACGGCGCAGCACCTTAAAACCCCGTCAAACACGTGTTGTTTTGAACTATATCAAATTACAATGATCAGCTCTTAAGCGGTTGATATACCCGTTCCCTTCAATATTTGCGGGAAACGCCTACCCTGGGTCGTTGCCATGAAAGGATACAAGAATGGTACAATTCCAGCAAGCGGATCCTTCCCCAGAGAGGAAAGAAGATACACTTTGCGGTATTTCTCATTCAGATGGAAAGTAACTCACATCCACTTGTTCTGCAGTTCCGCGCTCACTGTGGGATATTCAGGCATGCGTATGCCTCCGTTACAACTCACAAGGTCGTAAAACTGTATGTCTCACCGGCCAGCACAAGGGGAGGGACGGACGTCTAAGAGACTCACTTTTCCCTTTTCTCAGCTAGCTGCATAGTTTCCAACGGAGAACGAACCATCTACTATGCCAGGTTGACCTCATGCGTCACTCACGAAAACTGGAAAGGAGAAACAGTATTGCATGTATAAATCGCGATCCAAAATAGTCGGCAATGGTTGTCGCCTATTGGCTGGAGTGTACCGGTTCGACTGGAAATGAAAATCTAGTTTAGCTGTTCAAATGCAGAATCGGGCTCCTGGTCTCTTTACAAGGTCCCCAAAGGAAAGGATTGACCGATCCTCTATCCACCGTCGCTGCAGCTGCTGTTGTCACCCGGAAGCACAAATAATGACTTTATACACCCGTTCTTGTGTTCTGTCGGGCTGCCTTCAAAATGGAACGGTGCACGTACGGGGCCGTCCTTTCGCTTCCATGCCAGTGTTACCGGAATCACTGAACTATTCCTTCGACTTCCATGATAGCCAGCCACCATGCTGCTGTCGATGAGAAGAGAAGATATTCCTGCGCACATTGATGGAATCAATATTGTCACAGCAGCCTACAGTTGAACGGTTTCCACAACACAGCCTTTTCAAAAGATGTTGATGCAGAGAATTGAAGTGAGAGGCAGCTACTTGGACAAAGATTCTTTGGTAATCAGAACGGACGAGAGTTTTACAGGTTTTGGCGAACTCACAGTCAAATCCCGTTAGCGACGTGGACGCGGTACTCTCGCATGAGTCCTTGCCTATCACCGGCAAAATCACCGGTGATACACGAAAGGAATGTGCGAACGGCTAGTTCAGAGCTTGACATTCCACTGAGGTGTGCACGCGTCAAGCATATGTGTCTTCAGAGACGCAGTAGTACGACTGAGGGTAATTGTATAGTAGATGACTTTGCCCACTGCATCTCAATTCGTGCAGATGGTGATTTTCCTTGTAGTTCAGATCAGAGCTAGCGGTTGATCTTTTTCACTCCCTCATTGCCTACAACGCACTCTGCTAGGAGTTGCAGCGCTTGGTTGAACCTCCCCTCGATGTCGCAGGGTTACAGACGCCACGCGTTAGTGCGAGCTCTCTGTTCTGCTGCCATCTAAGTTAATGATGCAGAAAAGAACCTGCGAACCCCACAAAAGAGATTCCCCTTCTTTTGCTGGTATCCTTCATTACCGAAGTCGAGTGATTCAAAAGCGCTAGCTTTTGGGGAGCGTTTGTGGTTCACACAACCACACCAAACCAACTGTTCCCTTATGATTCAATGTAAGACACTGCCCGCTTGAAATCTGTCGCACCGGTATCAAGTTAAAGCTCCACATATACTTGTAACCGTGCGGCAGGAGTGGATCTGCTCACAAAAAAAAATCGGCCAGAACTTAAACTTTGAGAACTGCCTCACATGGCAGCTATCGCGTTCCCATGTTTCCTGGTATTAGCTCACATCCACGTTTGGCATGGTCTCTATGCTTTTACTGGGAGAAGAAACAACGCCCCAACTATGGCGTTCAGATCCTGACGGACTAAAGTCGACTTTGCTGGTGCCAAACCGCGCTCAGGACAAACACGCCTTCACCCAGTTGCAGACGGTCCCAAATCGCTACCGGCGCTGCGGCACGCGGGGGCGAAGTCTCTAAGCTTCGTTACTGTGTTCAAGCTCCCTCTGCATATTCAGTGCAGTGTGAGGCTCCTTGCATTTTAATTGCCTCTACAGTGCCCTACGCCACAACAACCAAAAACGTCTTCCGAATGATTGTCAGCAAACGAAAGCGGGGAAGGGCATTATGCGGTCGAAAACCGGGGACTAACAGCTGAGTGGACAACCAGCTGACGACAACAAAACCAAACGTGGTAAACATCCCTACGACATGGGGCGGCAGTCACTTTTTCTGCTCTTGTTCCACGTGTGGCCCTTTGGCTCTCTGTTCCCTTTTTTCTGTCTCCTCTCTTTGTTTCCAGACGTGTACTGTTTCACATTGCTACCGCCCAACTCCTGTGGCGTCCTCATCTCCGGACGCCCACAAAGAACTTGCATCTGAACGTGGTCTCCGAGTAACCGACCGAGTGACTCACCAGAAAAAGTGACAGCAGATGAGCCCTTGTGGTGAAAAAGTGGCAATTGTCCTCTTCTGTTGTACGAAAAGTGGCGCGTCAAAATCACATCCAGGTCCGGTCAGCTCCCTCGACGACGACTGCTCCGACACAGAGCATAGGTTGTGACCAGCGATAAGAGCTACTTTCAATTTTCAGTCTTCCCACTGTGGGCCTCCTGACACTCGGACACCAGTACCTAGACCCTTTTTGTGCCTACCTACCCGATCAGAGAAACACGACCAGCAATCACCATACGCGTTGTGCCAAAGCTCGCACCCACAAGTTCTGGCGCGCAAATATGGGTCTGCGCATGTTCCGCCTACCGAGAAAACACAAATGTTTACGGTGGCGGAGTAGACCTACTGGCAACAAGGATTTAGGGATGCTAGCGCACTTCAGACGAATCCATCTTTCCTCGACGAGCTTCCATCCGACTCTAACCACTGCCAAAACGACCAGTGCGGTAAGTGTTCGCAACCACAAAAACAGACCAAACGCAGGACAAGTTTGTCACGATCGAGAAAACGGTAGCGTTCTTCACAGTACCGAAAGGCAGGCATACCGCGAGAAGGAAGCTAAGAAGAGGCCGACTAGCCGACTATCCATCCTTTAGATTCCAAAGCAACGCGGAGAGCCACTCTTCACTTGTGTTTAGTCACATCCATATGCTTGTATCAGGTCTTACATCCCCAGGCGACAAACTCTGAGAAGACTCTTTTGCATGTCCTTCCACAGACCCAACAAGCGTTACAGATACACACTAAATTATTGAAACAGCAGTCTAACCCGCGTCTCGGAAACAAAAATTGCAATGAACTTAGCCGCAACGATTTCGTCGCATGAACGTTGAAAGACAGGAGGCACTGGGTCGTCCACGAAGTGGTACAATGCCCGCCCCACGCAGATCCAAACACCACCTAAGCAGAGCAAAACAGATTGTGCATCGTACTACCCTTAGTCATTTAGTCTACAAATCTCCGTGACACTTGTGTTTGCGTCACAATAGAAAACTGAATACATATTTCTATTGCCGGCAAGCGCGTGAACAAGGTTTCACCTATGCATATAAATGGGCATCTACGCGAATACATATTTGAATGTGTATGTCTTTATTGATATATGCAAGCTATTTGCAATGGTGGATGCAAACATGTAGAAGCATCTCCACGTGTCACAGTTATCCAACAGATAGTGCATACACACCGCAACAGATACCGAAGCGTTAGCCAAAGGGTCTTCTCGGAATGTGAGCAATGTGGTTGTTTCCTTAAATCAGCAAGCCGTTCCCTGCGAGGTTCCAAATGGAAGTTTACACTTCAGATGAGGCCTCCCCTTGTTAGCCACTGGAAATCTTGCTCCGGCATCTGTCCGAAGCAGCTGTACCAAACACAGCCTACCGTGTGGAAGCAGTTGCGCCGCTGTATTGCTGACCTGCAGGACGCTGCGATTGGCATCCAAGAAGAAGCAGGTCACCACGTCGTCCCACGTGCCTCTGTGATCCGAGCAAACCTGCCCATGGAGTGAAGCCAAACTTGTGGTACACTTATCTGAATAGCTTCGTCGTGATGCAGACAGGACCCAGTGGTCTCTGATCTATTGAGACGCTTCGTGCAGGATGGATCACCGGATGTGGGGTCGCGGTGGCTGTCGGTATTTCTGTACGAATGCCATGTGTCCGCGTTTCGCGCTGACTGTTCCAGCCCTATGCAACGCCACACGTGCTACACCTCCAAGAATACACAACGGGATATCGCCCGTTGACTCAACAACGGAAAACCCGACACCCCGCTACCGGTGCGGTGAGAGTGGCCCCTGCTGCCCAGCTACGTGAACCCGAAGCCCCAATACACTCAAATATACATTACTCTATATCGTCTCGGTGGAAGAGTGCTCTGACTCAGTTGTATCAGGATCCGTCTATGGAGCCTTTTTGTTCGCAGATCTGGAGCTGTCATGTAGAGTTGATTTTTGGGCAGATTTTCTCGTGAAAGCATTTCTGTTCCTCATACGCTGGTCTCGGGTCAGGATACTGAGGATAGCCAGGTCTCTTGTAACTCTCCTATCAATCTTTTTCTGTCTACAGAAACGACTTGAATCGGCTCTCGAAAGTATATAGAATGCGCTGCGCCCGAAAGCCTCTGATTGTGAAGAGCCTGTGTTTTGGACACCTTGCGAGAACCCTAGGAAGCGTACCAAACAGTGAGGAAACTACGACGAACAAGTGTCAGATGTCAGGATGCTTGCGCACCTTGCGAGAACCCTAGGAAGCGTAGCAAACAGGGAGGAAACTACGACGAATAAGCGTCAGATGTCAGGATGCCTGGTCGCCGCGTTATCGGGGACATTCTTCGACAACCCCGTGGTGCAGAGAATTTTTGCATCGCTGCCCAGGCGTGTGGACCCGGCTCCCTGTCCATGATTTGGGTTTAAAGAAAGCCCAGCACACGTTTCCTTGTCGTACATCACCGCATTTCCGTCTAAAATTTCCTGTCTCTGCCTGGATGCCGGGGAGACATGACGTGTCCTTCGACGCGCCGCGTGTGACAAACTACCGCACCGGTGTCTACACACGCACACACCGCCAGTCTCGTGGCTGGCTATTGCGTCCACGGTGGGTGACTTTTCCCGAACGCTTACAGCTGTGCGCTTTTTTCTTTCATCGAAGGATTCGGGATCTTCCTAGAAGTCTTTTACGCGTATCGAGCTTTTGCCTTGGCGTACCCTTTCACCCGGGACCTTCAGAAAGAAAACGGACGTGTGTACATAGCTCAAAGGTACACAGTTGTAAAGAATACTCCAGCGTGCACACGAGGGGCAGATTTAAGCGGTGCGGCGTTGCTGGCCATTCAACGTTTTCCCATAGAATCGATTTGTGACAAGTAGTGTCTTTCCTTCGTACACAGCTACATAGTTAGTGGAGTTCGGTGTATGGGCTCGTCGTTTCAAATTCTGTGTATATCTTCTCCCCAGGGCCCTTTTCTTCTTGCAGCCGGCCTTGTTAACATGATTTTGCCTACCCGGTGTTACGGACGTGTCACCGTTTACTGTTCACTTCCAGCAAGCCTCTTTTGTCGCTGGAGTTTCTATGAGTTGCTGGGGCGCCTTCTCACGGGATCTCGGGCATTTTCATGTTAGCCACCTCCTTAGCTTCTGTTCGAGTTTGTTCGCTTGTTCCTCAAGCGCCCTTCGCTAGGAAGTTCACCGCACACCGCAGACTTTTGGTCGACGGAATTTTCCGGGAAGTCGAGCAAGGGCTCGACGATTCGTTTTTGACAGGGTCTTTCCCCGGTGTGTCAGAGTGCGGGGACGTGCGGTGTTCTACCCTTTCGCACCGCCCCAGCGTCAGACATGGACATGCGTCCGACTCGAGCACTCGCGTTTTCCTTGTCAACATCTGGCATGTCAGATCCCTTACCTCAGGCGCTTCACTCGACGCCTTATTTCCATCCCGACAGCACGAACACAAGTCGTTCAGAAAAACTGTTTTTAGCTGGTGTGGTGTCTCAAGCTAGGACGGGATTGGAAGTCACTCGAGAAGACGACCACCTTCCCCGGGTTCAAACCCGTCGCACCCAACCGCTGGTGCTTGGCTTCTTCCTTGTGGCGAATGGGGCTTCGCGATGTAAGCTGTGTCCTCCACCCCGAAGGGTCTGGGGAGGCTTCTCGAGTCCTTTCCGGTTCGTCTGGTCCCGAGGCCGACGCGGGCGAGTCTGTGTCCGCCAGAACGGTTCATTGCCCTTCTGACCAAAATGCGGCTTCCGAAGGGCTGGAAGACATTCTTCAAGTCCTCGCCTCCGTGTCCTCGTCCAGTTTCGCCTGTATTTCTTCCAAAGAGTCCATAGAGGAGGTTTCCTCCTTCGGTCATCGTCTCCAAGCGGCAACGGAACGGCAAGGGAGTCCGGCAGTGTCGCGCCGGAGTGCTTTTCTTCATGGACTTCCCCCGGCTGATGCTGCAAGGATGTCCGTTCTACCAAGCGAACAGTTGACTTTGGAGTCGACGAGTGAAGGTGTCGACAGCGAGCAAGCCCAATGCGCGCGCGGCACAAGGCGCATCTGCACGCCGCCGGAAGCGCCGAACAACTTCGGTATGGGGAGGATCTGCAGTGACATCCTCTGTCGATGTGAAGAACCGCTTGCTTTGCACGCTCTTTGCCCTTCTTCTCGGCTCCCGGCGTTCTTGAACTCCCCCCCTGACCTCCATCTGCGGCTGCTGACTCTAAACATCTCTGGACAGCTTCGTCAAGATGTCCAGTTCCCCAAACGCCTGTTTCTTCCGTCGCTTCAACGACTCTGGCTCGACAGGAATGGGTTGACCGACCGGGACTTGCAACCCCTGAGCCGCCTGAGAGAACTCCGTTTTCTATCTCTGCGTGGCAACCGACTGCGCCTGCCAGGCCACGAAAGCATCTCGACGGAACCGGAAAGTTCCCGAATTCGGGTTCCAGCTGCGTCGACGCCTTGTTCTCTCTTGCGCAAGACCCCCGTCTATGGCATTTGCAACTTAGTCCTTTCCCTGGAGAAGCTACAGCAGCTGGATGTGAGTGAAAACCTCCTCGTAAGTTTGTTTAGTCGCCTCGCGTCGCCCTCCCTGCAAGTTGTGCTGGCCTGCAGCAACCGATTGACTGATTGCTCGTTTCTTGCTTCTGTCTCAAAGGCGCAAAGCTGTGGAGACCACGCAGCCTCTTGTCAGTGGCTGCCGCGGGGCCCTGCCCTTCCGCTGCTTGAGTTCGTCGATCTAAGGGGAAACGCTGATGTCACATGTGTCGCGGGCCTCGATCGCGTTCCTCAGTTGAAGACATTTCTGGTTGACGGCGATTTCCGGCGTGCCACCTTAAGACCGAGAACTACACACGAAGGCGATGGCGGCGTCCTCTCTGAAACGGTGGAGGGCGAGGGAAAGGCACGGCAGAAGCGAGCAGAAGATGCCCGGGCTGCGTGCGAGCGCACACAAGGCGAGACGCACGCCGAAGGGGAACGTCGTGAGCATGAAGAGGCGGAGAAATCGGAGGAAGGTTCCGGGGGAGATCTCGAGGAAGACTGGAGCGCTCCGGCACCTCACACACGGTCCAGAGCCGAGGGACAGAAAACCCACGAGGTGATTGCTTCGGGTTTGGACTTCTGGAAGGGCCTCGGCACGTTTTACCATTCAAATCTGCAGGTTTTAACACTTACCCACCTTCGAAAGAGAGAGGCTGAGTCAGCTGCCTCTCATCCTACTGCGTCGGCGTCGATTCCTTCCACTGTTCACCAGCTACACTGGTGCCTCCCCTCCCTTCTCCGTCTAGATCTAAGCGACAACGACCTTCAGCGGTTCCCTTCATTCGCACTTCGTCCGTCCTCTTCTCCATCCTCCGGGGCGGCATGCCCTGGGGGTCTCTCCGGATATTTTCCTTCGCCGTCCCTTCACTCTTCGTCAGCCTCTCCGTTTTCCTCTCTCCTGTCTCTCTCTCTCGCTGGCAATCTGTTTGGCGGACCAGGAAACGCGGGAAAGGCATCCGTTCGTGTGGCCTTAGCAGCACTGGCGGCTCTCGAGCTCCCTTCTCTTCAGCACTTGGATCTCTCCCGCTGTTCCCTTGGCGCGCTGCCCGCTTCGCTCTTCAACGGGAAACAAAAGTTGCGTGTTCTGCTTCTCAACGAAAACAACCTCGAGCACACTGACGACTTCCTTCAGGCCTTGTGGGGACAGAAGGTACGCCAGTCACGTCAAGGCCGCCACCGTGGCACGCAGCAGACAAGCATACGCGCTTGGCAATGCAGCGCGCCTTAGAGAAAGGAAGAGGCTTGTGAGAGGGCGGGCAAGCAGTCTCCTGTAACGGCCCAGGCATGCATCCGTGTCAGAAGAATATAACCGGGGTGACATAGACTGCTTGTGCGCCTTCTTGCGCCCCCCGAGAAGCAAAGACAATGCATGCGCCGGTGCTCATGCTCTTTGGAAATCATGCTCTTGCCACGCGTCTGTCGAAAGAGCCGCCTTTTCGTGTCAAGAGCCGAACTATTGGAGGTTGGCACGCCGTGTCTTCTCCACACCACAATGTATGTCCTTCGTCGCGCTCTCAGCGGACCTGTCACCTCGCTGCTCTTTCTGCGTCTGCTTCTTCGCAGCTTCCGAGTCTCCAGCATCTGTCGCTTCGCAACAATCCTCTCACACGATTCCTGTACTTGCCCCGGACAAGCAGAAGTCAAGGGAATGTTTCTGACTCGATCCAGCGATGCCCCTGCTCTTCTCCGGGCACTTCAGCTGTCGATTTCCATCCTCCCGCAGACCAGCCGTGGCTAGCCACAGTGGACGAGGCTTCCTTCGAGGCGACAGTCCTCGCGGAGTCTCAAAGAGAGATGCCCACCTCGGACGAGGAATGCCGCGGCTATGTGCGAGGCAGACCGAGGCGCAGGGCTCCGGCAGCGCGCCGCAGCTGCAGCTTCACGGAAGGCCTTGACAGGCTCGGACGGAGACATAGAGAGGGCGAATCGCCGTTCCGGAGAATGCCTGTGCGCAGAAGACGCGACTGCTTTGGAGATCACACTGCTAGAGGAAACGGAGGCGGAGAAAGGGAAAGCAGCCGAGCCTCAGGAAAGCGAAAACTCGTACACGATGGCAGCCTTGGCAAACCCGCAGAAGAACGGTCCCTCCGGAGACAAGGAAGGGGCGCCAGCAATGCGATGGAACTCGCAGGCGTTTCGCGGGTGGCTGTTGAGCAGTCGGCAAGAGCCGGAAGAAGAGGAAGCGCCAAGAGCCGAAGTGGAAGCAGAGGCAGAAAAGTCGGGCAAAGCGCTGCTGACCTGCGGCTCCGCCGTCTGGTGTATCGGTGAGTCATGTTGGTATCACCCTTCTATCTTTCCTGTGGGATTTCCTCCAAAGAGAAACGACGCGGTTTGACGGCATTAGGTCAGAACTGGTCAACCAAGTGGAACCTCGGTTCCCTTTTCGGTGTCCAAACACGTAATAGCTCTCCTCTGTCGCGAGGGCGCCAGGAAAGTTTCTGGCCGAGTCTCGGGGCGTTTTCTCTCCTGCACACTTCGTGGAGGGAGCACTGATTGCTTCCGATTCGTGCGTGTCTCTCTCCAGGTATCACGTGCGAGTCGCCGTACCCTCCCTAGTCTCCCTCGACGGCATTCTTTTTGCACGGCGGGAAGGGGGCCCGACGATTCCCGATTTCGTGGCCTTCCTCGAACCTCGCATTCCTCCTGTCCTTCCCTTCGACATCGCCGCATCGCCCAGGCGTGGCAGTTCAGAGCCTCAACCGGCGGATTCGATTTCCGCGCCTGCGGAGAGTTCCCAGCGTCCTCGTTCTGCCTCACCGGCCGCTGGATCGCGTACAGCGCAAACTCCTGCATCTTGTCATTCTTCTTCCGCCCCAGCTCCTGGCGCCCCTCACCTTGGCTCAGAGTCATCAGTCGGCTCGCCTCCTCTTTGTCAGTCTCTGCGTCCGTCAGTCCGAATGTCTCCCTCCTTACAGCCAGCTGCCCGTGGCAACGAGATCTCTCTGGCCTCTTCTCGATTCTGTTCCTCAGATTCCGCGCGGCCTTCTTCACATCCGCTTTCTTCCTCTTCAGCTTCTGGCCCTCGTGTGGCGCCTTCTCTTACCGTGGGCGATGCACCCTCTTCGCAGGAGTCTCTCCAGTCACAACGTTTCTCTTCAAGGGAAAGCGATAGGCATTCGCCGAGTTGCCTCCCTGCTCTCGTCGCCACTTCGTCTCCAGGATCACCCTCGGAGTCGAGTGCACCTCAGCCACACGCTTCCGCTTGTTCTCATTTACGAACGTCGTCGCCTGCTGAATCGCTTTTGGCCTCTGCGCCCTGTCCAGCTTCTGCGTTTGTCTCTGCTGCTTGTTCAACGGCGGCGGAGTCGAATTTACGGCGTGTCCGGGCAGCGGCTGTGTTCCGGCCTCCACGAGCGGGGGTACCGCATGCAACCTCGACTCCGTCACATGCATCAGGCGTGAACGCTTCCGCAGCTCTATCAGGGCCTCAGGAGGACCCTGCGCTCTTTGTCTCTTCTGTCTCTCAAGCGACTGAAGAGGCCGGGCTTGAGGTAGGGGCCACGGACCTCCAAGGCTGTCCGGCCTGGCCTGTATTTGCTTCGAGTCAACTCTCGACAAGTCCTCTTGGAGGCTCCTACCAGTCCGTGGACGAGGGGTATTTGAAGCTATTGTCCGTGACAGAGTCCTTCGTCGCACCGCCTGATATCTCGTCTCTCTCAGCTTCTGCACAGTCCCTCAACTCTCTGTTTATCTCGCAGTCCAATCCGCCATTTGTCTCCCAATATTGTGAAAGTGAACGATTGAGGCGAGACCGAGAAGAGTCGCACAGTCCTCTTTCTCGACTCTCTTCGCCATGCGGGGGGCACATACCGGGGCGGTCTCTGTCCCCGAGTGCGTCGTCGCAGTTTCTTTTCGCTGCAGTTCAATTTGAACAAGATTCTGCCCTCTCACTTTCGTCCAGTGCCTCTTCCTCTCATCGTTCGTTCTTATCGAACTCTTCTTCTCCGCTTCGGAACTCCCGCTGTCCCTCATCTCCGTTTGCACCGGGCAGCTCGGCGCCGGTTGGCCTCGCCTCTCCCTGCCGTAGGCGCAAAGAGTCTGAAGGTGACAACAGGTATCCCGGCAGCGTCTCAAGTCTTCGCGTTCACCGGGATCCTATTGACTACTTTCAGACGTCCTCTGGTGACTTCACGCCCTCTCTTTACGCTGGCGGCACCCCCGAGAGAAACCAAGAAGAACCTCTGTCGCCAGCAATGCTGCCGACTCCCTTCCGTTCCTGTTCTTCAACCGGGAACGGACCAAACGGACCTGCCAGTCCTGGTACCCCTGAGGCGGACGAACTGCCGACACCGGGACCCCGTCGGTTCCACGCTGCTCTGCCTCCACAAGACTCTGCTCGTTTGGATTCTTCCGCCGAGGAGGATCGAGGCCAATCGTGTCTTCATCCTAACTCCGGTTCTCCCTCTTTTGCGAGCTTGCTCTCGTGCTCACTTTCGTCTTCGTCACTGTCGGTGTCTGCTCGTCCGCCGGCGTCCCTGCCATGGCCTGCGCCTTCTTCGGCAGGCGGCCAAAAAAGTGAACAATCAGTCGGGCAACGCGGAGGAGACGGGAGAAGCCAAGGCCTGCATGCGGGGCGTCCCAGTTCGCCAGGTAAATTGGCCTTGCCGCGTGCTTCACAGCGGCTTTCTCTTCTCGCCGCCTCACCCTGTAGGTCCCGGTCCAGATCGGCATCCACCCCGCCCCACATTTTTGCCTGGAATACGTGCCAGACTTCTTTTACTTGCCCGTATATTCGCCGCCGTGTGTCGCCATCCAGTGCGCCACCAAGCCCACATTTCCGGTTGCTCCACATTACAGAGATACACTGTAACTCGTCCGACGGCCTCACCGCGGACCTGTCTGTTTCGCGTGTCTCCGGAGCCGCAATCTCTGGCGATCAGCCCACAGCGCGTGGCGGTTGCGGGATGAAGTGCAGCAGCGAAACGGAAGGGACGGAGGCGTCGAAAGGAGAGCGTCAAGGTCAACAAAAGAGGGAGGCCGCACGACCAGGTGGAGACGAAATAACGGGAGGTATCTCTTTCCAAGCAAAAGAAGGGAATGGAGACGAATCTGCACGAGACAACAACGCCTTCGTGGGACCGTTGATGGACCCTGTGGATGGCCACATGGCTCCTGGCGAGGCGTTTCGGGCCTTGGAAGTGAAATCCTGCTCTCTGCAGGACGATGCAGTCAAGTGCCGGAAAGAACCGGACAGCGACGAAGGCGAAGCGAGTCTAGGAGAGGCGCCAACGTGGACGGCAGGAAGGACGCAGCGGCGCATGCAAGGGAGCGAAGACCGGGAAGAAGGCGCAGCAGCGCCGCACGCCCCTGCGGAAGAAGGCGACTTCTACTCGCCCCGAGCGACGGCGCGAGTAAACGGAGAGTCGGTGGAATCGCGCGCTTCAGGAGTTACTGACGCTCCTCCAGAGAGTGCCGCAGGTCTCGGGATCTTGCCGCTTTCTGAGACCCTCTGGCTCAGCGTCTGTGAAGCCCCGGAGTCGGCTCTGCAGACACCTCAAAGGTGGCTTCATTTCTCATGTCACCAAGCTGGGAGCAGCGATTACGGCGCGGCGACCGAGCTCACCGATGATGGGCCTGAGGAGGAGATGGAGCATCTAGAGACTGGGGAGAAGGAGGACCGAAAACACCACCGCCAAGGGAAGGAGAAGCAGTCGCCTACGGAGAAGGGAACAGGCAACTCAGAGCCGCATGCTGGCGAATGGCCACCGGTGTCGGTCTCCCAGAACAAGTCAGATCACACCGCAAAGCTGTCGGCGTTTTGCGCAACGCCTCCTCGCGACGATTGGCTTGGTGTGACGGCCCGCCAGGCTTCCTTGTTGGCGACGGACCCAACTGCTTCGGAACTAGGGGACCCTGCAGAAGGCGAAGATAGCGCGAACAGAGCTGGTGAGTCAGTGAAAGACGGCGGCATGGACAGAGAGAAAGATGGCGGCAGCTTAGCGACACGCGACACGCGACGTCCAGAACTGTCTTTCGAGTCAGGCACCCTGACGGCGCACGAAACTGCCTCTGTTTGCACGCGCTCGTCCTTGTCTCCCTGTGCCTCCTTGGTGGGTAAACTGCGACGGGATCCCGAATCAAGCGAGACGCTTGTGTCTCCGCACGAGCAGAACGAGTCGAGCGGAAATCGCCTAGGTTACGAAGAGGGACCGTGCACGCGAGAGAGCGTGGAAGGGGCGACAGCACATGCGAGCGGAATCACTCAGCATGCGGCCGTTCGCCGGTGCTTGTGGGCTGACGCGAGGGCAGACGACTCAGATGGACGAGGAGAGGGGCGACCTCGGTTGTGCCTCCAGACAGACGCCGCAGCCGGCGAAGAGCGTCCGACGTGCTCTTCGCTGACTGTTCCTCCCAGATGTGTCCCCAGTCCGTCGCTCTCTTCAGTCGCACAGGGTCACCCTCGCGCGGTTGTCGCACACGCCGCAGACAACGTACCCGAGGGTCGCACCGCCAACGCCGGTGCGGTGGGGGAGTGGGACGAAGCAGCTGTGCGTGCTCGCCACAACGGCCTTTTGAAGGGCTTGGAAAAGACGTCCGTTCCCACGCACTGGGAAGGACAGCCGCATGAGGGTGGATCGGAGACGTGGCCTACGCTTCTGTCGATGTCGGACCGGTATCACCCAGATGTCACAGGAAGTCCCCGTCGAGGACCGAAGACCACTGGAGGAGAGGAAGCAGGTGAGGCGTCACGCGTTGACGAAGGAAGGCGTCTCGAAGACGGCCAACACGTGACAGTTTCAGCGGCCTCGCCGGCAGCGCGTCTTGAGGCTGCGGGACCTGTGCATTTCTCCACGTCGACGTGTGGAACGGACGGTCTCGGGAAGATGGTCCTTCCGACAACGGCATGGAGTGTCGAAGGGGAGAAGAGCGACACGCCGCTGTTGCTCGGGCTCCGGATGGAGACAGACAGAAAGGAGGCGGAATGGCGTGACCTGACACAGGAACGCGAGAGCGGAGAAAGCCACACAGATGACGAGGAGAAAGGGGACGTCGACAGGAACGAGCAGAACGAGTCGGAGGGGCTGGCAACCGAAGGCAGCAGGCCGCCCGCCGAACAGAGACAAGTGAAGCGAGAGGGAAGGAGAGTGACCAAGAGGGACAGTAAGCCCAATAAGGTCGGGGCAGGTTTTTCCTCTGTTCCGCGGCCTGACAGTGAGGCCGGGGAACAACGAGACGCGCGGGTGCCAGAAGAGGGCTCAGAATCGCTCGCTGCATTGGATGGCGGTGTAAATCATTTCTTCGGGCCGCGCAGCATCGAAGAAGCGAAACCAGAGCCCGTTCAAGTCGTGGCGGTTGCAGGGGCGAAAGACATGTGTGCTGTTGCGTCAGTCAGGTGCGTACCCTCGGCGGGGCACCAACTACAGCCGGAATTCGGCAGGAGGCACGCACGTGATGACGCTGTTGGCCTCAGCTGTTCACTTTTAGGTTGCAAATCTCCGACGCCGCCTCACAGTGTCTCGTTGTACGGGTCCAGCAGCTCTTCATCGTGCTTTGCCTTGGCGTCGTCCCTAACGCTTGACCAGTCCGTCTGCACTGGCCAAGACTCTTCTGTCGAGGCGCACCGACCGTCTCTCCCGTCGCCGGAGTCTGCCGATGGGGCAGTCGCCACCGGCCTCCCTGCTATGGCCTCACCTTTTCCAGCTTTTCCCTCTCGCCGTGCCAGTGCGTTTCGTTCTGTCGCCTCTTTAGCCGTGCAGCTGTCTTCAGCGGAGCCAGGCGCACCTGCCTTCCGCGTGTCACTTGACGAGCGAGAACGCACATCTGAGAAGGGAGGCTGGGCACAGCGCAACGCAGGGGAGAACGCGTCCGTCTGCAGAGAAAGAACCACAGGTGGGATGTCGGCTGTAGAAATATCCTCGTGCACACAGCTCACGGCTGGCCGTGGAGCGCCGAGTTTCTCGACGGGGGCGGGCGCCGGCGTCGAACAGAAAAGAGGCGCGAGCGACGGAGCCGAGTGGACGATGGTTGTGGCGAGGGGCAGAGCGCACGAGGGAGGAGAGCGAGAAGGCAACCTTTCTTCTGGTGCGTTTTCGGCACTCAAAGACTCCTTGCGGCCACGCACCACTGATCCGTTCCAGAGGTCTGAAACGGCTTCGCATGCAACCGAGAGCCTAAAGCAAGGCGAAGAACATTTCGGTGCAGGTGGTTGTCGGCCGCCCGATCGTGGAACCCGAACCCGAGAGGAATCAGTTTCACTCGAGATTCTCGTCCCCGATTGGCATCCTTCAAGTGATCCGACACCCGCACTTGATCCACAGGATCACCTTTCTTCCGTGAGGCTTCAAGTCGCTGTGGCAGGGATGCCCGCTGAGGCTAATTCGGCGAGTTCCGTGTTTGGTTCATGCGTGAAGGACTCCAGAGGGACGCGGCACGCTGTGCCAGGTTCCCCTGTCTCTCCTTCCGAGTTGTCCTTCTCCGTATCGAGCTCGTCGTCTGACCCAAGTCCGCAGAGCCCCAGTTCCGTCCCCTTCACTGCAGGAGACGCAGAACCCGCAGCTTCTCGAGACGGAAGGAACTGTGGGGTGGAAATCCCGCGCTGTCCTGTTGAGCTGAGCGCTGCATGGGCCGAAACGGAGCCAGACGAAGGCGAAGCCTGTGGCCGCAGGTCGGGGTTGGGAACGGAGACAGGAGAGCCGTCGAAGTGTCCGGCGTCTGCGCCTGCTGGTGCGTCCCGTTTGGAGACACCCCCAGGCGCTTTTGGTTCAACACCGGTCTCACCGTTCCCTTCTCTTGCCTCTCCATCTTCGCACCAGTTGGTCGACGGCCGTCACAGCGACGATGATCAAACCGACCCGCGAGGGATGGCACGGAAGGGGGAGCAAGAGCGGTCGCGTTTGACCGGCGAGGAGAGAGCCTTTCTGGTCCCCGAGCCTGCGCCCTTTCTGCCCCGCCGAGCTCCTCGGAGGCGTCTCTGCCCCTCGCCTGACCTCAGTCTGTCTTCACACCCTTCCACTCCTGTGGGCGCTGGGCTCACGGGCATTCACCCCGAGGTCACGCCGAGAGAACAAAGAATGGTACCAGAGGGACAAGGCGCCCAAGGGGGCCGTGCGGCGGAGGGACAGAGTCCATTCAGACCGATGACGCGCGGTGCTTCTTCTCCCCGAGTGTCGAGGAGCGAAAACGCCCAGGAGCGAAAGAGCGACTCAGAGCGAGACCTGGCTCCGGAATCTTCATTTGACACCGTCCGCGAGAGAGGCGCTGGTCGAACCAGAACGGCTGACGAAGGAGGCAGCTCCAGAGTAAGCAGCGAACGCGTCGAGGGGACGAGAACCGCGGACTTGGCTGTACGGCGACGCGGCGCCGCTGGTGCACCAGTTACGCGGGAAGTGCGGGAAGCCGGTAACAAAGTGTGCAGCGAAGACGAGAGCCGGAGACAAAGACGCAGCGATGAAAAACAGAGAACTATGTTGCGACGGTGGCCGTCGAGCACAAAGGACGAGGGAGAGCAGGAAGCGCGAGGAAGTCCAGACGTGAGCCTGGAACCACGAAGGACTCCAGAGGGGCGCGTTCCGGAAAACAGAACTCCGGCGCCGAGATCGAGGACCCCGACAGTTAGCAGCTGCAATTGCGGAATTTCGGCGAGAAAACCGTGGTGCTCAGAGGGACTCTTGGGGTTAGCCGAAGCCCTGAAAAGCCGCGAGACCGCTTGCCACGCCCTCGCCTGCCTCGCAGCTTGCACTCGTCAGGCAGCTGTGGGAGCGGCAAGCGTCGGTGACGCAGGAAGGTGCGGTGGCATGTCCCTCAGCGAAAGGTTCACCGCCTCGAGCCAAATAGAGAATCACGGAGAAACCTGGATTCCCGTGGGGACGTGCCAAGCGCTGATTGACGCCGTCGCGAGGGAAATTCGCAAAGCCGCATCTGTCAGAAGGCAGCTTGGTGGAAGACGTTCACAAGGGGAGTCTTGCTCGCCTTCTCGGGCTTCTTCTGCCTCGACGTTCACCTCCTTTGACTCCGCGTCCGAAGCTTCGTCCTCGTCCGTTCGTGTCTGGCCTTCTTCGGATCGAACCAACTCCAGACTGAGGAGTTCAGACGATCGTGCCTGCGGCGGAGCGCGTGACGGCCGGCCGACGAAGGCAACCCCAGCAGGAGAGGACACTCTTCTGGTGCAGGCTGTGAAATCCTTCGAAGCCATTGCAGAGAACGAACTTCTCTCGGCGGCTCGACTTTCAGGTAAAGGGGGACACGCAGCACGACACACGGGTGCTCGTCTTGCGCGTTGATCGTGCAGTGCTCCGTGCATATGCTTTGCCCCGTGTACAGAAACCGGTTGCTGGTGTGTACTGCTTGCTTCAGGCTCAACGGGATCCCCAGTTGTTCATTGGGACACAGGCCTCAAGGTGATCTCGTTGTTCATTGCTCGGTGTACACGGGCCAGTCGTCAACGGACAGTCCACCGTGCAGGCGCTCTGGTCACGACCGATACCTCTGCTGGTGAGCTGCCTCAGCGACGAGCTCTCCCAGGGTCGCCACCTGCCTCTGGGAGGTCAGGGGGCGGCGTCACGGGTGGGGAGTCTCAGGCGAAATCTCGAGAGCCCCACGGGCGTCATTCTGTTAGTGCCCCAGAGCTCCGCGAGTCGACAGGAGCGAGCCTTGGAGCTCAAGGTCGACAAGAAGTGAATTTCACAGGTTCTCCGGCTCCTCCGCCGATGCCTCAACGGGTGCTCGTCGGCCATACGTCTCCCGGGACGCAGGTTCAGCGTTTCGCGGAAGGTCGTGGTTCTTTTCCTGTGGTTGCGGTGCCGACTGCTCAGTCGGCAGGCGAGGCCACGAGTATCCCGGGCGCCAGGCGAGATCCAAAAGAGGAGATGTCGCCTCTACGGCGCATTGCAGAAGCCGCCTCCCACGTTCGCCGAATGCTGGAAGACACGTCAGGATTCGGACGTAACACCTTCGCAGACACTTCAGAGACAGCCGGTTTCCGAAGGTACTCAGGCAGTCGCACGAGGGAAGATCCAAGGGATCGAGTGGCTGATGCGCCTCGAGACGCTCTTGGCCTCCAGGCGGCGGAGCCTGCCTTCCCCTCGGAGCAATACCCAGCACGTGGCGTCCAAGGCGGAGGCGAGGCAGCTTGGAACGCCCTTGAAGACATGCGGCAGCAACTCGAAGGCCCGCTAAACGCTCTTGATGCCAAGCTGATCGAGCGGGCTGAGAGACTTTACCCGGGAGAGACACTACACGAAGACACCACGAACAACTCTCAGCGAGGCACTTCTCTGCCAGCAGTTCGGTCTACCTGCCGGAGCAGAGACAGCCCAGTCGCGCCTTCGTCCACGACGTTTGACCCTCCTCTCGGGTTAGATGACCTCGTCTCCGACTCCTTCGAACGCTCCAGCTGCGAGTCAAGACGCCAAATTACCCCTGTGCCGGGGTCTGTGGACGCCCATCCTCCACGAGGCGTGTCGGGTCCTGTTGGCTCCAGAGGCCGGCAGGGCCCACTGGAGGTCAGCCGAGTTCGGTTGCCGTCGTCGCAGAGTTTTTCGGCACCGGCGGCGAATCTGGGAGGGGGGGCAGCAGTGAATTTGCATGTCAAGTTCTCTGCCTCAGAGATCGTTAGGGCGCGGCCTGGCGGATGTTTAGTGCTCGCCTATCCGGCGAACTGGAAATCGGGTGATCGCCGGACAGTTCCAGAGAAAACAGACAACCCGGCACATGCACCAGCTAGCCGGGGCAGGGGAGATGTAGGCCGATGGTTCGGAGCGTTGCTGGCTGAAAGGCGGGCAAAGCAAGAGAGGATGCGCGACGAGCGAAGGCATCGCGATGCCGAGAAGCAGAGGCACGGCGCAGATCCGAAGCGACAAGAGCTCATGAGGCTAGCCGCCAAGAGCACGGAGGCACTGGGGAGGGTTATGCCCTACCGGAGGCACGAACCGCTGCTGCAGACGTATCGAAAAGGGGCAGCGAACAGTGGGTCTTCTGTCTCCTGGTCCAAAAGTCAGGACGGCGTTTGCCGGCCAGCGCAGACGGGAGGAGTTCAACGAGAACGGTGCCTGACAAAGGTTGAAGATCGGAGGAGAGGAAACATCCTGAGGCCGGTGCACAATGCGCACGTGAAACCCCGGAGTGGACCTTCCCAGCGACGCGAGAAGGAAGCAAGAGAGGGAGACTCAGCCAGCAAGGGTGCTCACGGGAACCCAGGCACTGGCGCAGATGCAAGGCCCCGAGACACTCAGACTCGACACCAGGCGGTACTCCGGGACGAGCAAGTTCGTCAAGAGGTCCCGCTGAAGCACCCCGTTCCGGAGCAGCAGGGGAGCACTCTTGGGAACTGCGAGCCAGACCAAAGGCATGCGCCCGTTTCAAACCGAGGCGAAGAGTGCGAGGTATTTGGAGCAGCCCTGGAGCGAAGCAGCGACGCCAGCGAACGGGCGGGATTCATCTTGCTCCCCGAAAGCCTTGCCGATTCGACCGCGCAGAAGGCAAAATCTATCTCGAGGCGGGACGACGAACCTGGCGGTGGTGGTGTTCCTGTGAGAGCACGAGTCATTAGACAGGCCCTTCACGACCACGAAAGTGGAATGGATGAGTCGCCAGAGCTGGACAAAGAGGCAGAGTCGGAACGGACACTTGTGGCGCTCGTGCCTGATGGAGAAAGAACGTCGAAAGGATTAAACGGTCTGTCGTCGTCGAGTCGAAACGCCTCAGGTTCTGGGTTCTCTGCTGCAAATCAGTGTCGCCAGCAAACTGAAAACTGGGTGGCACTGACTGTCGGTGCAGTGCAGAACCGCGATGGAAACTGCCGGCTGGAGGGTGGAGAGGAAGGCCAGAGTCGGGAGGCGAGGCGGAAGGAGGCCAGTGCCGAAACGGTTGTCATCCCATTCGACTCAGAAGAGGCGCGCATTATCACTGTAAGCACGGGAAGCTGCAAGGCTGGGACGTCCCGCACGCCACACAACCGACGAGAGGACCACGCACCGCACCCCACAGATACGCAACCGCACAGGGTGCTGGCAAGCGCCTTCGAAGAGCCACATGTAACCTATTCGCTAGCTCCCTGACGGTAGCTTTTGGAGTACCTGCAAGAAAGAGATTAATCACATGTATCGGTATCTCCCTGTATGTATATACACCAGAACGGTGTTGTCGGCTGAGGTTCCCCAACGTCGAAACAAGATCCGCGAAAAAGCCTGCTTCCTGCTGTGACGCAAATGGGGATTCCGGCCTCGTAGACGTGTCGGTCCGCGTCCAGAGTGACCGAGATAACTGCTCTCTTGTGGCGACATCCTTATTTTGTCTTTTCTTTATTTTCAGGCTCTTATGGCAATGCGTGCGGACTCTCCGTTGCTAGGATCCGCTCAACGCTCTTGTTATGTTTACTGTCCACTTCGAATCCAGCGGACGCCTCATGCCGGACTGGTTTCCTCGTTCGCCTCCTTTCTGTGGCCCTCTCTTTTCCGTCCTGCGGCGCTCATTCCCGCATCGCCTCTGACGCCAGCGGGGGCCTCGGCGATCGTGGGAGGACCAGCCCAAGCGAAACCGCGTTCGCGAGAGGGAGCTCGGCATGCGTCTCCTGGCGTTAGCTTGGGCCTATTTCGGAAGGCCGGCCTGCCGCGTCCACGAGACATTCGGATTCTCTTCTTTTGTGCCCCGTCTGTGCGGGTGCTCCGAGAGGCCTTCCAGGCCCCTTGGGGCTTTGCGAACAATCCACCGGCGTTCTCGGCGACGGATGAGGAGACGCGCCCGAGCAGACGCCAGACGATTCCTGTCGGAACAGGAACGGCCGGAGGGCACGGTGCCGTCCCCCAGTCGGGCACTGGCGAAGGACGGGGACAGAGAACTGCGGACGTCGCTGGGCATCCCCAGTGGCTTCTGTTCGGCAGAACAGTGGAGGAGGTGAGTACGCCCAATATATCGACAGGGGTTGTCCATGCCGGGATGCGTTTGTTTTTGGATTTGCCTGTGGTCGACACTCATCTATCTGTGTCTACGAACACGCCTGTTCATTTGGTGGATGAATTCCGTCAAGTTGGAGACTGTGTGCCGCTTTGTGTGTCAGGCGGAGGACGCAGCAAGGCGGCTCATGAAACGGCGGCGTCAGCTCCTCAAGAACTATGTCCAGAAACTGGACGTTTTGTCCCTCCTGAGCACCGGGGAAGCGTCGCAGGCTTCAGAAGCGCTGGACTCCAAGCGAGTGCACCGACAGCAGAGATGGGCCGCGCTCCGAAGACAGACTGCGATGCTCGGCAACGGCCAAGTGGGCAAGCGGCGAGAACTGCTGGTGTGCGCTGTCGCATGCGGGAAATGCTTCCCAGTCTGCGCAGAGGTGAGGGGCTCCGAGCGTGTGGCTGGCGGCAGCGCGTAAGACTAGCAGGTGGGGCGGGAGCAAAACGCCTCACCGGTTGGATGCAGCTTGCGCCGTCAGAGTTTTGGAAACGGGCGAATGGTGTTGGAGAGCTCTTCTCTTCCAGAGTCGGGCCGGAGTGACACGTAAGGGGCGATAAAGGTCGCGGCTGGCCCCGCTATTCGCATTCGATTGAGGTGTCGTGCGCTTCCACCTTTCTGGTTTTGGTGGTCGACCTCGTTTTGATTCGGCATAACGTGAGTAGGAGCGTCATCTGCACGTGTTGCTTGTCTGTCGATGGTCATACGGGAAGACGGTATAGGCCTCCACTGCGTGTGAGCTCTTTCCTTCGCGGTCGAATTTTTGAATGGACCGAGAGCCACACATGTGAGGGTGCTTGCATGGGTGTATGCTGGGAGGTGCATGTGAATAGAATCGTCTGTCCCTGAATACCCAGACACATTCACGTGGAAGCGTGGTTTTTATCTCTTCCATCTGCTGGTCTTCTCTCTCTGTGCTTCTAGGAAATGACGCACAGGGCTTCGGTCGAGGAAAGCATGCTGCGCGCAGTGGACGATGCGATGCAAGAAGGCGCAGATTCTGTGTACTTCGAGGCCCTCGGAGTAATTGCTCTATTGAAGTAAGCAGACGGCCACGCTCTGATCGCCGGCTCAAAACTTGCCTGTTCCAAATTCGACGTGTCGGTGCTGAAGCTGAACGGCGGGACTTTAGAAGCTCCACAGTTCCCGAGAAAGCCTTGCGGTGCCAACCAAATGTGCCGCTGAGTGTATGAAAGTAGCGTCCACTGTCACGGTCTGTACACTTGCTTGTAGACTGCTGCGGGAGGAGAGTAAGCGGGCCTTAGCGGTGCGCTCTTTTCCTGACCACCTCGCATGGATGGCCACTGTGGCAAGGACAACACGTTTATAAGGAATGAGCTTGCTCGGTGCATCTCCATTTCGTGACTCTGAAGCGTTGAGCTCGTGTGCGCGACCACCGTAAACGTCAACTGCAGTGGACGTGCATGGCCATCTCTGAGGGACAACCTTTCGTCTGAAGATGGTGATACGAGGGTCACGCGATGAATTAGACAAGCGTAAGCCGTCGTCCAGTTCAATCGCGCGGGCTGAGAGCTGCCGTCTCCGTGTGTCTTAACGCCTGCGTGTGGCGGGTGCAAGTGCTGAGGTGAGCTACCCTTTTTTTCTTCTATCTTTTGTGCAGCCCAGCGCGAGCCGCTCCACTGTATCATGTGCAGTACGACGCGACGCTCTCTACGAACTACCAGGAAATGCAGTAAGACATGGGGTCATAAATGTGTGCAGATCACAGTCCCAATACCAAAAGCTCCCATCAGCTGAAACCGTTTTTTCGCCATTGTGGTTTGAGTTAGTGAGCTTTTTCTAGCAACCGGCCTACCAGATAACTTGTCAATTGAAAAGCGTCAAGATCGAGGGGAAGCTATTATTGGACTCGCGCTCCATCGGGAACCTGTATATCGATATTGTGTCTCAAGTGCCCGCTATTGTTGGTACGGGGTGCAATGGTCACGGGTGACGTGTCACAGGTGGTGTTAACTTGCGTACCAAGACTTAGTTGTGGAACACTGCCTCTTTTCCAGTGGAGGTGAGTTCGACGCCCCGTTTTGAATCGCTAGAGATTGTTTTTGCTCCAGTCTCTTTCTTGTGGTTTGTCAAGTCTTCGGCCCAAAACGTTTCAGCGGGAAGTGACCGTATGGATTCGCAAGACACCGGTCTCCCACCTGCTGAACGCGTGGGATGTCCTGCGGCTAGAGTTAACGAAACTTTTCCCAAGTGTGAGCTTAAGGAAGTAGAGCCCGCGACTACAATCCTTGGGCGTCTACGTATCTGGCTTCCCGTGATCCGAGTTGCTCCAGCATCGACGCGACTGCGGCAGCACAGGGTCCCTGTGAACGGGGTTCGTCTGTCGTAGTGATGATACTGCACCGGACGTTCAAACCCAACATATTTATTTTTGTCATGCTAGTTCATTCGAGGCAGAAAAATGGATGATATGTATGTCGTTAGCTACATTCTGGGATCTTCAAACATGTATAAGGAAGCCCATTACGAGTCAAGTGTCCTTCGACCTACCACTTTTAGTTCAACTGAAGGAAGACAACACTTGAAAATAGTCATCACAGACTCGATACGTTTGGAAAAGTACTTGGTAGCTCTCCTATTCATCGCGTTTGTGCTGCTCCGAGTGCACAGTTTTTTTTCGAGCCTTCGGCCTTAGGAGAGTCGCAGACACCGGGGTTGCAGATCAGCATAATGCCTGTCATGGTGCCTGATAACGTACTGTGATCTATCGCTGCAGTGCAGCAGCGACAGGCCGACGTGGAATGTATCTTGTCCGGGATATCCTAGATCATCGAGCCACGTACTACTGAAGTCATGCCGGTAGAAACTCCGGCCCCCTCCCACAGACTCGCTGAATTGATACGTCACCGGCGATGTGCATTGCTTGCCAAAGAATAGGTAGAAAGTAGCTTCCACGTTGCGCTTCATTCTGTAAGACAGAGACAGTGGCGATTCGTTAAAGAATTGAAAGGTGTGCTGGGGCGAAGAAAACCAAATCTGACGCAACATACTTTCCTACTCAACTGTTTTACGCGTGGGTCACTTCATCGTTCTGGTCGACCATCCGAAGCTCAACGCGTGTACACACAATCTCCTCCGGTTGCAATACCGAATCTGCTGGCCAGCGGCAAAGTGCGTTAAACAGGGGCGCTGCCCTATTGCTACAAACGCATCTTCATCCAAAACGCTGGCCCTACACAGCTTTATATCATTCCACGGCAAAGCGGGACTACGCTGGACTTACCGGACTAACAGAGCGGGACACGCTTTTCTGGGGGTAGCTAGTCTGGAGTCAGGCTTCCCCGCCAGCGCCTCGCGGTGGTCGTGTTTTGTTCCGAACGGGTAGAGGATAAACTGCAATCGGCAAGTTCTTCGGTTTTCGCTTTTCAACCAAGGACTCACGATCCGACGAGGCAACTTGCCTTCCCGAGCAAGTAACGCTAGATTCGGTACGACCCAGCAGATCATGTCTGTCTCATACAGGCCAGTGACAATTGTCGGCTGTCTGTCGATTAGTAGAGCGAGCGACGTGTGCAGGACCATGTTGTCGTGCAGCAGATGAGCGTTCAAGGCTGTCAGCTTCTGCAGCTCCTCATTTCTCTGAGCATTAGTATGGCATGGTTTCACAAAAAGGAGGACAGAGAGTATTTGACCCGTGTCCGCGGGCATTGTGGCGTCTTGCCACAAAAGGGGATGAGGGAATCCCGGCCAGTAGCACAGAGTACTTGCTTGGTCCGAACCAGAGAGCGGTAGCGCACAAAAAAGTACGGCGGCGCTTTTGAGAAGATAGACCTGAGACACGAGTTTTCCGCGTGATGTTGTGCCTCGTCTAGGCAAATAAGGCTGACTTCTGGTTGCCTTTCATATTTGGCTTCAGCGGAATGACGGAGGCTCGAAAGCCGCCCCTGCGACGGCTCTTCTCCCAGGTGAAATAAAAAGAAATGGTGCTGGTTGAACCGGACCAGGTCATCTTCGCTACACTTCCTCAAAGAACAAATCTGATTCAATTCACTCCAGCAGTTAGGCAGTCCTAGACAACCGGTCGCTACAATTGGAGTTTACAACACAGCTCCACATTAGTGCTATACATAAGACTTAAAATTCGGAGTAAGAGAGTGTTCTTGGCAGCTGTGGGACCATGTCACTCACATCCATTCGACTTGTTTCTTCCGCTTCCTTCAACTGCCTAACGAGAGCTTGCTCTCTGCACTTGAGGTAATTGTTTTCTTCTGACAGGTGGTGACACTTTTGGTAATAAGCAGACAACTCGCGCAGTCGGCGGCCCTGTTTCTCAATCACTGTTTGTCGGAGGTCGTTGAGAGCCGCAGCTCCACCCAGAAGCTCGTCAGATGGCTGCCAACATTGACGATTCTTCTTCTCTGAACTGGAAGAATCCACAGAACAAGACCCCAGAGCGAGTCGCCATGCACGCGAAGCAACAGACAAATCGCACACAATCCGATGGCTGCCGTGCTCACATGCGGTGTAAAAAGAACATCTAGTGTGCGAGTTGCCAGCGGCAGCCCAAATGTCTCTCACGCTAATTGACAGAAACAGAGATCCTTTGTTATGGCTCCGGCAACACCGACCGGGTCTTATAAACAAGAGGCTAAAGCCCTACGACGAAATGCTGGCTATTTGTTTCTATGGCAACGCTGTAAATTATTCTCCTAACTAGCCTGGCAGAGAGACGATGCTGTTATACGACCGCTACCTCCGAGTACAGTACCTACCGATCGCAGTCACTGTCTCTGCAGAGCAACAGTTGTGACGGAACAGATTCATGTCGTTCACATGTACTCCTGAAATTCGCCAACGCACTATACTTTCATAGGTGGAAGGCGTTCAGATGATCGGAGAACATCGGGTCAGACAAGAGCCGTTTGAGGGCAGATCCCGCGCTCGTGTGTTGGGGTGCCTGCTGTGAAGGGGACAAATTTTGCAAGGTGCACAGGGACTGTGGGACTCGACGAACTCATGCAGTGTTTCCAGAAAGGCCGAATACTGTGTGATATTAGAAATGGCGTCTTCGCTGTTACATGGATTTCGTCCGCTTTCGGAACTCCACCGGGGAGAGATTTCGCACCTGTTTGCCGTTGTGGGTGTGGCCGGGACGACACACCGAGTCCGCGACACTTGCTTGTGACGGAGACACTGGCCACAATGGTCCTTCGTAGGCTGCTTTTCTTCGTGCGTACTGAGTTGCGAATTCTTGTGAATATCAGCGTTTCTGGGTCTCTCTCGACGAGGAGAGCATGGAGGTGACTTCTGTTGCCGTGCGCCGCCATGGTCACAACGTTCGTCGCTGTGCCACGCACGGCGATGGCAACCCCGAGGCGAGCGACAGCATCCCCCTCTCCTGTTCAAACGCGGGGAAAGCGATTTCCCAGCACTTTCCTCTCTACGGTGCGGGGCTGACACACTCTGCGTACAACGAGGGCTAGCAGGAGAGCTAGCGGGCTGCCAGGTAGGCGTCTGCGACGATTCGGGTAAGTGTAGTGATAATAACTTCTCACCCTGCTGGGGCAGACTTCTCATTCGTAATATGGATCGCGAGTTTATTGTCCCAACAGTCCGCTTCCCTGGTGTTGCCATCTCGTCAGAAAAAGACGTAGAAGCCAGCGAAATGGGCAAGTGCCAAATCAAAGTGTCGAGCGGGGAAACAGGCGACCCAGCTGGTGTATATTGCAACCTTTTCCTCTTGTTAGGGAACTTCGCAGTCGGTCCGCGTGGATGGTCTCCAGATAGCCTTCAGTGTATGTATGCGTGGACCACCATGTCGAAATGACATAACTGGTGGATACCAGACGATCCGCTAAGAGCACAGTCAGCCCGATAGTTATTCCCTCATGCTGCGGCTGGACTGGAGGCCACTTCACTTTTGATTGTAGATGGCTGAGTACGGAGTAAACACTGAAGAGATGTCAAAAGAGTACTGAAACAAAAACGCCCTGTCATTAGGGGCAGTTTACAGATCCATAATAAATACGAAATCAGTCCTTCGGGATCAATTCCCTCCGATCCGCGAGACAGCCTAGTGTCTTTCACCGCCTCTGATGGACGGAGGCCCATCCGGAAGAATTCAAAGTGTGCTCGATTGTGGGGCCGCACATGCTTCCGGTCACCCCATCTTTTCCTGCGTCTCCATTCGCTGATAACTGTAGCTGTCACTGTCAACGTCACAGCAATTTCAATTTAACAGAGACAGCATTAGCTTGGTTATTCGCGTTGCGTTCTTGGTACTCACTTCCAATTTCCTCGCTTCAACGTTCGCACTCGCATGCGGGTGGGCGAAGCAATCATGAGAGACCCGATGATCTTTGAACGGAGTTAAAACAGCCAGCACGGCTGCACACCAGTTAAACGGCTGTTGTTACACTCGTGGAGTCTTAGAGGCTCGCTATAAGTGTGCGCAGCCACCTGGCTATCTGCTTCTCCCTGACTTCGGTGTACACCGCCATAGCTCACCGCCAGGTGCAGATTAGACTTGCCCACAACTCTTCGTCTGTGTGACGAAAGAGTTTTACTTGATGGTTTCAGTCCGGTGAGTTGCCAACAGTATCTGAAGGACCAGGACATGGAGGCTGAATTTTTACGGACTCCTAGCGTGTATGAAAAACGGACCACATATAACCTCCCCACAGGTTGGCACCGGCAATACGTTTTATCGTCATGGCATGAAAGTAGACAACTATGTGATCCGAGATGGAGCGGACAGCGTCAGAAAATCTCGCGAAATCAACGGGGTTTAACGTGTCGACATATCGCTTATCATAGGACGGGCTGTGCGGCGGCAGTGGTGCTGGAATATCCACGTATAATGAAGTCGTACGGTTGCCAGCTGTTGTTTCCCCAGTGTGCTCAAAAAACACCTGGAGACGTCTTGTTGACCGACCCAACCCAATCATGTTGCATGGGTGCACTGTAGTTGGCATTCGGGTCGGTTGCAAATTTATGTTCGGTGGTCCGCCCTGTGGTTTGTTTGCGGTGGTTTCCCGATGTCGGTACGATAGAGTCCGTCGCGTGGTACGGCACCCCCCTGCAAACCAGCAGGGTTAAAAATCTCCCTACTGCCAGGGTTTAATTATCAGTAAGCTGTGTTCTCTCACGAATATCAAGGGGAACCGCACATACAGCCTCGACGGCGGCAGGATTCGAACCTGCGCAGGCAGAGCCTAATGGATTTCGAGTCCATCTCCTTAACCACTCGGACACACCGCCATGATCCCTGTTGCCCGACGCAACAGGTGTCGACGTATCCCGACGCGAGTAAATCTCACCAAGTTCTCCTGTTGCGGTTTTTCTTTCCCAGGAGCTAGCTGACGACAAATCCGGTGCGCAACTTTGGGAAACTATATGAGATATCCGAGAAGTAGTGTCCGCAGTTCCTCCGTGTACTTCGGTCAACTGGAATTGCATCGTTACTGATTTAGCGAGTGACGTGTGACACAGCACGGGCTGCTCGTCCACTTTCTCCAACTACTATCGCATAATGCGAGTATATCTGTCCAGGCCACATATCTTGCAAGCTCTACTATAACCTCTACCTGGGTGGACACCGCTGCAGCAGCCAACAGAGATCCTCCATAAGTATTGGAAGCAGTGACGGTTCTTTTTACAGCAGAAAGCTGTATCCAGTTCAAAGCGAGCACACAGACATTTCTACAGGCTACACAGGTTAAGGCGGAAACGTAGCGCATAGCGTTAAGTATCACATCTACGCGAAAACACCCGTGAAACTGTTGCGCAAGTCATAGTCTCAACGAAAGACACACCACATTGAGCACACCGAAAATGTGCCGGTGGTCACGCCGCTTCTGCGTCGCTGTACATTGTACATCTTTGTCATAGTTTGTGGTGAATCTGACTTTCCACTATCGAGGCTGGAAAAGCAGTCTCTTTTGTGACTGCCCACAGAATTTGATGGCATTGCCCTTTTGGGCAACACGCTGTGGACTAGGCACCTCACACTGTCATGGCGTTTCTATTTCGTCTGTCGCCAGTCTGAAGACTGCTAAATGTCTGGGAAGGCGCCCCCGGAGCCCACTGGTTTTTGATGTGGTGGACCGAGCATCACCCCCTGTGGTAGAGTAGCAACACTTGCTCATCGTCGTCTAGCGAGTGCAAACTGTCAGAGATACGCGTTTCTAACGCCATTTGTAGTGAGCATCCGCTGTTTGTCTGATTTCCAAGAGCTGGTGTCACAAAGGTTAAGCTGGTGGGTTTGTGGTAGATCCTTACCAGAGGACAACGTGACTGGCTCCCGCATCTGCAGAAAGGCGGCAAAAAATTCCTATGTTACTTTATTGAAATCGGAGACAAGTCGGCATACAAGTGCACAAAATAAATATGCAACATTCACTACCGCATGACTCTAATGTCTCCCGCCACCACTACAGGCTCCATGTAGTGTACGTAGCATCAGCGCACCTCATTGACACCTCTTCAGACTTTTCTCCTTCTGTACAAGATTGCCAGAAAAAAACAGAATATGTTTCGAGAAACTCTAGACGCCTAAACCTGTGAGACCCCCCCTTGCAGGATTCACAGGATCTCCTGGTCTCAGAATTGTGTGTTAACGCAACAGAATTGCCCGCGCGTTGCAACAGGTAACCACACGACGCCGTTCACTGAGAGCCCCAAGAAGTCTTCTAGATACGCAGGTACACCAGAAGGTTGATGCCTCAATCTCTCTGAGTGTCCGACAGTCATGGCGTCGCGTGGAAGGTTGCCAATGCGCCTCCCGATACATGCACTTAACGGCATCCCCCCTCACCTAGCATAAAACTGTAGAACAAAGTGAATGAATTTTACTTTCTACGGATGCAATGCTTTCCATGTCTCTTCCGGGAACACCGGTCATGGGGGAGCACGGCGATCACGTTTCTAGCAATTTTTACCGGTCCGCTGATGACCCGACTACCGGGTTGTTCGCGGGTTATGTGTAACAGTGGAAGGGGAGAAACAAACTTCAGATGATGCAGATGAGAGAGAAGCATTTTAACTACATCGAAGCCTGATTGCTTGCGGCTGGGTGATTGAGTCGACGTCACCTTGCACTAGGGAACATGCAAGATCCGCCAAACTTCAGATGTTCGCGGCATCGTCGAATGCCCGCTCTACCTTCCGCACTCGTCCCCAGAACTGAGATCGACGTGTCCTACACGAGAGACGGAAACTGAAGATTGCACGGATTTATACAGATACCAACAGAGCTCGTTCCAGTGCGCACCAGAAATGACAAACCGTTTGCCTGCAGCCTTCGGCCATACAGGATCCACCTGTCTTTCAATTGCTGTCCAGTGTGTCAACCCTCAGGGGGCTCTTTCGTTTAAGGTACACACTGTTCCTACTAACTGCACAGACTGCTGAATTGTATCGCTGTATTAATTCGTTGTCTGCACCAAGCAACAAAGACTACCGACGGGGACAGTTTCTGTTCCAAAGCTGCACTTCTGATGGGTCGTTTTCGTAGATGCAAATCTATTTGAAATCTTGGGACCCAGCAGGATCACACTGCCTATACTGATGCACCACAACCTTTGCAAGGTTGAACAAGGTCAGCATATTGTGGTGGTGTCTCTGTGGGAATGACACAGCGCGACTATGACGAGAGCACCTCGATAGTATACCGTTTTAAGGGCTGGACAACACACAGCAACACGCTCCTTAGATGACGCCTACCGGGACCAACAAATCTTGACCGTTTAGTAAATAGCAAAGCGCCTTCAACACAAAAATTCCGACATTTAACACCTCATCTAAACCACTAAATTCCACCACACACTTTATACGAAGTGCACTTGTCTCTCCCTTGTTTACATTCACTCCGCCTGAACACTTGATTGCTCTCTTCCGCTTGTGACTGCCAACTTGCTGGCGGGTTGCTGTCTCCGCTAAAAGGTTTCACGCTCACCGGCGGAGACACGCGTACTCTGGGTCCTCTTGCACAAATAAAAACTCCGGAATCGGTTCTCTTTCCACTTCGGCATGACTTACACCCCTGCCTCATGACGTTAACAGTCAGCTTCGTTCAGGAACCAGAGAGAGGTCAATACACCAGAAGAACTCCCTCCACCATCGTCCCCCGACCAGAGCGGCAGTCGACTCAACTCCTCTGCGACGACGCAAATGTACGAATACTTTCTGAGGCCCCTTCTCTATCGGAAGACAGCGTCGCTTTGGAAAAACGAGCTATTTCCCTTCCGGCCACTCCACACGTCAACACACAAGCCCCCCCGCCTCGGCTTTTGTTCCGATTACCGGCGACCGACCTCATCCACTACGGATCTTGCCTCTCCCACTAGAATCCGATCGCACGAAGCAGGCTCCTCGTCCTACTGTCCGGTTTGCACACTTTTTCCATAAGAATGTCAGAACCGACCGTCAACTTGCAAGTTTCCAGTCTGTCCACTTGAATTTAGCAGTTGGAAGCTTTACCAAATCAGCGCTGCATGACCCCTCAGCTCAGCTGAAGAGATCCTCTATGGGGCGGTGTCCGGCACTCGTTGGCCGTTGCTGCGCCGGCGGCATCGGTACACGGCTTCCATGCGGCCCCTCGAGTGGCTGCTGGTGGTGTGTCGTGCTCTGCCACACGCCTGTGCGCAATCCCTGACTTGGTCCCGGCAACGGACTTCCTAAAGCACACACGCTATCACGCTCCTTCGCACGCAGCTGCGGGGCAGTGAAGCTGTCGAGGGGATGCTGACTAACAAGCGACTTATCTGAGGGCTGGTGGACGAGCAACTGACTACTAGGTTTGCTTGATGCCTGCCGTGGAACCGGTGAGGGCCCCTCGTGTTCGGGCGGTGACTGTACAGACACATCGTCAATGTTCCACTCATCCAAGTCATCTTCATCCCAAAATCCCTTCCCCTCAGTTCCTACCTCATCTGCAGCCCCAATCTGCTGCTGACTGGCCACGCCTGAAGTACCTGCGCCTACCCCAAAGGAGCCTGGTGGCGGGCTGTTCGACTGCGGCGGAGGAATCGATTGGGACGCCACAGGCATCGGAACCAAAGAGGCCGAGCCGTCCGGACACCGACTGGCCGGAAGCGAAACCGGAAAGCTCTGCTCCTGCGCTTGAGCAGCATGCAAAGGACGTGCCCCGACTGCGGGTGGACCAGATGCCGGCAAGACCGTCTGGGAGCCTGCCACCGTGTGCGCCTCCATTCTCGACCGTGCGCGCTCACTCTCACCATTCTCCACGTGCCCGGCACGTGGTACGCTGGGAGGCTCAGCGCAGTCTACGCTGTTCGACTTTCTTCCAAGAGCTGACGTAGGCGGCAACAACACTCGACAGGCCCCGTCTGCCACAGACGGCAGCGGGTTGGATCCCTCTTGGGAAACTCTGCCACGGACGTGGTCTCCAACATCGCCGCCTAGGTCGCTCAAACCCTGTCCTTGGTCCACCGCATGCCACGCGTGCACACCTACCTCCACTGGTGCCGAACCGGCCCCGGTAGCTGAGGGCGCTACTCCACTGGCCGTGGGATGGCCTTCCTGTTCGCTGCCGCTCGGTGACGCGCCATCACCGTTAGCGCTTGCGGCGGAGACCGGGGCGCCTGCGGGCGGTTCAGGCCGCGCCGGAGGTGGCGAGGCAAACGCAGGAATCGCCTGCAACGACCGGACGGCGTGAGCCGAAACGACGGGAACGGACACTTCACGTTGAACACCAAACGGGTCTCGACTTGGCTGTCGAGGTTGCCCGTCTACGCCCGACAAGGGCGACACGTGTGAGAGCGGCCCCGCAGGCGGCATCGTCGCTTGAAAAGGGTGCCGCGCGGGAACCGAGGCCGGAGACGCGGCACTGACCGGCGCAGGTCGAGCCGTCCCCGAAGGCGGTGTCATGGCGCACGGAAATGGAGTTGAAAGAGAAGTGGCCGCTCCACCTGATGTGACCGCGGGCGACGCTGATCCCGCCTCTGTTTCAGCAGGAACCCGTTCGCCGCCCGTAGGGGCCCCAGGCACCATGTCACTGTCTATTTTTGGTACCATTGACTCGCCTTCACACGCACGGGGGGAATCTGCAGCCCTCGGCGCGAACTCGCCTTTGCCGCGCTCCTGAAATTCCTCCGCAGGAACGTTTTCTGCAACATCTTCGGCGCCTTTCGTCGGGCCGAACATGCCGCTAGGTCGCGGTGGACCGCCGCTCACATGGCTTGGACACGCTTGCATGAACGGGGACACCGAAATCAAGCTCGGACACGGGACCTGCTCAACGGTCCCCGCCTTGCCTGCGTTTAAGAGCCGGGGGCTGCATCCCGATGAACTCTCGTTCGCAGGCGCCATCGACGCCGGGTAAGCCTGGACTGCGGACGGACCCGTCCCTGAGCGGGGAGCAGGGAGAAACGAACTCGGCGTCATGGAACTGCCTGAAGGAATTTCGGGAGAAGCCTGTGGCACCCCGCATGCATTCGATGTGACGCTGCACACATCCACACATCAGAAGCGATCCGCCACAGCGTCAAACCGTCGGCAGCACACGAGACCGACGGGGCTGTGCCGACACATCGCATCTCCGTCGCCATCACGGCACCAAAGCGACGGCCCAACACGTCGCTGTTGACAGCCAGTTGCCCGCGAGAAGCCCCTCTCTGCATGCGCTTGGACCTCAGCAGCACCCCCTATCCTCCGCACCCACGGGCGGCATGACGAGCATAAAGGTCAGATAGCTAGACACCGGACTGTGCGAAAACGAGATCGACGCTACAAAAGCTGAGTCGTCGACAGAGTCCAGTCCGTACCTTAGATGACTGGGTGTCGCCGGTGGCGCGCCGCGGGAGCCGGCGAGTGAATGTGCCACGGCGACAGTTCCTGCGAGCCTCGTCGCTAGCTCACTGAAGCTTTTCCGGTGGAAATTCCGCAGGTCCGCCGCCTTCTGGCGTGCAAGCGCCTCGCTCTCAATGCTCTTCGCTACCGCCTGTTGAACTTGTTGGACCGCCGCAGCAATGACGCCACTACTCATCAGGCGGCGGCCCACGCTGCTGCGAGCGACGCTGTCCGAGACGACAGAGGAGCAGGCCGACGGAGTGGGCGGGAGAAGCCTTCCGCCGGACATGAAGAGTGCGGCGGTTCCGCCCGTCGCGTGTCCAGAGACACCGGAAAGCGCGACTCCCGCGTTAGTCGTATTCTCTCCAGCGCCAGGTGGAAGCGGGGGCGCCGCCAGCCGACTCGCACTGCTGCATCGACTGAGGCTCCGCCGTCTCGACACGCCGCCCCACGCGGGCCCTAGGGCATGGGCACCCGAACCACTTGCTTGTGGTCCTTGTGCAGCCGCAAGTTTCTGGAGAAGCATGTCGAAATCGTCAAACACCGCTGACGCGTTTTCCTGGTCCCCTGTCTCTCCACCTGCCGGCTTTCCTGCTGCGTCTTCAGAATCCCGCGCAGCAGAGCCAGCAGCCTCGAGTGCCTGCAGGTGTCGCTGCTTCAAACTCTGTAGCTTCTCCTGCAGCTGCTGAAGGGACCGGAGCTGGAACGGTGCGTCCAGCACAGGCGACCTGCCTCCGCCCGGATGCGACGCAGACGCGGCGGTCGCTCTCTTCAGCAGGTTGTTTTCCTCCTCCAACGCACGAATGCGCATTGCGTCCCGCTCTGCTGCTTCTCTGTGCAGTTTCTCAACGTCCTTCACTTTCCGCTCGAGCCGTTCAACATGCGCCCGTTGCTCGGCGTCCGCCTCGTGGTGCTTGTCCACTCCGTTCGTCTGCGCCTCTGATCTGTGTAGCTCCTTCACCTCCCTGTGCAACTCCTCCAGCTGCTTCTGATGCTGTTCCAGCTGTCTTTGCAACTCTCTCTCCTTCTCTAGCAAGTCCTGTTCGCGCTGCTGAAGTTTGCGGTGTTCGTGCTGGAGCTGCTGGAGCTCCTGGGTGTCGAACGCTTCGCTGAAGCCATTCGGCTGCGTCTGAGCCAGCCTCTGTTCCAGTTCCTGCACTCGCCCGCACAAGTCCCGCTCCCTTTTCTCCAGCTCACGCACTTGCTCCGCGGCTCGCCGCTCCTGCTCCGCGAGCTGTCCCCTCAGCTCCTCGACCTCCGCCTGGAGCCTCTTGATTTCGTTCCCCGCCGCAGCCGCCCCGTCCAAATCGCTCAGCGGAGTCCCACTCAACCGCTTTCCCGCGCGAGCGAAGGCGTGCGCCTTGGGGCTGCCAGCGGCCAGAGCAGCCCCTCGCCCGTCAGCGGCGGCGGGCGTCGGGATCCCCGAATTCCCCCCGCCCTTGGGCTCCCCCAGAAGCAGGCGGGCGGCCTCTGTTGCGCGCATCCACGCTGCGGCCGCAACGTAGGCTCCGTTTTCGCCGGACTGTTCCTGCAGTTTCGCGTTGAGCCGAACCGCCGCAGAGGGAGGCGGCACGGACGACACGCGCGTCTGGAGCTGCAGGGGCGGCACGCGCGGCCCCGGGCCTTCGCCGTTTCTCTCCTCGGGCCTTCGCGTAGGGTCGCGCCCCACACGCGTTTGGCTGGGCGGCCTGACGCCGTTCGTGAGCGGGACGGTTCCCGCATCTGGCGAGTTCCGAACGGAGGGAGACGCTGCCTCGCTAGGGCAAGACGGAGCGGGGCGCGTCGCCCCCGAAGCTGGGAAACTGGGAGTGGGAGGCTTCACCGCGCTCCGCGCAGAGGCCGTGGAAGAGTATATGGAAGAGGAAGGTGGCGGAAAAGACCTCGGTTGGGACGCGAGTTCAGGCTCACTCGAAAACTCGACTGCCGGAGAAGACGGCCCTGGAGAGGCTCCGCTCACGCCTCGAGAGGGGAGAGGCGGCAAGCGTGGCCTCGCGCTCGCAGTCACAGTTGACGAGAGAAGGGGAGACATTTTGAATGACTGCGAAGGACCAAAAAACGGAGCGGCTGCCTCCAAAACTGAGAAGGGGGGGGCTGTACGCAGCTCAGCACATGCCGAGCCGCTGGAGGAAGCACGGAGCGAGAAGGAAGAGACCCAAAGACAAAGAGGAGAGAGGACATAGAGAGGCAACGGGACGGTTTGGATGGCGCGGAAACGCGCACACAGCAGGCCGCGTCTCCAGCCCGAGCAGTGGAGCAGACACACACGATAGCAAACACTGAACAAACCGCCGATGTATGCGGGTCACACGACGCGCTTGCTGTCGTGTTTTTTTACGACCGAGGACAAAAACACAAAAAACGAGGCGCGCCTGGAGACGCGAGATGCGCCCGCTCCGCTGTCCGCACGCGCGGATTTAGCGACCGCCGCAGCGGCGAAGAAAGTCACAGCGGACGCGTGGAGTCGTCGAACCAACAGGGAACGCCTGCAATGCAGTTCGTAACCGTTTCCAGATTTTTGGAGACAGAAACGTCACCACTCAGGACAGCCAAGCGCGTCCCCGGACCAAAAAGAAAGCCGAGAATTAGTGCCGCATGCCACGCGGGCCTTGCCCTCCCCTCCAGAGTCACCTTGTTCACCACCACGCGATGTGCCGGCAGGCAAAAAGGCGAGACGAACGAAAGAGAAAGAGATTCCTACAGACACGACGCTGTCACACACGTGGAAACACATGAGACTTTGGACGACACCAGAAAAGCCGAGATCTACAGGACGTGGCACTTTTTTGTGACAGTGGACTGCGGCTGCGGCAAAGACATGGATCACGCGATGTTGCCCTCGAAAAGAGTTTAAAACTGCAGCAATAAACAGTTTAAAATTGCAGCAGTAAAGATACAGAAGAAACAGATTCACTGGGACAGTGAGGTAGGCTGGTTTAGCAGCAGAGGCGCAGGGAGCACGCGTGCCGTGGCACAACATCTGTTCCGGTCGCCTCACTCTACACACAAAAAAATGGTCCACAGAGAGCGGTTGCCAGCTTCCAGGCAAAGTACACAAAAAGCCGACACGTTACGGAGATAAACCAGAGGCTCGAGAGGCTGCGTGTGCTCGCTACCACACGCAACATACGCCTCTCTCGTGAACAGCTTCGCTCTCAGCGTCGCCGGCGCCGACAAGAAGGTCGCGTTCGCAACACCCACTGGTTTTGTTCTCAGTCCAGGGTGGGGGTTGGAGGGGGGGGAGGCAAAACGCAATTAGCCCGAGTCAGCAGAACCCCCTGTGTCGATGCTATCTTTGGCTGTGTCCACGTCAGCACCGCAAGACAGTGCCCGTTTTCTGGGTACTCTGTGTCGGCATTTTGTTGACTCTCCTTTGCTGACTGCCAGTTGAGATCCAGCGTTCAACACGGGAGAGCCGGGTGACCTGAGTGTCGAGGTGTCGCCATCGGGGACGAGTTCTGAATCCTGCCGTCGCTGAGCTGGAAGTACGGCGACGTCAAGTTCTCTTGAACGTAACGCCCTGTCTCCAGAAAACCATGGTGCAGAAGCTTAGCATAGGAAGCCGTTCATCAGCAGCTTCGTGCGTTTCCGGATGGAATAGCACCACCTATAACAATCAAGAAGATCCTACTCTATACCCAATAATAACCCATCCACTGACTACACTTCCCGACGGAAAACCTCTTCTGTTGCCGATAGGGGATGGAGAACCCATTGAAACCGCCGGGACCTGAAACGACTGGACATCCTGTTCTGGTCCCCGTCTCGGGTTAACACATGACATTTGCTAAGCAAGCTACTGTCGTTGGACTCTACCAGTTTCGTTCAAAAACAGCCATGTCACGAACGAGTGACAGGACATCCAGCTCTTCCCCGTTCTCAGTTTCTGATGCGAGACACAAACGATTTATGTGCCCGCCTGGGGATTATAATTCAAGCAGAAAACAGATGGGAGCCTTAACAAGAAGAACTCTTGGAAGAGCCTCGCGTGTTCTGGGTCGGGGAAACGCGCAAACCTCCCGGCACTGGCCGAGGTGGCACCGAAGCGAGGGATACACTTTGGGGTTCAATTGCACGTCCTGGACAGGGTGAGTTCAGCACCTTTACCGTCGTGGTTCCCCTCCTTGCCGTCGCGTGAACCGGCTCAGAAAGGCCATGATTGTGCTGCGGGTTCACCCTGATCTGGAGAAACAGGTGAATCATGAGAAACAGTCTGTCTCACCCGTGAAGCCGTCCGGGGAAAAACAGTTAAGGGTGTTTGCTCGTGGGGCGCACAAGGAATACCTCGCTTGGATTCAGCAGATACGAATCTTCCAACCTCGCGGAAATCGTGCACTTTCTCTGGTTCTATTTCACACAAAAGCTTGGACTAGAGGCCCTGATGGACTCCACAGAGCCGACCTGTTGGAGAGGTAAAATCCGCCACGGTAGCAGCACAGAAGTTGCTTTCACATGGCGAGGACGTAGCAGTTCCTAGCGGAAGCGGCGATGGAAGCCACTCCTGGTAGGACAGAGACCCGAACGAACCGTTATAGAATACCGAGCCACCGTCGATAGGCAGCTGCGCAGGCAGTGAGGAAGAGACCACGCTCAGTCTCAAAACGCGTTTAAATCAGGACAGAAGCTGCACCAAGAGGGGAAACGCCACACCACCGAAGCTCGCGCAGGAACAGCCAAAAAAAGCTACTAACCGGACTTTCTGCAGGGGCAGAAAAAGCGATTTAGAACTTTGCCGGTGTACATGCAGTGCAGATACGCCAGATGGCCCGTGTCGGTTCCTATTCACAGCCAGTGGTCATCGTTATCCCAGGAGGAAGACAAAAGAAGTGTTGCGTTCTGACCCAGCCGTCACATTGCCAGGGACGATGGAGACCACCAGCCCTACAAAGATGGCGGAAGTTGTCGAACCTATTCGCCTACGAAATCTCGTGAATTTCTAGTTCATCTCCTCAACCACTGAGACAGTGATTAGGTGGAAGAGAGTACCTACGACATCGTGTGTGCGTCGACAGGCTGCATTGCCTGAACTGTCTGGTGAAGGACATTGAAAAGGAGGAGACGATAGGACTCCGCTATACCGATTCCTGGGGTACCCAACGTTCAACCATGGCCACGGAAATAATGAGAACCTCCTGTAAATATGCATTCAATCCTCATTCAATCTATCAAGTCATACAACCCTGCTCCTGCGTGACACGTTCTTTCGAATACGCACCAGAGCAGACTACGACACTTGTGTTCGTCAAGGGTGACGGTCTTCCGAGGAAGTCTCGCGTGTGCCAGGGAGCAGGGAAATGTTGTGCCGTTGCCTTTTCGAGATGCCTCCATGTTGGACTGGACTAGCGCCCGTGCACTGTGGCTAGAAAGATGCAACATCCGCAGTCGCACGAGCGCTTCTTCTGAAACACTAGCCACGACTGAAAAGCAGTGGGGACTGGAGAACAATCTGTGCAAACAGTTTCAATTGGCGGCAAAGAAGCAATGCACAGAAAAGATGACAGAAGTGGGGTTCGAACCCACGCCCTTTCGGACTGCGGCCTTAACGCAGCGCCTTAGACCACTCGGCCATTCTGCCGTTAGCCTGACGCCCTGGACTTGGTTCTGAGTCCACCGAAGTTCGGCCATTCACATATTTCAGTCGAAAGGGTGAGATTTTCGCGCGTGCTTGCGACAAAAATGTCATGATATTGCACAGAGAATCGAGTAGAGTAGTCGGAAGATATCCTTGCCAAAGAGGCACTTGGGTAACAGATCCTGCTGAGCCGTGTGCTGATGGCACGTCCCGTGGAGCGAACATGTACAATTTCGACTGGCGTTGCCTGGTGACGCAACGTAGGGCCTGTCGATACCCCAGACGTGTGGTGAAGAAAGATGCAAATTGTCATTATACAGTTGCTGGAGCTCACACAGACAGGTTCTTTCTGGTAGCGCCACTGAAGAAAGGGAAGGATAGGCTTCACCAGGGAACGCACAACCCACCACTAATTGAAGCGCTTGCAGGCATGGAGCCTCCACCGGCCCGCCACAATCGGTGACACAACAACCGAAAACCGTTCCTTTCCCTGTAGAAATCCCAAATCGTTGTTCCACATACATTTGCCTGCATAAGGTTAAGCGACGGCGGCAGGATTCGAACCTGCGCAGGCAGAGCCTAATGGATTTCTAGTCCATCTCCTTAACCACTCGGACACACCGCCGAGGACTTTTGCTTTCCAGGGGCCTGGACGTTGAACTACTTGTAAACGTTCGTTTTTCAGACACCGGACTCGATACCGAACTGGATGCTGGTGTGTTTTGTCGTGCCTATCCCGGTCCATCGAACATCTGGCCGCTCCTCAATCAACTTCGTTTGTATAGCCACGGCTGGATTCTCGATTCCGTCTGGACGTTGCCGTAGTATTGTTTTCCTGCTCGGTAGCTTTCAAAGAGAGTGGCCCCAGTTTCGGTGACTGGAGAGCTTGAGATCGGTTGGGCTCATGCGCCAGTGCTGACAATGCGCCAAGCGGTCGCTTGGTTCGTGAGAGTTTTCTCACCCGGTGCCAGTATGTCTGAAATGCATTCATTATCTCGGCTTTGAAATCGGAACGAGGTACTCAATACCGGTAGCCGGGGACTTTTTCAAAAGACTGGCGCGGAAACGATATGCGGCGCCGGCCCCTGTCACGCGCTGAGTTTGAGTCGTTACATTTCGTCTAACCGAAAAGGAAAAGAAGGAAGCGACGCCGAGCAAAGTGGCAGGCTCGCGCTGCTTTTTCGTGTGTGGACTCGGTATATGCGAAAAACCGTGACGGGCTCTCATGGTGGGTGTTACCTTTCTCCCCTAGTGTAAACGCTAGAAGGCAAACTGCCTGTTAGCAAAAATGTGGGCGAGTAAGCGAGAGCGGCATACCTACCGGGCGGTGAACACCCGCGAGCGGCTTTGTGACTCGCGCCGTGCAATCGCGCGAGAGATGACCCCAGCCATGTCGCTAACCATCTCATTCGCTAGGAAGCACTGTTAAATTCAGTGTTCAAGGGTGAAGGAAGGCGTAGCCAGCACACCTGTCTTGGAATCGGATTCCCTGGCGTGTGCTGGGGAGCACGAAGAATCCTTAACAGAGTTAGATTACAAGAGCATCGGCGGGTGGTAAAGAAGTTTGAGAACTGTCGGAAAACATCACACCCGACAAATGTAGGAGGAAGACTGGGTGACATAGCGGACCCAGCGGAAGGGACTCGCAATTCCGTTATTCTCTGCGATTCGCAGATAGCGCACCTAAACAGGCAAAGGAACGCAGAGCACGGCACCAGCACTTTTTCGGGGGAAGAAAAACCCATCTGCATGAACGTCCACACACCTGTCTGCCCACACTTTGCCCTCGCTCCTAAACCGTCTGCGTATGCCTCGTATTTCTGATCGCCAAACAGGAAGCCGATCGCACAAAACACGAACTGAGTCGGAAAAACTGGTGTGCCCCGCCTCTTCCCACTTCCTCGCCTGGTGTCCCTTTCCCCCATTTCCTTCTGTTTCTCTTCTGCGCAAAAACCCATACCTGCAGATTGGACACATTGAACATGGGGATCTCGAATGTCATGCTGATTGGGCCGAACTCCTTTCGATAGACTGCAGATGCCGTCACCGGCGACGAGGAGGTGAACCGCGCGCGCATGATCATCTCTGCGCCTCCCTGAGGCGAGGAAAACAGAGAACGAACAGACATGCCAGTCTTTCGTTCTTTCCCTGAAACGCCGAAACTTGCGTGGAGCATTCCACCCCACAACGAAGTGCTCCACCTTTCTTCCAAGTCGACTGGACGGAGGGCTGCAACGCGCACGTGTGTGACCAGGCTCTGAGCCGTTAACGCACAATCCGTGCAAGGTGACAGAGAGGCATATTCGGGTCGGTTCTGCGTCGTCCACCACGCGGGTTCAAGTGCCGCCCCCCTACCCCCCCTGCTTCGCCGCTTTTCTGCGGGAGTGGGTCAGAAGTTCCGTTCCGTTATTTCTCTCCACAGCAGACCGCAGAGCTCCGGAGCGTGTCTGAAGCGGCCGAGAGACGGAGGAGAGAAACCCCGTTCGAAAGCGGGGACCACGGCGTCCACTGTGCGACTTACATGCAGTTTCCGAATGCTCCATACCAATCTTTTCTCGGCCGGGAGAAACTCTGCAGACTGAAAGCACGCATCATCCACGAGGCACGAACTGGACTGGATCCCCGCCCCTCAAACCTCTCCACAGAAACACGCAGCGAGTTAGTGGGCGGAACTGAAGGCCGCTGACGCACACCCCGCCGTCGCCAAAAACAGCGTCAGTTCCGTCTCGACCCTCCGAGCCAAACGCTGAGGGCAAATGCCCGCGCTGCGATCTGATTTAGAGACGGACGGCGAGTGCGTCAAACGCAGCTGGCCCCCCGAGAGCCACAAGCGAGACGGCGTCCTTGCCTGGAGAGGAACGGGAGGAAGGAGCTCTGTGGAACAGGCCACGATGCCTTTGGGGAGTGGAATGGACAACACCACAGTCGCCGCGTAAGTCTGCTCCGGAATGTCTGCCTTGACTTTCACCGTCAATTCTCCCTGTGCAGAAAAAAGCGCATGTTGGCACCGAGCTTCACACACACCGCATCATGCAGCGCATGGCTGCGTCCGTAAAAAGACGGCCCTCCTCAGAAACGACGAGAAGCGAAGGGTACGCCGAGAGGACAGGGAGTGTGTCGCCGGGCCGTGAGAGCCCCAAAGAGAAACCAGCGACACCCCCCCCCCCCCCCGACGACGGCCTCTCAACCTCAGCGCCCACGGGTTGACTGCAGACGCTGGCCCGTTTGCCCCGAAGGCTGCGGGAAGGATTCGATACTTGCGATAAAAGGAATAGGTGATTTAGCGGAGACACTCGGCCGCAGCCACCCGCATTCTGCAGCCAAAACTGTGGAGGGTCGGAAAATCACCTTGGACCCCCCGCACACAGCGGGGGGGGGGGTCTACGGCACTGCGAATGAACGGCATCTGACTCTCACAATTCGCTGAATCCAAGGACGGGAAGAGACGTGGTAGCACCCCGAGCGTCCGCGGCCACAAGCGAAACGCATGCGGTTCAATTGTCCTGCGCTGATCCCCGACTCCGAACCCTCGAGATCTATGAACGCTCACAGGCTGTGCTGACGCCCCTGTTTTAGATATGCCCACAGCCTGTCCACACATTTGTAAAAGAGACATCGCCATGCATGCGCAACCCTGTGCCTTTGTTGGAGACCCTCGTCCGTTCTCGCTCCCCGGCAACCCCTTTCGTTGCAGGGCCGCCCGCATCTCAGCACTCGGGACAGCGTACTTTCGTTTGGCCGCAACGCCAGTCGATCGACGGGAAGATGCGGAAGGGAACCGCCTGGCAATGCGAGACGCGGTAGTTCATCAGGACAAACTCGCCGTCGGGCGGGAAGAAGGTGAGAAGTCTTTGCGGCGCGTCGAACTCAGACAAGTCAACGCATTCGTGGAAATTGCACGCGTCTACCCAGACAGTCGACGCTCCTCTTGAACCGTGGCCATTCTGACTGCCTGGCAGGAAACGCAACGCTTCACGAGGGAATGAGCGACAAGAGAGACGCCACGGCTTTTCCGCCCAGGAAAAACGGAGGGCTCTACACAAAGCCTGGGGGCGGCGCGCCTCCAGAAACCGGTCGCCGTTCTGCCTATTCTGTGCCGCTGCGCCTGCTCTCCTCTCCTTGCGTAAATGTCTTTCAAACCGCGTGGGACACACGTATCTCTCCCGACACACATCGACGAAATAGTTACGGCACCTGTGCATACCCATCTGCACAGACTCTGGCATCGACGCTTCCGTGTGACGCGCCGCGGCCGTGCGTCTCTTGAGACAACCGTTCCGTCTTGCGAGTTTGTCCCTTTAAATAACGGCCCTTTTCCACAGTTCCGGATGCACCAGGAAGCTCTGCGGCTCGCGTGATGCTTGAAGGTTTCTACCAATGTAAAACCGTTACGCCAATTTGGACCGCGACTGGAGACGGGGATCCCACATCGGTCGCAGTCGCACCATGGAAGATGACTGCGTTTCTGCCCAGCGTGCGCTGACATTCGCCTATGCTGTGCCCACCACAGAGCTCTCCTTCTCTCCTTGAGCGTTTCCCATCTAGTTAGAGAAGTAGTAGGGCGGGAATTTAGGGTGTTGCACGCTTCACCGGCCTCGTTCGCATTCCCGTGTACGCTGGTTCACATATCTCGCTCCAGGACTGTGTAACTGGAGTTTTCTCGCATCAAGTTCGCTGACCTGTTGCTTGGCTGACAAAGACAATGTCGTCGTTGAGGGCGAGTTTCAGGAGGTACTTTCCGTCCAAGTAACTCTTCATCTGGATGCTCCCGTCGAGCGAGGCATTGACCACCTGACCACTAGAGCTTAGAACGACGGTAAGTCTCTCCAAGACATCGACGAAGATCTCGCTTCTCCGCACGTTGCCGGCGACTCCGCGAGGGCCTCGCCCCCCGAAGGGAGTGCCTCTCGCCCGCTCGCCTGCCGTCGCCCCGACAGGCCGGTGGGATGCATTGCTCGGGATCGTCTTGGGCGCCAAGCTCGCCAAGGTTGACAAACTCGACGTGATTTGCTGAAGCACAAAACACCTCAGAAACCAAAGACGCACACCTGCAAACGCGGCCAGAACGCCGCATGTATATAGGGTATGTACAGTGAATGCTTATGCGCTTGAACGTTGTTTTGGACAGACATCCGAGGCATCCCTGGGTGTCTCCAGATCTACGCTTCCACAGACACATGCTGGTTTTGAATGAAACGTGAACGCGGAGATCAAAAAAAACTGGACAAGTAGAGCGGGAAGGTGCGCAGACGAACTGGCGAACGACGGCACAAAGAGAAAGGAGGAAGACAAACGCGACGGAGACGCCCTCGCGTTCTCTCCTTTCTCAAGTCTCGAGAAGACTCTCACGCTTTTGACTGGAGGAGGATCAACAAGAATCGCTTCGGAGTAGATCGCGGATTTGAGGGACTCTGTAGAGGTCAGCTGAGGATAGCCGTAGTCGATGATCTCGTCGAGAAGCTCGTAAATCATGACAAAGTTCTTCCGGATTGCCTCTTCGTTTAAAACCCCACAAAAATCCTGCGAAACACCGAAAGTGGGCCAGTAAAAAGATGACTCCTCTGCATGCAGTTGCACGAGCCCGCGTCTTCGCCCTCCTGCCGTTGGCTTCGCTTCTCGTTGCCCAAAAACACAGACAGCCCCCCGGATGCTCGAGACGCCGGCGTGCAGAGACAGAGAGACTTCGAAACCTGAAAGGAGGCACTGTCAACTTCTCGTGGTCTCCCTCCTAGCAGTGAGAAGCGAAGCTGAATCAGCTCAGAACAAGCACAAGAGGCTTGGGATATGAAGAGCCGGCCGTTAAACTCGGAGAATCATCTCGGGCGGCGTGTGCCTTTCATCGCTCCGTAGGAGGCTTGCTCTAGACTGTTTTCCGCACTCTTGCGATTCGTGAGTCTCTCGTCCCTTGCTTCGCGCTTCGCGTTCCGCCTCTGTGTATCACACCCCCCCTTCCCCGCAGGTTTTCCTCCCCTCCTGCGTGCTCTTCGTCCTCAGGACGAGTCACAGGGTTCTCTCAACTTGGCTGTCTCCCTCGATTATTACTCTCCAGTCGATTGCGCGTTTTGGTTTCCTCTCCTTTTTCGTCTCGCTTTCTTCCTTTGCTTCTTCGCGTCTCTCGGCGCGGCCTTATCTCTTTTTCGTTGGCAAACAAGAGGGACTGACCTGAATGATTTTCGTGAGGCGGTGAAGGAGTTCAGTGAGCACGGCAGGAGACGGATTCTGCTGCGTGGTGAGGACAAAGTAGAGCCCACTTCTCCTCAAAAAGGCGAAGGAGATTCCATTTACACAGAAGAGAGGCGAGGCGTCGCCGGCGCCTCCGAGGCCTCCCCGGTTCATCATCGCGAGCATCCCGGCGGTGCACGGACTGCCTCGGGCTGCGCATGCACTCGATTTTCCGGAGCCTCCCGTCGCGCCTCCAGCGCCAGAGAACTCGGAAGACGAGGGCCCGTTCCAGCAAGTCACGTGCCGGTAGAAGATTTCGGCGCTTCCCTTGGGTGCGTCATTTCGGTAGTCCTTCGTGATTAAACAGTCCCCGCGAGGGGACAAGACGTAGAACTGGGAAAGCATCGGGGAAGAGAGACAAGAAAAAGGAGGGACAAGGCCGCTTCCAGACACAAGGGGGAAGAAAGTCGAGTGGCAGAAGAGGAGGAAAGGATGCACACACGAGCGAGGCGGAACCACGGAATAACAGCAGAGACAGAGAAGAGAGGGGGAGGGGAGAGCAAAGAGAGGAAACTCGCTCCTACGCACGGGTAGAATGGAAGCGGTCCAACGATATGCACGTAAAAAAGGGACAGAAAGACACAGTCCGTCGGAAAAAAGGCTCGGTATGAAGGGGGGGGCGGCTCGACCAGAAGAAGGAAACAGGTGACGGGAAACAGGATGGGAGACCTTTTAAAGCGGCCAAGAGCAGACAGAAAGCAGATTCAACAAACAACTGGATACAGATTGGGGTTAGGCGACAAATTCACGGACGATAAGACGAGAAGGAAGGACCGTAGAACAATTCCCTCGTTTCACACACTGGGGTCACCTCGAGAGGACGAGGCGATTGAAGGGAAGCGCCGACACAGAAGGAAAAACCCGAGGAATGAAATAGCGGAGAAGACATTCAAATACCTCGCAGTCCTGAGAGGAGTGGACGACCTTCATCGCCAAGGAAAACAACGGGGAAATTGCTTCAAGGAAAAAGATTCCTCGTCATCCGGGAACATGCCATGTCTTGGGTCCACTGGAGACCGGGCAAGACCCCGGACACGTGGTTACTCGTTGTCTTTTGCGGTTTCTTTCGTGGTTCGGATAAAAAGTGGTGCTCGAATTTGAACGACGTCACTTCTCGTTGTGAGGCCTGGTCACTACGCGCTCAACGACTTTTTCCCCGGTGCTGCCATTGTCGGAGACACCGGCACAGTCCCATGGACCTGGGTCGAAAAGGAGGCAATTTTTCCCTTGCGAAAAAGGCGGCGTTCGAAACGGGACTTGCAACAGGGAAGAAGTTGGAAGTCTGGCCTAAGAGGAAACCGTGGAAACTCGAGAGAAACGAACGAAACACACCGGGAGGCGACGAGGAAGTTACACGTGATCCGTACCGTTCTACCAGTGTACATCCACACGGAGTTCCGAAGCGTTGGCCGGAATGCAGACAGGCTCTCTTTCCCTGTAGAGAAGCAAACGAAAAACAGGGAAAAGAGAATTGTCTCCTGTCTCGGAACATAAACTGCCGCTTATGTGCAACCGTCCTGTCCTGTCGCGCCAACCTTTCCACGAGGCATGCACAGAGTGTGCTCGTTTTTCGCGCTTCTGCATCTCCTGTCGCCCTGTCTATTCGCATGCGCGACCGCTCATTTCTTGCTCAGCGTTCCTCTCCGTTTCTGCCCGTAGATTCATATGTATTTGTATAAATGTGCGCGACAGAGATTTCTCTCCCTCTCTCTCTGTTCCATATTGCTTGCCGGTTCGGCTTCTGTTCCATATTGCTTGCCGGTTCTCGTTTTTTCCTGTCCTCACCCGTACCGGCGACAGATACGCGTGAGGCAAGGCCTCTGTCCTGGTTTTCTGCTCCCCTTCTCTCTTCGCGGTCTCCCGCCCTCTTCTCCAACTTCTCCTTCTAGGCACGATGGCAGACCGAAAAGTTCTGGTCCGGTACTACCCGCCTGACTTCGACTTCGACGTTCTGCGACAGAAGAAACGTGTCCTGTACCGGGCAAAGGAACTGCAGCATGGAAAGAAGCAGCGCCAATCGGGGATGAGCAAAATTATGAACGTCAGAATGATGTTTCCCTTCACTCTTCAGTGCGCGTCATGCAGAGAATTCGTCTACGTAGGGACGAAATTCAACTCCCGCGTGGAGCGAGTGCAGGTGCGTCCTTCGGCCATGTTCTGTCAAAACGGTCGGTGCCTGTCGTGGTCCTACGACTTCAGTACACTCACCCCTCGTGTCCCCGGTATATCTCAACCACTTGCTATTCGTAGCTCTCCATGAAAGCATTTCCCTACCTTTATACACATGTACAGCTGCGTACACCTGCCGAGGTGCTAGCTACGGTTACCTCCGTCTGTCTCTTGCAGTCTGCAGTTGCGTCAGTCTAATTCCTCTCTGCGCCTATTCTCCTGCGACAGGCCTCGTCTCTGTTTCCCCGACTCCAAACCCACATCTACACATAGCTGCATATGCCTATATCTATATGTATGTATTGCTCGTTGGACAGACACTTCAGAGACAGACGCGTCCAGTTACAAATGCCTACTTTTCTCCCCGTTCCTTTCTTCTCCTGTATAGGGCGAAGACTACCTCGGAATCGTCAAGTGGAGGTTCTATGGGCGATGCCCTAACTGCCGAGGCGAGATCTGCTTCAAGACTGGTAAGCTGTCGCCACCCTCTTCGCCACGTAGGAAGACTAGGAAAGCGGAAAGAACGATTTCGGCTTCTGTTTCCTCGCTCATTCGATCACCTCACACCTCAAGCTTTTCTTGGCCTGCCTGGCACATGTGGAGCTCCTCAGAAGCGGATCTGTCGCCTTACTCATGGAGAGGACACCAGGGGTCGGGTAAACAGATGAAGCTAACTACCCCTTCCAAGCACAAAAGAACTGTGTAGGCAGACCAGCGCGTGTTCTATGGCGATGCGGGGCTTTCCCTTCACCCGAACGATCGTGTGCGTCCCTCAAGGTGTCTGTACACTAGGAGTGCGTCAAATCGTGCGGGACAAAGCGCCGCTGGACGACCCTCGAACCCGTGACTCGCCACTTTGTTTCTTTTCACTCTCGGGTGGTCGTCTGACTCCCCTTGGTTCAAAGAGGACGTGCGCTTGCGTAGGCCATGGCAGACCGCCGGAACTGTGGTGCCTACACACACGTCAACGTGCATGGCTATATTCTACATGGACGCGGGAAAATATATGCATCAAACTACATGTTTCTGGAGGGCATTGCTTTCTCAGATCCGAAGAATGGAGACTACGTGCTTGAGTGGGGAGGCACTCGAACCTACGATCCGATGCGAGATCAACAACTGGCCGAAGAACGCCTGCGAAAAGATCGAGTAAGAGCGTTTCGCCTTCCGGCTCTTTGCACTCCAATTCGGATCGCGTTTCGCTAGCTGTGTTTATATGTTCCCCCCGTTTTTTCTCCGTCCCGTCTTCTTTCATCTTCCTCCTTTTTCGTGTCTTCTTGTCCTTTATGCTTTCTTCGTGGCTCTGAGAAGCCGCCTTGACTTCGCTGACCAGTCCGTTTCTCGGCTGTCTTCATTTTCGTATCTTCGGTGGTGTGCCGGCTGTTCCTCCACCGTCTTTCAGCGTGATTCGTGGACGCACCTTTCGTCTCCTCTCCCCTCCTTAGTTAACGTTTGTCCTGTCTCTGGCTCTTCCCCTGGTTCCCGCTGTGCGCCTCCTCTACCTCGTGATCCCGTGCTTTCCCGATCGTCCCTTCGGGTACCTGTTTCCCCTGATTGCTTCGAGGCGTCTGTTTTTCGGGTTTTCTGGGCGCTCCTCCACTGCTCCCGGTTCTGGCCTCGGAATCGTTTTCCGGTGACGGCGCCTAGGAACGAAGCGCCCTTCCCTTTTCCCCTCGGTCTCGCTTTTTCTCGTTCCTTCGTCGTTATCGCCCGGTGTCTTCTCCTGCCATCGACGCCTTTCTTCCGCTCCGGTTTGCGACTCCTTTCCGTTTTTTATCTAAAAAGGTTGGTATTTGATTACGATATACTTTTAGATGAATGTTTTTAAAAACCCATTTTCACTCGCGTCGCAGGAGCAAGAGCTAGAGGGCGATCGTATGAAGCAGGTCGAGGCGAAGACGTACAACGTGCAGAATGAACTCGCTGCGCTGGAGCAGCTGGAGGAACTGCGGAAGATGAATCGCCGCCTCGTCGACCGAGAGGCAGCCACCGAGCAGGCTCTCCAGTTTCTCAGACAGAACGAGGTGAAACACGGCGACGAAGACGAGTGGGACGATCAGGAGAGAACCGAGTTGATGAAGTTCATGCAGACGCAGCGCGAGCGTCGGGACCGCGAGGAAGAAGACTCGGACTCGGAGGATGAAGGTGCGTCGGCTTTTGACCGGACGCGGCTGTCACGATTCCGAGGCACACAGACGCCGGCTCGGAAGGGGTGTAGCCTTCCTGGTTTGGAGAAAAAAGATAGGTTTCTCGCAGGGAGAGTTTCTCGAGAACGGTAGGCCAGGACGACACACTCGTGAAGCTCCTAGAGGTGACCCGCCGGGAAGAAAAGTGCCGGTCTGTCACCGCACATTTCCGGCGACGGCGCGAGGCCTCTGGGGGTTAAATAAACCGGGCGTCTCGCCCGCTTAGCGTGCAAGCTGTGCGAATTGCGTGGTGTTTGCATGCAGGGACCGTCAACCAGAGCGCGTTGCGCTCCCAGTCGCCTTTTTCGCATCCTGGGGACGCAGGCGCAAATGTCGCTGCCCGCGCACGTTCCACAGCGGCGTCTTCCCACTCGTCTTCGCGCCCAACGTCGCCCTCCCGTAGTGGAGCCTTGAGTCCGCGCTCGACGGCGAGCGAGGAGGGAGGAAGCAGTCTGAACGCGAGTGAAGGCAGCCGGGCGCCGCTGCATTCGTCTGGGAGGAGGTCTGAAGGCTGGCTGGGGCCCAAGGCGGAAAGAAAACATTTTCAAGTGGGCGGAAAAGACGCCGACAGCCGGCCTCGGCAGAGTGCACCCAAGGCGCCCGGGACATCGGCAGCTGCGCCGTCCATGTTCATGCTCACAGCGGTGAGTGACAAGAGTCCTCGGCTAGTTGTGAAGAAGAAGGAAGAATCCGACAGCTTCTCTGATCTACTAGGCTCTTATGCCTCTTCGTCGTCCAGCGATGAGGAAAAGGGCGAGAAAGACGTGGGGTCCCCGGGGAAGGGACACGAAAGAGACGCCCGTGAGGCACAGAGCGGCAGCCAGGAAGACTCGTTGGAGCGCGCAGTCGGGGGCGGGACGAAAAGCGGGGACAAATAGCATCCGAAGAGGAAAGTCGAAGGCTAGTGTAAACGATGTAAACGAAGGCTCAAAGCTTTCTCGAAAGAAATCAAGTTGCGTTAGTGAGAATAAGAACGCAAAAAGGGTGACGGGACATTTTTGCGGAGAATAAAGAAGAGAGAGCGATCCACCTTCTCGAACCTGCTGTCACGTCTTTTTGCAGCCATACATCGGGAAGCTAGAAGGGATCCCTGGGTTGCACGTGATTCGACAGCGTTGCTGCTGAACACTGCTTAGAGACTTTCTTCTCCTCTCGTTTCATCTTTTAAAGATCCCTTCACCACAATCTTCGCACAAAAGGCACCAGCGTCAATACGGCGCTGCAAGCGACGCACGGCAGGGTGTACACACGATTACACGGAGCTTTTTGCAGATTCTTCCACACTGTCTAACCCCTGGTGCGACCTGAGAGACACGGCGTTTCCGCATTTGTCTCCAGCATTCGTTGAACTAGTGAAGCACTCTGTGGTGGTAGCGGATCGCCTACAGCAGACTGCCATGACTTCCCGAGTCACTGACTCCGGCACCACAAAACAGGCATGTTTTTGCCATCGAGTGCAGTGGCACAAGAACACAAAAGTCTGCCCATCAACAAAGGGCCGACAATTCCCCTGGTTTCGATAACCATGTGGGGATCTCTTTGTCCCTCTTAATTTGCTCGCTTCTCGTGAAGCACACGAATTATAGAACCTTGGTCTGCCAGTGCGCCTGGCACGGAGTGTCTCAACATACTTTTCTGCAGGAATTTGGTAACTAGATATTTCATGCGCAACATAGGGTTCTATGAGAAGAAGACAGAGCCGCCCATCTCCTACCTGGGAAAACATGTCTGAAACTCTATTTTGGAGAGCGAGCGACATGCCACTGACTGCAACGTCACCAAGGCTGACCGTACGAGGGGAGCAGCGGGCTCACTTCGCACTGCTGCCGGCAGCTGGTAAGCTGCGCTTCTGCCCGAGCAAACAGCAGCCTCTGTCTCGTCAGGCCTGAATCGAAGCTACCTGGTGGAGGCAAACACGTGCAAGGAGGTTGTGTACCCGAACAGCTGCGTCTTCTTTTAATATCTACAATCGCTTACGCGCTGCTGTACTAGGTCAGACCCTCAGGAAGCAGAAGCGCATTCTGCAACTTTGTATCAGGCAACTCCGCACCTCGCGACTCAGGGAAAGGCACGACAGCACCCGACATGCCCCGAAAACTTCGGCCTGACGAAAAAAGTGTACGCCTCCGTTCCAGCTTGCTACGAGGGCCTCAGCACCCCTGCTCAATTCGAATGGACTGACTGCAGCATTGTTGGACCACGCAAGGTGGCAGCACAACGTTTAATGGTGCCGTTTCGATTGTCAGCGGCGAGGCCAGGCTGGAGCCCACCACGGCCTTCCGCACTTCACGAGGAAGAATGGGCCGTCAACCTGCACAGCGACGACAGCTGGGGCGAGACCCGAGAGCTACAAAACACGAGAGAACCGATACACCAAGCCACCTTCCCACTGTCTGCCTGAAGAGACACAGTGTTTGACTGCATACTACCTTCCCAACGCATTCGGCATTCACTCAGAGAGAACAAGTCTCGACATCCAATATCTCCACACAAAACAGCTCCGCGCAAAAAACAGATGTTCAGTAGCACTTCCCGAGAGAGAGATCTCCTCTTTGCTAGATATACAAGTGCCACAGTACCTTTGGTGATGCCTCAGCATTTCTAGTAGTAGTAGTAGTAGCCGGCGCCATCATTGGATGTGAACAATGACAAAAACCCGGGTAGTCACAAATGGGATATGTAACCCTAACACGATTCCGCTGCAGCGCGCGAATACGAAATATCGGAAACACCGTGTTTAATGGCTCACCACCCCCAAAACAAACCGACTAAACCGCGACTGCACAGTTTTTGTCATCTAGGTGGTGGACCACCTCTCAATTCGTCAGAGTCAAAAGTCCTAATATACAACTTCTGCATTTCTTTCGCTTGCTCCAACTCCGTCTCGGCTTGTTGGCGAAAGCGAATGGGGAGATTTTGATGTCGTGTTAATCCGGCTTGCAGCCCTCGCACCTGCTCTAAATACTCACCCAGTGCCTTACGAGTCAGACGTCTCTCTTTGGCCGCTTTTCTCTGGGCCTCGAAAGCATCTTTCGCTGCAAGCACCACTTCCCTGAACGGGACTGTGTCGCCACGTTGTTCTCTTTCGACTAGGTCCTTGTACCTGTTCATCAACTCCTGTGCTGTTTCCATCTGGTACCGGGACAGTTCTATGTTAACGTTCATTGCCTCCTGCCTTGCTCTCAATTGAACTAGGCGTGCACGCAATACAGGAACGGCGCTTGCGGATGCAGAACACACGCGAATTGCGCAGATGGCTGCAGCCAACAAAAGGATCCTGCATATCGGCGAGAAATCACACGCCATCTTACCTCTGGACAACAAAAGAGCCTCTACAACAGCGCCTGTAAACGCCAGGGGGAACAAATCAACCTGGCCGGAGGATATATACCGTCGCAAAAGTGATACTACAACCGGATCAGGACGTTGCAGAGTAACCGCGAGTGGCCATAATCTGTCATTGTCCCCCGAAGATACGCATAGCCCCGACGTCGCTTACGGCCACCAAGCCATGCAAGGAATCCGGCGTAAGGAACGAACGAATAGAGACGCATAAACGCCGCTCGGGCACGTAGACTATGAGACGCTGATCTCCACGGGGTTGTGGCCACCACGCCTGGTGTGGCGGCTAGAGCGATCCGCGTCAACAGGCGGTTTCGCAATTTTCGGTGTAAGGCGAATTAACAGAGCTGGTCACGGGGTCTGTGAGAAACAATCAGAGCCTCGTCACGGGCGTCACTGGTGAGATCGAGTTTGGATTTCTGAATTCAATCGATCCTTCTCTCTGGAGCAGGCATCAGGGTACCGCGAACGTGGCAGAGTGTGCTGCAGAAAAACTACGATCCGGAGTTCAGACAAGTTCTGCAAGTGTAAGGGTGTAGCGTTAGGACTACCTCCGTCGGGCGACTGTGCCCCGGTGGCAGCTGCCAGTTATGCGTTGTGCGATTATATTCAAACTTCAGTCCAGCCATTTCTTCATATCGTTGTTCGGGTAGGAGGCATGATAACAAGGGGACAGCTAATTGAGCGAATGATGCGCTCTGAAATATCCGGTATGACTCTGGCGACTGTCCCTCTATACAGCCACCCCAATGTCGGCAACTTACTCGCAACTCAGTGTATCATGCAGCCTTTTGAGTCCCCTACATGTTTGCACCCGAACTCTCAAAAAAAGGTTCAGGTAGACCTTGCGCTTGTGACGATGGTAGACTGTACCCGGAAAACCCGGTTAGGTACCACTGAAAAGATAAAGGCGGAACACCCGCTTCGGAAGATGCTGGAACTGGGAGACGCCGGAAGTTAACACGAGCTACTGATGCTGTAGGGGATGCACTGTACCTTCTGAACTCCCAACTTTTGAAAAGTGGAGATCCACAGTGGCACCCTCATGTGAACAACCACGGTGCAGGAGATCTGGTTTTTTTCGAATCATTTTTCGAGAGCAGAGACGATACAGCCTTCATTTGCGGTGCTACCGTCAGTACTGCATCTTGTGTATGAAACCCAGATACAGACGCCACGAGGCAGCTCACTTGTTTTCTCAACGTTGAAACCGGCTATGCAGAAAAATTAGCTACCTTTGAACACGGCCATGTTTAAATGCTGGACACTGTTTGGGGTTTGAATAGAGGAAATTTTATGCACGGTAGGACACCCAGGCTTCCAACGTCTGAGATACTATTAGGGAAGTTACCGCGGGGGCGCACGACGATATGGCACCAGTGCTTGTTCTTCCGGGGATGTGTCTGCGTTTTCCTTGCCTCTGTTTTGTTTGGAGTGTTTGCTACTAAAAAAAGACATCATTTTGAGCTGTCCAGTCCTGGATGCACAGCGGAGCCTTGCGATGATGAAAGGTGCTCTTCTTCGCTACTAGCAACTTCAGAAGGGAACTGCTGTTTTGCCAATCCAAGTGGTTACCTAGCTGCTAGCAAGAAAAGAAAGGCAGGATGTGTCGCGGGAGAAGCCATTCACTACATGCAGGCGACGACGCCGATACATTCTCTAAATAGGAGACCCGTGTAGCGCTGGAAGGTGCTAGACAGGACAGACGATGAGCGAACGGTGTGGATCTACTGCAAGATGAAACCTTGACGCCTGCGCGTACCGAAGGCGTTTGCTTCACACACGAAGCGATATCGACAGAAGTAAAGCACCAGCAGATGGCACCTACAGACGCCCTATAACGGAGCGTGAAACCATAGCGTTGTCACTTCTCCATGACCGTTGTAAGGGACGGCCATGCCGGTGATCTTTCGTTGCGTATGGCAGTAATTCACAGCGTGGTCGGCGGATCATGGAGTCTTTGTGCTTTACTGCGATGACTTATGGGCCTCAGAGAAGGCGTGAAGCTGTTTTTCGTGTGGGTGAGTCCACCCCCCCCCCCCCCCCCGTGTCAACTTCCCTATCCAGAGCACATTTGATTGTACAATGGAAAGCCCTTGTGCTGCAGTTATCTGCTGCAGAAAGGATCCACAATCGGTGAGGCACGGACTGCGCGCGCATGGTAAAGGAACATTGGTAAAGATTCTGAGAAGATTCGTTGATCCTTACTCAACAACGAGACTGCCCAACCCATAGTCAAAAAAGAAAAACCTCGTGACGACGCTAAGTGAAGGGCCTTGCTGCAAATGTGTACATTCCACCTTTGGCACCCACTAGCCCCTGCGAGCCGAGAAATGGCTGAAGCAAGAAATGCCCCACATGGAAATACCGGCCGATTATTTGAAGTCACTGCGATGATCTTCCGAGTGGCAGAAATCTTCAGATGTTCTGTTTGCCAGCATATACACTCGGCTGCTCGAGAGTAGCTTTCTATTTTTGTGCGCAGTCTCTCTACTCCGTCGTCGGCACCCAGCGTGAGGAGCGTGGAATTCAGCGAGACGCTCTAGTAAAGGTCTACAAAACGTATCTGGTTCAAGCGGGCCCATCAACGCGGTGGCATGGTGACAGGACGCGTCATTCTCTGTCTTTCTTTTCAGAAAGTTGAGCATGCAGCGTACAGCCACCAACTCCTATCTTCAATCAGCAGGGACCCCACGTCGATGTTTGTATGCAGCCCTCTCCTCATTGCTTTGCATGCACTGGACAGCGGCGTGCTTTAAACTGTCAATACTACGCCTTCTACAGCAGAAGATGCTCCAAGCATCCTGCTGATGATCACGTTCTCGGTTGCTCGGCGTAACACGCCAGAACATGCAGCAACGTTCAATCAGCCCTGGCTGCGAATTCATCCCTTCGGGAGCTGCCCGAGAGAAGGACGGATTCTTTCCGCAGCGATAGGAAGGATGTGGTAGGTGGTTGCAAACAGTAAGGCACTTATCAGAACTGCCCGCGCTCAATAACATCCTACTAAGCACTATCTCGAAATGCACAACGATGGAAACTACCAACGTAGGGAATTGAGGCCGCTGACGAGGATCCACCCGCCCTATCCTGCCCCAATGAATACTGGCGGGTGCCTCTGAACTGTTTATTCGACAGAAAACAGAATTCGTGCTGCGGGCATAGTGGAGGAAAAGCATCGAGCGAACATGTGCGACTGAGTTCTTCGCTTATGCCACGAGGTCCGCGCAAACAAATTACAAGTTCATGGCGTTTGGCCGTTTCTCGCAAAAATCATACCCATTTGAGTTTGATAGGGGTAGTATTTTCAGCTCAGCGGGGGTCTAGATGTGCCTCTTCAGTTGCCAAGTGATGAAATCCCCACAGCTAGTGGTATCTTTGTTATAAGCATTTTACTCTTGACCCAGCACCGTGTCTATGACCGGCTCAACCACAAAACTTGCACGTCAAGTAATCCTGGGGCAGGACCCGCGCGCCCTCGCCTCGCCCCATCATACGCCACTGAAGACGTGTGGTTGAGGGTCACTCGCCTCGGGCGTTTCGGCGTCAACAGCTGCAAAAATGATAGAAGGACCACAGGTACATCGACCCGTCTCCCACCAAAATGACACTGCCGGTTGCTGGGTGGATTCCCAAGAAACCCAGAGAGCACAGCCTCCTCCTGACGCCTTGTGCGATCAGTATGACTTCGAACATGTGGGTTCCATCGGCTTCGTGCCCTTGCTGACACGCGGGACGCCAGCGATATCTGCATCTCCGAATGAAGGAAGTAAGCGTGAAGCAAGAGAAAAAAACGTGCATCGACCCTCAGCTTCTCATACGAACCAGCGCCACGAACGTGGTGTGCCGTCAAACGAATGACGAAGACCGCGCGAGTTCTTCTGATTGGGAGGCCTCTCGCGGGACAGTGTCTTCGAACAGCGAATGCAAATTAATACAGATTAAACATGATCTTTCAGGTCATTTCCTCAGAGCCCAAATGCCACACTAAAGCAGTGACTGCGGTTCGCTGTTGCCGGTGTCCTCTGCCTCCCTTGGCTGACGTTCATACCATCTGTGCGCCCGTCCATCGCATATGTTTCTTTATGCCCCGTTGGCGAACTACCCGGCCTCTTCGTGTCGACACAGTTGACTTCGTTGCGCCTGGTTTCACGCTTGCAGGCTCATGGCGAGTAACAAAAGGATACAGTGGTTGTCTTGTGAGGGCTCCGCCATCTGCGAGAGGTCGCCTCTCTGCCCAGGCAGCCGGTAGTCCCAGCGTTTCCGACACCCCTCGAATAAATGCGTGTCTGAATTCGACCAGCTCAGACTACACACTACAGAGAAGGCGACGGCCCGGCGCTTTCTTCTTGCCAAGCTTCAGTACAGGAAGTGGACAGGGAGGGGGAATAAATGATGATAGAGCAAGCGATCCGCATCATACATCTCCAGACAGCACCGATACTTCAGGTGAGGCTCAATGTGGTCCTAAGAGCGAGCAGGCAACGTTGGCATTTGGCATGCGAACCAGAAAGCAGGTGTTGGCAGCCCCAAAGGAGAAAAGCTAGGTTCGTCGTTTGTTTCCTGCCAATATTAGCTTTTCTCCGACTGACAAATAGGTATGTCAGTCAACGACTTCCAGAGGAGTTACGGTTTCGAGCGTACCGTTTTCCGCCCTCTTGTGTTTCATCGAAATGCCCGTTACTGCTGTTCCACGCACGACGTCTTTGGTCGAGATCGTGCCCCGCTGTATCTGCACAGCTCTTCGCGCCATCTGCCAAGTTGAGGAGGAGGTCCATTCATTGCTCGAGGCAAGTGTATCCGCGGCGAACGAAGGAAAATCTCACGATGCCCTTGGTGCCGGACTCCAAGCCGTTAAAATGGAACGACACCTTCGAAGACTCCGGAGAAGGATCCAGCAGGAGAGACATATCTCACAAAGCTCCGCGGAAGCGCTGCTTTTACAGCACCACGATCCCGAGCTGACGTTCGCTGTTGTCCTCAACCTTGCGAACCGGCACCAAGTGCGATGAACGAGTAATCAAGAGGTTGACAGGACCGTCAAGTTGCTATACGACGCCTTTGACTTTCACGAGAACCATTCGCTGCCTTGCTACCCAGGAGCGGAGCTTCTACCGACTCACGCCTGGCTATCCTATATCGTCGCTTTCTCCTATACGACCCCCGAAAATGCCTTCTAAAAATAGCCTGGGGTACTGTGGTTGTCCGCCCGGTACTTACAACGCTTCGAGCTTGCTGTCCTTATCCTGCGATCAGCACAGTTTGACTAGGAAAGCCTCAGTTAACGGTTGAACTTACGGAACGGCATTCTCTTGCTGCGTAAATATTGTCCGGCATCTGCTGCTTCGTCACATGCGCATATGTCCGCTCATTACTACCCATTATGCCTAGTATTTCACGTGACTGCTCTTCGCATTGTGCGTACCAGGCTTGTCAAAACTTCGCCGAAGCTTTCTCAGCATATGGCTGCCTGATGCGCCAGTATAAGAACACGGCGGAGACAAGTCCCTTGTAGGTGGCCCACCAAGGGGAGGTGTCGGCAGCTGGAGAGGGTTGCTCTTTCTCACTGGCGAACGAAAATTGAGAGAGCCGAAGGACAGCAGACAGTGGAGTCAGTTAAACAGCTCGTTGTTTCCGTGAAATTCTAAAGGGAGAAGCGCTGCGGAGCTTGTCAAGAGGATTTTATCGGTTGGTGCATTGTACAATTCTCCGTTTCTCTCGACTGCTTGCTGTTTGTAGCGTCAGGGTTAACATTGGCAATATTTACCTCGCACAAGGCAGGTACAAGGAGGCTTTAAAGATGTACCACATCGCCCTGGATTCCACTCCGGTATGGAACAGGCTGCCCGACATGAATCCGAACACCTTTCACTGGAAGCCGAGATGGGATGCACAGGGAATCCTCGTGAGTAGACTACCGTTTTGGATTGATCTCGAGGAAAATCAACCTTCGGTCCCCCTGAATAATGCCTGAGGTCGGCACCAAACAACATGTCGCGCTTGAATGCTCGTTGCCAAAACCATAGGACGGTACACTGGGGACATGCGTGACTGCACGAAAATGTGAACTCTAGGGCGTCTCTCCGCTGGGGTGGACCCACAGTCAGTCACCGATTCACACTGCCTTTCAGGAAGGCATCAACGCATTGCCTGTGCATTCACGTGTCCCGCTTCCTCCGTAGCAAAGCTTGGGGTTTGGGATTTAGGACGGAATGCCTGCATGGCTACAGCGCTGTGAGTCCTGGGAACTCCGTCCAGGATGTGTCGATGATAATGGTTCATCGCAAGTATGCTGAGGAGTTCGCTGTGCTCACGTTGACTCTCGTTTTAAATTTAAATTAAAGCGGATCGTATCGGTGATTGGATCGTGTGTACGGCGCCGCTCAAGACAAACAGCAATCTTCTTCGTTGCAAGTTACTCAAGACCATTGGGGACGCATACTTCCTCGCGGGCAAGTTTCCGGAGGCGACGGCGACATACGAACAGCTTCTCAAAGTAAGGCATCTATCGCCATGACATGCACTTTCCCAACCGACTTATGAAAGAGCAAAACGAGTCCATCACGCATTCAAACTACCTTGTTCCGTCAGCCCCGCTGTGCAATTCCCTTGAACCGGCTTACCGGAGGACATGTGTTCTCCGCTCGATGCTCCGCGAAAAAGTCCTTCGTTGACAGGCAGACTCGAGAGCTTCTGCCCGCGGCAGCATCAGTTGGCGCAACTGCCTTTCCCTGACCAGCGATCGTGCAAAGCATTCACATTGGCCTTGACAGAATCTGGTTCGTTACACAGGTCTTCACACTGAATCACAGGTGGTTTGGCTGCATGTCCCACGTAGAAGGACCAGCCGCGGTACAGATGTAGCCGTGTTAGCTCTCTGTTATTTCTTTGGTGTGTATATGTTGGTGTCCCGTGCCCGTTGACCAGGTCCGAGCGCAACTTGGGTGGAGCGTCTCCGCCTTCCTGCCACGCGGGCATCGAGGGCCTAGACGATGTGTCTCCATTGAGAGCGAGAGCCTGAACCTCCTTCTGTGCTACTACGCAGCGGGGAACAAAGAGAAGATGCAAGAGCACTTCTTGCGCATGATTGTTTTGCAAGACAACGGTGAGAAAGCTGACATGGAGCGCCGCTGGTCCTGGGGTTCCACCACTCCAATGGCTGTGTTTTCGCCACCCCCATTTCCTGTCGAAATTTGCTTTGAGCAGAGTGGTTTCTTGCAGATTCGTCTCAGGTGAAGACAGTCACACTTCAGTTGTCTCACATGTTGGGCGCCAGCAGTTTTCTTTCTCAATCGAAAACAAACCCTACACGACTGTTGGCCTGTTTGGTGCATCTTCGAGAACATAACCTTTCACTTTCACGTAGAAGCCTGCTTCGTTCGTCCCTCCATTCGCCCACAGTCCAATGATGTTGCTAGGTGTTTCAAGTGGCATCGCACAAGGCCTTGAAATCCACAGTATGGGAAGTACCTGTTTCATTTGCCAGTTGGAAGCTATCTCTCGGGAGGCGTGCTTAGCAATGCGGATCCTACGCTACGGTGTCACGGCCTTTTTTTCCTTCTCTGGCGTTCTTTTCTGTGTTGGTTTTCAAGTTTCTGTCGCCTGACTTCGCTCCTACCTTTGCTCAGTGCCGGGCGCCGATGAGGCGGCAGAGAACGAAGACGACGATGAGGAGCTTTCGCCCGCCATGTCTCCGCTCAGCACGTCGGCCCTGAGCCCTTCCTTCTGCGGCGCGCCTTCGTGCTGGGCATGTCCCGACTTCTCGCCGAAACATGATGCGCGTTCTTCCTCCACGCCAGAAAACACGAGCAATGAGGGTACGCTCCCTGCGCTCGTGGAACCTGACAGCCTCACCCAATTGATTTACCAGCGACGCAAAAAGACCTACCAGAGGCTGGTTTTGGCAGGCGCCCTTGTTGCGCAAGCTTTAACGGGAAAGGTTACTGCATCCTTCAGCGGAAGTCTGCACTCCGCGTTCGACTGGGTGATCGACGCTTTCAGGGCCCATGGTAAGAGCCCCATATCACTTGGCTACAAAGGCGCCTCCCAGGGTCACCAGGAGAGCCGCGGCACCGAATCGCCAATCCGGAAGGAAAGACTGGAAAAGGATCTCGTGGTGATCCTGTGTACGCGACAGTCAGAGCGTCTGCCGGACTGCTCTGGTCTGGTGCGGACGCAATTCCATTTAGCTGATCACGTTGGAACACATGTTAGAGAATAGGAAAAGAGTGACTTCCGCGCCCTTGTAAACGCGTATTTGCAGTACGCGCGGCAATGCAGACGCAACAAAGCGGGACACACGGCGAGTTTCGTGAGATGTCCTTCGTTTCGTGTGCACCAGCGGCCACTGTACACACCGCGACGTGCTGCAACTGCGCAGGTCATCACCTGCTGTCCCCACACAAGGTTGTGTGTCGCCAACGACAAGCAAGAACGCTAACGATCAGTCAGTGGGGAACGTGTGCTTTTCAGGTTACAGAGATCTTGCCTACGAGATCGAGATGCACAAGGCCGCCGCACTTTTGCGGGTGAAATGCGGAGTAGATGCGGCGGTGAAGATCTACAGAAGCTTTGAACGCGTTGAGCGGCAGCATGCGGTTCTGACGCCTCGAGCAGCGACAAATCTTTCCTTCATTTATCTTCTCGAAGACGACCTCTCCCAGGCCACAAAATACACCGACATAGCTCTCGCTGGCGACCGGTTAGCCTCAGATGCCTTCCGACCACCTCAGTGGACTGCAGCTCATCAACGCGTTCACGTAAATACGCACACATGCGCAATTATGTGCGCCCGTTTTTTCGTGCAAAATGGGATATGCCAGGAACCACTTTTCCCTTGTTCCACGCTTTGCAGGTACAACGCATTTGCCCTCGTGAATAAGGGATGCTGCCTCCTGCTCGGCGGCAAGCGCCAGGAAGCACGAAATCTCTTCCTGGAGGCACTGGGTCTCGATGCGGAGTGTGTCGAAGCCCTGTACAATTTCGGTCTTGCCTGCAAACTCGATGCGCAGTAAGGGGAACTTAAACCCGCTTGACGTTGCTAAACGTTCCTTTCTGGTGGGCTGACACGTCGGAGCAGCGCGGCTACACACAAAAGGACCACCTCTGCTCCTGAAACGAGAGCGGGGACAGTGCCTGAGAGCGGCTGCGACGCACGGAGCGTTTCCACTCATCTCACACCCTAGAAGTCTGCCAAGGAGAGATAGACTACTTAGACCCCGGAACACCTTTCCGGGCGGAGGCAGAGCTTTTCTAGAAGAATCGTGCCCAAGTGCGCGCAGTAATTTGCTGCGTAGACTTCCCCTCGGTGTCGACCAATCTGAACTGCCGTGTTGTCGGTTCGAAACGTAGCGCGAGGTCAGGTGCGACGTCAGGTGCGACGCCAGCGTGAATCTGAGATATTACGGTTAGCAGGGCGCACCAGCGAAGCCGGCGTCGACTGCAGATCGCCCCCCAAAATATTGGAATCCTGTGCCTGCCACTCAAAACCTGCTTCGTGAACTGCTTACAAGACTGTTTGCCGTGCCGTGCGTCTGTCTCCTCACATTCCGGCTCCTGCCTTGGTGACTTTCTGGCAGATTTGAGGAGGCTCTCAAGGCCTTCTCAAGGTTCCACCAAATCTTCCCTCGCCATCCAGAGGTTCTTTACCACCTCGGGGATATCAGCGAGGCGGTAAGGAGCGAAGCGCCGCTGCTTTATTTGAAGCCAAGACGGCGTTTACATGCTTACCGACCAATGATCTTGTGTGTCCACGTTGGTATAACTCAAATCGAGTAAACCGAGACATTATAAGAGGCTTTGCGCGCAACCTCCGCGTGGGCATAGAGAACGGAGACACCACTTCCGAGCGAAAGAGGCGCGATGCCTCGAATAGAATACTTCTCACTGTGACAAACGCGCAAGCGGCCAGCGGTAGTTTTGGACACACGGGAGTGAACGTCTCTGCAACTGACAAGTGGGGTCGGGTTCCTTTGAGGCGCACCAAACGTGGTATTCAGTTGGGTGACCCGTCGACAGTGTCGCGAGTCTTTTCGCCAACGGAAAGAGCACGAGTGTGGCGAACTCTGATTTCTGCTGGCTCCAGATGGGTCATTCCGAGAAAGCCGTGGAGTGGTTCTCGCTGCTGACATCTCCCGGAGTGCGGCCTACGGACGCAGGCATCCTGGGGCGCATCGGTAGAGCGGCTGCGTCTCGGGCGGAAGACGACCAGGCACTTCACCATTTCCTGAGCTCGTATAGGTAGCCGTCATTCCCCAGAAGAATAAATAGGTTGCTAACCGCTTCGCCTCGCACCGTTGCTTGTGGAAACCGTTTCGATTGAACAGCCGTAGGATTTCCGAGTTCGTTTGCCTCCTAGCTGGAGGGCGGCTTTTCCGCGCCGGAGATGGCCGGCGTACGAGCGCATTCTCCAGACGGGAGTCCCAGAGTGCTACGCGCGCTGACTCGGGATTCGAGCGGCCCAGATCGACTCTGAACACGAACCCAAACGGGGTCTCCACCGTGCATATGAGGAGTTTTCTTTCGCGATATTTGATCCGCGTGTCAACGGGAATCAGTATATGTATCGCCTCGAACACAAAACTTGTCTAATTGATTGCCCGATCCAAGTTCTACTGTGTCCGCATGACTTCGCGAGCACGCAGTGTACCTTAGAGTCTGTTCGCGGCACACCTTGCGTCCTGTGTCGGTTTCCACAAACTTGAGCCCTTGGAGTTTGGCAACCTCACGGAACCGAGCCTGCGCGATGCGTCCGCGTCGTCTCTCTCCAGTTCTGCTTGCCTGCGGCGCTCGATATATCTGACGGCACACATGTATTTTCACGTGCTGGTCCGCTTTTCAGCTACTACCACTGCTCGCTTGACGTCATCACTTGGCTCGGCGTGTACTACGTCAAGCAGCGGCTGTTCGACAAAGCCGCGGAGTTCTTTCGCCACGCCGCAGCTCTGCAGCCCGCAGAACCCAAGTGGCTGCTCATGGCCGCTTCCTGCTACCGCCGCAGCGACAATTTTCCGCGAGCTCTCGACTTGTACACGAAGGTGCACCAGGAGAACCCGGCAGACGTGGAGTGCCTCCGGTGTCTCGTCACCGTGTGCAAAGAACTAGGGATCCCCTACGATCACTATGCCGCGATGCTTCGCAGAGCAGAACATGCAGAGGTCAAGGGGCAAAATGGCCTGCAGGTCGGCAGCCTGTCGACTGGAGATGAACGGCCTTTGTCCACCCTCTGTGCACCGCAACAAACGCTAGCTCTGACTAACGGAGAGGAGCACGATCCTACTGGGACAGCCCGGAGACGACAGACGCACCCGAGAGCGATAAGCAATGGACCGACAGACGACGCCGGCAACAAGGACACAGGGAGAGAGAGGACAGACCAGCCGCGCAGGTGTGGCCTCGCACTGCTCGCTGGCAGACCTCACGAAGAACAACCCTCCAAAGGGGACAGATCGGAGCGGGTGGGACGGAGCGCAGCAAGACGGCAGGCGCCTCTGCAAGAGGACGAGCTCTTGCCAGTGTGAGCAGGAACACGTGCTGGGGCACGAAAACGGAATGCCCTCGCGCGTCTTCGTGGCTTCGCAAAGACGAATGAGATCCTCGCAACAACGGCTGCGTTCGGCCTCGTGGAAAAACAAGTCTCTAAAACCGTGTACATATTCCTTTACTTCCGAGTCTGCCTGACTCTGTGAGCAAGCACACTGCAAGCGTTTGACCCGTGTTTATGCAGATGCATGCAAGTACATATATATATATATATAAACATGTGTACGCAGTGTTTTGTGAAGTGGTGAGTATGCATATTGTGTACATGGCAGTGCGAGACATGAAGGAACATGTTGAGCGTCCGAAGGAGCAACGGCAGAGACAGCAACTGTGACTGGGCGCGTTCCGTATATTCCCGTTCTTCTTTCGCTGGATGTCGGCCTTCCCCCGCGTTCGTGTGCATCGCAGCAGTAACCAGTGCGCGTGATATGGAAACAATGGAAGGTGGAGCTCTGAGAGTTTGTCATGGGCAAATTTTGTGTACCAAGATGTTAACCCTACCAGATCCACCTATCCCAAAAGAAGCGACGGCCGCTTCGGATGAAAACGCAGTGACCATTAGCCCGTCACGTGCGCCTAACGAGTGCACTGTCCACACACTGTGTGTGCCAGGGCACCAGATCGGACATTCTATCGCACCCTAAACAACGAGGATTCAACAACGAGATCGAGAAACGCTTGAGGACTATGGACTGATGCACCGTACCCCGTTTCTTCTAGAGCAGTCACAGCTGACCCAGAACGTCCCGCATCGAAAAAGAGAGGCGGGACGAAAAGAGAAAGCGCAGAACTCCGCAGACCTCTAGGAAGATTTCTTTTACAGGTCAACCATAGCCGATCCCACATCGTACACAAACAAAAGGAAAATGAGATTGATGTAGAAGAAACGATGATTTATGGAGCCCTCAGAGTACGGAGTCGCCCGGTAAAAATGCAAGGGCGTTTCCGGATACGCATTGTGTGGCTCGTGCCCACCTTTGTCGTTTGTCACTGCCGACGAAACTTGCCCAGAAGTCGTCGAGAAGGAACGAGAGGAGGACACGAGGCCTTGAGAATCGCCGGAGACCCGTACAGTGGGCATGCCCGCGCTCTGCAAAACGGGCAACAAGGCAAAGTGAACTTGAGCATTTGCATACCTAGATAAAAGTATGGAAGTAGTTAAGACAACAAAGCTCTGCTCCACAGCGGTCCTTCTGGCCTCCACCAAAATTGCACCGTAAAACTTTGACATGTTCGCGTCTGCCCTCCGTTCTTGCTGACGAAAGTCTCACCTGGAACAGTCTCAGGGAAGGGGAGGAAAGAGCATTTGTTGGCGCAATCAAGCACCTCAAACTTGGAGTCGAATGCGTCTTGAAACAGCTGTCCACGCGACCTGTGAAGAAACCTCGAGTCTGCTTCCCCATAAGTCGAGGTGTACATACACCCCGAGCAAGGTAGTGGAAGAGCGCCATCGCGGAAGAAGTCGAACCACTTTGTCGCTGAAAGAACATAAGATACCGGAAGAAAGAAGGCGACGCTGGAGGCCGTTGTTTCCTCTTTTTAGGATACGAGCACAGGCTTAATTTCGCTGTGTTTGTCCCGGAGAAAGCATGCAATCGCAACCGGTGGAAGCTTACTTGCGCCTCACGAAGGCGGGGAGCGAAGCCGCCCGGCGGACACGCGGGCGAGACAAAAACCGACGGGGAAAAAAGCCCGTGGCCGCAGAAGGAAACTCTTGACGAGCGATGAGGAAAGACGCAGAGAAGAGCGAGGCGACGTGAAAAAGCGACAGACGACGACGCCGGGGCAAACGACACAGTGCGTGTATCTCCTCTTAAAATTCGATAAAAGACAATCAACTCCCGCTTTCCTTCCTTCTTCGGGGAGATCCGCTTCTTTCTCTTCGAGTAAAAAAAAGGCGAAAGAAGGATTCTGGGAGGAAAACGAGCAGAGCGCGTTCGCCTGCGAGAGCCCAAGGGAACTCTCGGGATTCTTTTCTCCCAGGTGTGCGCATGCCGCAGCCCGGCCGCGCGTGAGAATGAAGAAAGCCGATTTGCCGCCTTAGGGAAGGCAGTGCCGAAGAAGCGAATGGCGAAATAAAGCAGAAAGGGAGAAATGTGGGAAAGAGGAAGAGCCGCAGAGCGAAGCAGGTTTCTGTCTCTCTTTTTCCCCCTTCCGTGGAGACAGATCTCAGCGGTCGCGTCTCGTCAGAGGCCTGTGGCGCTCAAAGCGTGTTTTTCGCGCAGTTCTGAGTAGCATTTATGGGAGAGGGAGGAAGACCGGTGCCTCAGAAACTCGCCTGTTGCACAGGGCATTCCCATCTTCGCCTTCACAGACTCTCCTCTCTCCCTGCTTCGCCGCTCTTCCGCTGCTACCTTTCCCCTAGATCGGCGTGGTCACCTGTCTCTTCCCGCTCCCGGCCCTTCATACCGTCTAAAACCCGTCCTCTTCTCTCTCTCACCTCTCTTTTCTGTCTTTCATCCCTCTCTGGTTCCTCCTCCTTTTCGATCCTTCTCGTTGAAATTCCGCGAAAATGTCGGCGTTTGAGGAGTTCGGTGTGTGCCCCGAAATCATCAAAGCGGTCGAGGAAGACGACTGGCTGCTGCCGACTCCTATCCAGGCCGAGTCCATCCCTCTCATTCTCGGAGTGAGTTTCTTTCCTGCGGCTTCCCCTAGCCTCTCTCAACAGTCCCTTCCCAATTCCCCTCGTTCCTTCTCCCCATTTTCTTCCCCCTTTTTGGCGCACGTCGTCGCTCCACGAGGATTCGCTCCTCGGCGGCGTCTCCTTCCCTGTAGCCAGTTTGTTCTCGTCTCTTCTTCTCCGCTTCTCGTCGGTTCGTGCCTCCTTCTCGATGTCGGCCTTCTGCGTCCTCGCGCTGTGTCCCGGCTCACCAACACGTTTCTCTTCTTGCGGCCTTCGGGTCCTCTTTCCCGTTCGAATCTCGATTTGAAATCTGCTCGCGCGGCCGTCGCTCTCCGTTCCGCAGCCGGCTCCGCCGCGTCCTCCGCTCTCTTCTGCACGAGGCCTCTCCCTTCTTGCCGCGCTGTCCCCGTTTCACAGTGTCTCCGTTCCCCCCACTGCTGGCCCTTCCCTGCTGTATTCTTTCGACGTGTGTCTCTGCGGTCTTCGCTCCCCTTCCCCACAGGGCGGAGACGTCTGCGCCGCGGCGGAGACGGGGAGCGGCAAAACGGGCGCCTTCGGCCTGCCTGCGCTCCAAGTCGTCCACGAGACCCTTCGCGCTGCTGCCCAGGCTGCCGCAACGGCCTCGAACCACAGGAACCAAGGTAACGGATCCGAAGGCGCCAATCGGGTGGAACCGCGACGCAGAACGAACGAATCGATCTACAGACACGCATGCATTCTGGTATACAAATGCACCAATATATATATATATATATATATATATGTATATTTATGTATATGTGTATTTATGTATATGTATATTTATGTATATGTGTATTTATGTATATGTGTATTTATGTAGGCGCTCCACGTAAGATCGTTCTGCCCTCCACAATTTATCCATCTCTCTATAATGAGGTTTCTATCTCCGTATGTCTCTCTCTCTTTCTGTGTTGGTCTATGTATCTGTCTCTCTCTGTTTAGAAGCGTGCAGATCTGCGTAAACGAAAGCAGTTCACAACATGCAAGAACAGTGTCTCTATCTCTTTTGGACGTAGACGTCTCCTTTCTCTCGCCATGTATCTACATAGGCATTTACACCCGCGCCTCGTGTTTCTGGCGGCTTCTCTGTACACCTTTCCGCCGTGTCTGCGACTGCATGCGGAACCTCCGCTTCCTGTCTCAGTGAGTCTGGAACATGCAAGAGCTTCTCGCCTTGTTTCGCTTCTCAGGCTCGCGCGGATGCATCCTAGACGACGGCGCGCGAGACTTGCTGGTGTGCCTCGGCGACGGCGACAGATGCAGCTGCTCAGATCCCCGCGGTTGGCGAGGCGTGCGGGGAACGGCGCCCGTGCTCTCTGGAAAGTACATGGTAGGAAGAAGACGGAGAGACAAGAGCGAAAGACAAGAGAGAAAACCAGGGGAGAAAGACAGGGGAGAAAGACAGGGGAGAAGCCAGCAAAATGGGGAGAGAACAAGGGACGCGGAAACGCCGAGTTTTTGTCGCCGTCTGGTGGCGGCTCGGCACCTCCCTGCCTGCGGCTGTGACGGCCGCAGTCGGCCGGAGAAGGCAGAGACATTTATCGCTGGCCTGTTCCCCCCTTTCTTCTCTGGGAGGCGGTGGACCCTCTGTCGACTTCGCGTCGTCCCGTTTCGTTCATTTCGTCGTCTTTCGTTTTCCTCGCTTGCAGTACGAGGTTGAAATCCTCAGCCCCGGCCTGATGCGCGTCGGATGGGGTACCCGTCTGGGGAAATTCGAAATCGGCAAAGACGAGAATTCGTTCGGCTACGGCGGAACTGGGAAAAAAAGCTGGAATGGGTAAGAGCTGCGAAAATGCGCTCGTCTCGCGGGATTCTCGATCTTCGCGTGGGTGTAGAAACCAGCGTTCTCCCCATCCGCTGATGTGCGCTTCACACAAGCGCTCTTGCTCTAATCTTTCCTACCGCTTCGTCTCCTCGTCGCAGCCTCCGCGTTTCGCAGTGTTTCTCCTCTCGTGTGTTCCTCCTGCTCGCCTTTTCTTTCTTTTCTTCTTCTCGTTCTGCAATTCTTTCTTGTCCCCACCTCGCGTCGTTCGCATGCTCCCGGCCTTCCTTCTCTTGTCTTCGCTGTTGTGCCTCCTCTGTTCTGTCTCCTCACCGTCTCTCCTTTCTTTATGCGCTTCTTCTGGATTTTTTTCCTTTCCTTTTTCCGTCTACGTTTCTCTTTGTTTAGACGCTTTGAGGACTATGGCGTCCAATTCGGCGCGGGCGATGTTGTGGGGTGTCTGCTCGACCGCTCGAACCCGGAAAGAGGGACTGTCTCCTTCGCGGTCAACGGGCGGCTCTTAGGCGAGGCGTTCGTCCTCCCCCCCGCCCTCCGCAACTCCGCGCTCCTGCCGGCCATCTGTGGCAAGGACTTCGACGTAAGTGTGACGAATCAACGTTTTTTCAGCTCCAGTTTGTATGTATACATGCATATCCATTCACATAGGCTTGCAAGTACTTGCCTCAACAGATGCAGACTATGATAAAATATGTACGTATCTATGCATGCAGTCAACCACGCATGCATGCACATGCGAAATACATCGAATGACGTATCCATAATTACATATCTGTGCACTTCTAAATATATGCACGTATATATATCTGGTTGTATCCACGTGTAAACTGTATCCATATAGATAATCCACGCACATATAAAATATATATATATATATATACATACATACATACATGTATTTATATGTATGCCTCTGTTCGCCGGTGTTTGTGTGGGTGCGTGCGTGTGGAAATGCAACGTCCACTGATTGCGATTTCTGGTTCCCGGTGCTTTCTTGGTCTCTCCGTTTGCGTCTCTCTCGGGTTCGGGCTGTCGTCCGCCTTTGGAGGATCTCGCACCGGCGCGCTGCTTGACGCTGCATGCGCCTCTTCACCTGTTTGCTTTCCCGCCTTTTCGCTCCGCAGGCGAGATGCCACTTTGCGAGACTGGAGTTCCCGGTAGAGGGCTTCGCGCCTCTCGCGGCGCTCCAGGCCTGCGACGATGCACGCAGTCTGGCCGATACTTCCGCGTGCAAAGGAGCGACAGGCGTCCTCTGCTTGATTCTCGAACCGACCCGAGACCTCGCCCTCCAGACCTTCAACTGCTTAAAGAAATTCGGTAACAAAAGACACTCAAACGTCCCTTGGCGGTGCCCCCAACTCACGCAACCCACACGTATATGTATCTATGCTTCTAAATGGATGTACAAATGTGTTGATAAGTGTGTGTAGATGTAAACGTTCATATATGTGGATAGATGTATGGATAGGGGTGTTCGTGGACATACACTTCCTAAAGTGATACAGGGAGTTCTAGTACACAAATTGTGTAAATGTGCAATCGCATGTATATATATATATATATATATATATATATGTTTACAGATTGTATGACTGTGTATATGTAGATCTGTGTTTTTAGGCGCAGCGTGTGTATGTACGTATGTTGCTCATAATATATATATATATATATATTTGTCTCTACGTAAATGTGCAAATGCCCAGTTTGGAAGGCTGTGCGTGTGGTGTCTGTCTTGCGTGGAACAGGGAAGTACCTGGAGGCTCCGGCGATTCGCGTCGCGCTCTGCTGCGGAGGAGACGAAAAGGAACAGAGAGAAGAGATCGCGAAGGGGGTAAGAAGGGAGATCGAACTGCGCGTTTTTTCTGGTGGCTGCAGTATCCGTGCCTTTCCTTCGCTGTTGTCACCATGCAATCTTCGGGCAGAGAGCCTTGGGGAGGGGGCGACGCCGAGAAACGGCGATCTTGGGGGAAACAGTGACCCGCAGAATTGACGAGAGGCAACAAGCGGCCAGACGACCGCCACGCCGAAAAAAAGCGTTTTTCGCACGCAAGGAAACGCCTGAACAAACGTGGAAAAGACATGGAAAGAAAAGCGTTGTGCGGTGTCTTGTCAGCCGCACATTGTCGTCGGGACCCTCCAAAAGGTCAGCTCGTACATCCATCGCGGTTTGCTCTCGGTGAAGACGCTGAAATTCTTGATTCTCGACGAGGCCGACGAACTTGTGAAGTTCGACGCGCTCAGCGAGATCCTCAAGTAAGGATGCCGATTCCAACATCTTCCTCTCTCTCAGGCTCGAATCTTTCGCCCGCACTTACACGGCCCTCGCAACCGCTCGAGGCGCCGCGAGGTCTGCCTTCGAGCGCTCCTCTCGCTGCTCAGCTTCTCTCAGCAGACGCTTCTTCGGGCACGTCGCCCTCGAGGCTCGCCACGTTCCAGATGTCGTCTCGCGCAGGTTTTCATAGTCATTCTCGCATACCTCTTCATACGAACATATATACACGTCTAACCACATATATACACATTTACGCACCACCATCGTTATACCTCTATACACATTTACATATATATATGCGTATATACGGACAGACCCATGCCACGCGTAAGGATTTGCCACCAGGCACGTGGTCAGTTTGTGTTTTCCGTTTTTCCATCAGAATCAAGAGAGCCGCGACTGCGGCAGGCAGCGTCTCGCGCCGCGTTCAGGTGTCGTTTTTCTCGGCAACGCTTCACACGGCTGAAGTCCGCCAAGCCGTCGAAGCCCTCACAGAGCGCCCCACGTGGGTTGATTTGAAAGGAAAAGCAACAATTCCCGACACCGTCCACGCTCTCATTTGCCCCGTCCTCCCCGGAGAGGTACGGCTGCGCTTCCTTCTCTCCTTCCTCTCTCCTTCCTCTCTCCTTCCTCTCTCCTTCCTCTTCTCTCTTTCCTCTAGATTTCCTTCTCCCTCTTCTGGGCTTCTCCGCTTCTCTTTTGCGTCTGCCTTTCTCGTGCGCGTTTTGCCTTTCGTCAGCTGCGGGTTCCGTCGCGCGTCGCCGCTTTCTGGTGTTGTCAACGCGAATGTGTCTCTTTGTCTCCTTGGGGTTCCATCCCGCCGTGGCCGTCGCGCACTCTCTTCTTGTCGCCGCGTGCTCCAGTTTTCCCCTCTTTCCTCTCCGCTGCCGTTCTCGCGCAGGCGCCTTTCAAGTCGGCCAGCCTGGGGCGCGTCGAGCCCAAGACCGACGGCGTCCACAGCGCCTCGGCGACGCTGCCGCCGGACAGCCAGCAGTTCGCTTCCCAGCGCGTGAAAGAGATCAAGCCGCATGTGCGTGAACGGAAACGCGTGAACCTTCCTGCGGCCCCGGAACCCGAAAAAGAAAACGGGGCGAAGACGCGCCTTCGCCGACACGCTCCTTTAGGGCTGAGTGTGTGTGCCCGGGCCAGAAAACGCCTCAGGAGAAAGAGAGGGAAAGGGGGAGGGAGAGAGACGAAAGAAGGAAACCAGGGAGAGACGCAGCCTCCCGAGGCGTCGGGGTGTTGCGGGGAACTCACGGACGGCGGGGGGGAAGGATTAGCGCGTCTGGAAAAGGCCGAGGGACTTGTGGGCTGACGCGGCGGAAGGGCACCCGCGTTGTGGTTCGCGTTCTTTTTTTCTCCCGAGCCGCTCTCGAGAACGGGAATCTTGAACGCCACATTCTCACCAGTCCCCGCCTCTGCGTCTCGTCTGTGTGACCCGGCGTGGGTTTGGCGCGCGCTTTTTCCCCCGGCTCTTTATACGCGTTCACTCTCTAGGTGCGTCTGTTTTGCCGCTTCCTCAGCTGGTAGTCGCCTTAGCGGACGCGTTCAAGATGGAGGCGTGTCTCGTCTTTTGCCGAACGAACTTGGATTGCGACAACCTCGAGCAGTTCCTCACAGCCTGCGGCGGCGGCCGCAGGTTCTCGGGTAAACCACGCGGACGCAGGATAGGAAAAGAGCGAATCGCGTCAAGGGCGCACACCTGAGAGGAGTGGAAAACGGAGACGCGAAGGGAAAAACGGAGACGCGAGCCGATGTAGAGAACCGGGAGAGAGAGGCAGAGCCTCCGCGAAGAGGAGAGGCAGCGCGGCGAGCGCTCTGGGGAGTGAAGGAGGGAAAGGGTAGAGCCTTGCGCGGAAGGCGGGGACGGCGAAAACGCGAAGGCTGAGGAGAGGCGTAGGAGGCGTACCCGACGAACGTTTATGTTGGCCCTTCTCGTCTTCGATCAGGGAAAGCCGAGTCGGGCAAGGAGAACCCGTATTCGTGCGTCGTGCTTGCGGGGATGAGAAGCCAAGAAGAGAGAAACAGAAACCTCGCGGTAAGCAGACGAGAAGAGCCTGGCCGCGATCCGCGATCCAGAACTGTATAACTCGAATCGAATAAACAGAGACAGAGTCGGAAGCACTGACAGAGAAACACGAATGATGGAAGCCAGAGGGACGGAACCGACGACGAAGGGAGGAAAAGCAAACAGACGGAAAGAGCAGGGGAGAGAAAGAGAGAAAGAGAGAAAGAAAAAAAGAGAGAAAGAGAAAGAAAAAAAGAGAGAAAGGGAGAAAGAAAAAAAGAGAGAAAGAGAGAAAGCGAGAAAGAGAGAAAGAGAGAAAGGGAGAAAGGGAGAAAGAGAGGAAGGGAGAAAGGGAGAAAGAGAGAAAGAGAGAAAGAGAAAAAGGGAGAAAAGAGAGGAAGAGGGGTTGATCGATTGGCCGACTTTGCCTGTCGCTCGAGAGGGCTTTTCTTGCAGAAGCTGAAGCGACGTCGCCACGAGAGGTCGGAAGCAGTGCCTTCTTTTCGTTTTCGTTTCCGGGTTTTTTCAGCATTTCAAAGCTGGAGATGTGCGCTTTCTCATATGCACCGACGTGGCGGCGCGCGGCATTGACATCCACGTGAGGAATGAAAACGAAACGCGGGGTCTTGTGTCTCCATTGCGATTGCGTGCCCTCCCCTGGCTGAATCGTCCGTGTCGCATCGTAACTCTCCCGAAGCGTCTTCTCCCCCACGTTGGTATAACTGTAGATGTAGAAGTGGACTTCGGGGTGTAGGATGAAGGATGAAATAGACACTCCAGAAGCATATACTTGAACTTGGTTATGTGTACATATGTAGTATGTAAATGCAAATACATACATGCATATACACATATAAACATATATATATATATATATATATGGGTATATCGTTGCCGTGACCTTTGGGTTGCGACTTGAGGTTCCTTGGTTCTCTTTTTCTGTTGAGCGGTTTTGCAGGAACTTCCCTTTCTGATTATGACAACGCTCCCCGATGACCCAGACCTGTTCTTTCACCGCGTCGGCCGCCTGGGGCGGGCTGACCGCCTGGGCCTCGCGATTTGCCTCGCGTCCGCCTCACCGGAGCAAGTTTGGTAAAGTTCGCGTTTGAAGAGAACGCCCATCTCGCAAAAAGAGGACGAGAGACGGAGCTAGCAAAAAGAGGCACGACGCGGGACGAAAGGCTCGCGGGTGTGAACGCGCCTTCGGGAGGGCTAGAACTCCGGCTGTCCAGTCCGCTTGGCCAGGGTTGGAATGCATGCACGTGTAAAGGTCGTGTGGCGGAGCGGGGAGAAGCGACGCAAGCTGCGAGACGTGCAAGAAGCAAACATGTCGAAGGGGAGTGACAGGGGGAAATATCGCAGGAGAGGGACTCGGGAAGCAATGTCCAAAGAATAGAAGCGTACGCGCGACAGACTCTGACGCCACGAGGCACGGCGTTTCCGCCACTTTCGTTTCTTGTGATTTCTGTTCTGTTCGCGTGACGTCGCAGGTTTCATCGGTGTGCAAATCGAGGCCAGGGATGCCGCAACACGCGGCTGCTGAAGGAGGTGAGAGAGAAGAAACAGCCAGCGTGTGCACGCGAGACCGGAGTCGCCTTCCTCGTTTTCGGACGTTTTGCCTCTCTGAAGCGTTGTCGTCCCGCGCCTCCCTTTTCCTCGCGTTTGCTTGCCGCTTTGGCCTTTGTGTCCAAATCGGTGTCTCTCTTCTTTTTTGTCTCCCCTGCGCCTCTTCAGGGAGGGTGCACGATCTGGTATGACGAGCCGGCCTGCTTGAAAGGTGAGTTCTGCTACTCGCTTCAAGTCGACCGTCTCCCGTCTCTTTCCCCTCTTCCTTTCTCCTCTTGCTGACTTGCGTCTCTTGTTCGCGCCTCTCCTGTGACGGCGCGCGCAGCCTCCATCTCGAGCTCTCCTCGGGAACTTCCCCGCTGTCGCGGCGCGCTCTCGCCGCGCGCGTGCCTCGACCGGTTGATCGCGCCTTCGTGGTGTGCACTGTGCGTCGCTCCTGCCGCTCTTTTTTCGCCTCGAGAAGGAGACGAAAACCCGACGGCATGCGCGCGGCGTCTCCCCCCCCCCCCCCCCCGTTTTTGCGGCTCCAGGCTGTCCACTGCTCACCTTCTCGCTTCTCGCCTTTTTTCTCCGCAGCCATCGAAGACCGGATCGGCGCGCCGCTTCCTCGGATGGACCCAGGCAATTTCTGCGCGCCTGGTGAGGCAAATCCTTCTTTCTCTCCTCTTGGCCCCCTCCCGTCTTTTGGTTGTCTTCCGCTTCGTTTTTCTCAAGTCGCGTCGGTCCCCCAACACCACAAATCGCTCTTTTTCTCCGCGCGCGCTTTCTCCGAGTGTCCCATGCGTTCTGTTCGATTCCCTCGCAAACAGCCCTTTTTGCCTGTTTTCTGCGTGCGTTCTGTTTAGGAATTGTTGACGCGTTTGGCGTCCTGGCGGATTCAGGCGACAGTAAGACAAAACCGCAAAAAAAGACGGGAAGAACAGAGGGAAACAGGGAGGAGAGAGAGAATGGGAGATTCCAGCGGGAATGGAAGAAACGCGACGGGCGTGGAAGCTTTGAGCGAGCGAAAAAGCGCCACACGAGCAAACGACAGTAACGAAAGAACGAGGAAATAGAGAGGAGAGGAAGAGCACAGCCCCGGGAGCGCGGCGCGGAGCGACAGCGAAGCGGAGTCAGGAGAGAGGAAGGAGGAAGAAGAAGCGAGCAACACAGACAGCCGAGCGCGCATTCGAAATGAAACTGAGCAAGAAGGCAAAAACGTGCGACAGGGAGCGGGAGAGAGAACAATGCAGACGAAGAAGGGAGAGGACAAAACTGCACACGTTTCACGCGTTTCCCTCCTGTCATCTTTCGGGTGTTCTCACTTTTGTTGTTGTCCTGTGATCGTTTCCCTTGTGGCTAGCTCGCTTCTTTTTCCTTCTGTCGTTCTCCATATTGCGCTGTGACTGTTCACAAGTCACCCAAGGGCCTGGACGCAGTCGCGCTCATATCCGTCGCCCGATATCCCCTCTTGTGGTTCTCCCTTCTTCGTTTTCCTTTCTTCTTTTTTCTTTCTTCTTTTTCGTTCTTCTTTTTGTCGCCCCCATCCACCTGTCGCCGTTCCTCTGTTTTCACGTTTGCCCTTGTTCTCCTTCTCGCGCCTCGCTGCCCCGTGCTTCTTGATCGGACGTCGATGCGCTCTCTTCTTCCCTGGAGGCATTGCTCTTCCTTTTTCATTTCTACAGACATCCGAAAACGACGCAACGTCGGGACTTCCGATGTCGGCGACGCCGCAACGCCCGGGCCGATGGTCTACGGCAAAGTTCGAAACGATCGGAATCTCCTCTCGACAATGAAACATCTGCAGGTGAGAATCCCCACACTCTCCCTGTTCCGCCTTCGCCGTTTTCGAATCCTTGTTCTTATTCTTGTTCGTATTCTCGCTCTTCGTTTCCCCCTTCTCTGTCTATTACATTATGTTTGCTGCGCTTCTCCAAAAATTTCTCCACCTTCCCCTTCCCGCGTTTGTCTCACTGTGCCTCTGTTGCTCCTGATTTTTCCGTTCTTGTTTTGTCGATTCCTGACTGCGTTTCGCAAGGCGCGTGTTTGACGTTTCCCTGTTTCTTTTCTTCTGCAGCAAAGTTTTGGCTGACGGTGGATGCGTTGCGTTTGTGTCTATACACGCGACGGAAGGCGAAATGTGCTGCCTGGAAGTCCGTGCGTGGAGTCTCTTTTTCGCGGGTCTTCCTGTCCGTGTTTCTGCGTCCTCCGCTCTCTCTCCCCATGCCTCGGCTTCTGCTTCTCTGGGTGTGCGTGCGCAGGAAATCGCGGGGGCCGTGGGCGAGCTGGAGAACCTGGAGAGGGAAATCCAGAGACAGTTTGTCACTCTCGCTGCTCGAGGTATTTGAGCGTTTCTCCGCTTTTTCTGTTCCTGTCCATATCCTTTCGTTTCTTCGCGTTAAAACGCATTCGTTCTGGTTCTCCCTTCTCGTCGTACTGGTTCTCCTTTCTTGTCTTTGTCGGCCTTTCTTCTCGCGTTTCTGCCTCGTGCTCCTCCCCTACCTCGTCCGTGTCTTCACTCTCTCAGCATGATTAGCGTCTCAACTCGTCCCTCTGCGCTGCACGTCTTCTCTTTTCAAAGTTCGCGTTTCGGGTCTCGTCTCCAAAACGCTCGTTTTTCCCGGAAAAGCTCCCAACTGCTCTTCCACCGAAAGATCGCTTCACGTTTTGCGTGCGAAATCGATTCCTCGGTCGAGCGCCAAGTGAGCGTCTCCAGCTCTGGGCTTGGGTCTGCTAGTTCCTTTTCAGCAGAGACGTGTGCATGTACGCCGAGAGGCCGAGGCGTGGCGCCTCAGAAACCGAAAACATGAACGCTCGACGGCACGTGGGACATGTTTTTAAATAGCTGCTAAACACAGCGGTTTCGGACGGCGAGGAAGCATCTCGTTCGCGTCCACGACAAGGAAACACAACCTTGGACAAAAGAAACGAAAGAGAACGGGGAATCGTTCCCCGACGCATCGCGCGTCGCAACGCGAATTTCGTGATTTCTCGAAACATCGCGTACTTTGGTGCATAAGCCATCGTGTAGTGGGCGGTCGTTCACCAAAAAGACATCCTCGGAAGAGCCAGGATAGAATTTTAGGGAGAAAAGAGAATTTGTTTCCCACAGGAGTCTTTCCGGGCACACGCCTCTGTTGAGACGCCGCCTGCGAGAGTCTTTGGAGAATCCAATCGCCGATCTTTTGGAACTTTCTCTTGCGGGTAGCCGCACCTTCTCCTGCCTCGATTGAAAGCCAACGTGATAGCGCGCGCTCGCTGCAGTCTGAGGAACGGTGTCCAGATATATATATATATATATATATATATATGTATATATAGGTATACGTATATATGGATGGAAGATGTTACTTCAATGTAACACTTTAGATGTATACGCATACGTGAATTCAGAGAGGATCCGACATGTGGAGTCTGTTTCTTGGCATTTGTGTTGCATCTGTAGTGTGTCTGGGCTGCATGCAGCAGTGCAGGACACCGCAGGGGGTACTCCTGCGACGACGGTCAGGAATCCTGAAGTAGCATTCACCACTGGAGTATTGACTCAAGCGTCATGTTTGACAGTGTGTTCTACTCCCTGTCGAATCGTGCGTGTACATTTCATCGAAACTGTACTGTTTCTCGCTCCGCTGCAAAACATTTCTGTTGATTCGGAGTACAGATGCGTTAGGTGCGGTGAAGCGTGCGGAATCTGAAGTGTGTAGGACACTGCTACGTCGTTTAGTCCCTTTCAAACACCACTGGCGTCTCCGAGTTCTCCCTCGGGCTGTGCCTCAGACCCAGACGAGAGCCGGCACGAAAAACCCGAGGGAGAAAGACGAGGAACGCGCGTCCCGCTTCGGGTCCGCTCGCGCCCTCCCACGCTGTTTCTCCCAGCGACACAGAGAAGGTCGAGTGCTGTGCGGGTTGGAGACATTAACTTAGTGCAGAGAAGAAGCGGGGCGTTCGAGAGAAGACAAGACTCGCACCAGACGCGGATCCGGTGCCTTCTCTTCACACAGAAGAACGAGACAGGAAACAGAACAGAGCAAGAAACAAACACACTCGGGTGGAGAGCGTTCTCTCTTCCCTTTCGCCTCCCCTTCTTCGCCACGCCCGCCTCGGGCTCCACGCGACAAAGATCACCCAGAAACCACGGGCGAAACGTGCAGTCGCAGTTCGCGCGCGTCTGTGCAGAGGCGAGTGAAGACGCAAACGCGTTCCCGGAGTCGCCGTTGCCTCGTCCTCTCCACAGAGAGGCTACGCGGGGAGCTTTCCGCCCTCGCGTGCTTTGTCACACCGAGCGGTCGCGGGCTCAGGTGTACGTACACCCCGTCTAGTTGTTGAGTTGTTGCTTCTTGAGCTGGACTGCGCGGTTCTCCATGATCGACAGACGAATACCCTTCTCCTTGGGCAGAGAAATCCACGCTTTCTCGCCCTTGCCGATGATGAAGACGTTGGAAATTCGCGTGGCAAATTCGTTGCCCTTCGCGTCGCGCAAATGGATGATGTCGAAACCGCCCAAGTGACGCTCGCGGTGCACAACAACCCCCACGCGCCCCACGTTATGACCCCCCGTCACCATGGCCAAGTTGCCAGCCTCAAACTTCAGCGTGTCGACAATCTGAAAACACACGCATGCATATCTATATAAATATACACGACTACGCATATACATACATATATATATATATATATGTATGTATATGTATTTGTGTATGTATATGTAATTGTGTATAGGTATGTATTTGTGTATATGTATGTATTTATGCATATATGTCTACGTGTGTGCAAATCTTGGTGAAACGCAGTTTTGCATTTGCGAGCGAGGTCGTGCGTAGAGGCGTCGCGTCCTTTGCACCGTGGCGAGACTCGGCGCTCTTCTCTGCGCGAGTTTTACCTTTCCGGTGTTCAGGTCGAGGCGAACGCAGTCGTGCGCCTTGATGGAAGGATGGGGGTAGCGCATCGTGCGGCCGTCGTGGGTGATGAGCGCAGGAACGCCCTTGGGGCCGACAACAACCTGAAGACGGTTGAAAAAAGATTCGCAGGAAACACGCGACTTCCAACGGAAATCCCTGGAAAACCTTCACCACTCTCCCGGCAACTCACCCCAGCCGTGCCGCCGCGCTGCTCGTTTCTCGTTTCCTCTCAAGATCTGTTGAAACCTAAAAACAGTCTCTCCGGTCCTCGGCACTCACCTTCTTCACTCTGCAGAGCTTGTAGGACGCCTCTTCGTCGCGGATGGGGTGCGGGACGAATCGACCCTTGGTGTCAAAGAGCATGCGGAAGTGTTCCTTGGTCTTCTCGATGGAGATGACGTCCATGAACCCCGCGGGGTAGCACTGGTCCGTTCGGACTTTGTTGTCAACTTTGATGAGCCGCTGCATGACGATCATCATCACCTCGCGGTAGGTCAGCGCGTAGCGGAGGCGGTTGCGCAGCAACACCACCAACGGGACACTCTCGCGCAGCTTGTGCGGACCTGTCAAAAAAGGGAGAAAAAGAAAGTGACACAGTGTCAGACACGCGCCGCTTCTCGCTCAGCCGCAGCTCGCTATGAGGCAAAACTCCGCAAAAAACGAAGAGGATCCGCGTCAGTTCTCCGCGCGGGAGACGATGTCTCCGCCTCTCTCGGATCACAACCCCACACGGCGCCGACGCCTCAACCTGGCCTTCCCCTCCTCCTAATTCCCCAACACGAGCGACACACTGCACACGTGGCGATGGAATTCACACTCACTACACGAGGTATCTTTACAGTAAAAGTCGTGGAAAACTCGACGACGCTTCGGTGGGAGTGGAAGAAGGGAAACGAGGCTCGACCACGAGGGACGTTTTACAGCCGCTCTCTCGGAAACGGGCGGAACGCGGCTGGCTTACCAGGAGACGGACGAGGCGCGTAGTGGCCTGTCAGCTTGTCCAGCATCCAGTGATGCGGCGCCGCAACGCGCTTCAAGTGCTTTCTCGGACCTCGCGCCTGGACAAAAAAGAAACATTAGCGAATTCACACCGCGAAGGATCGCTCCCAGGACGCCTCCATATATATATATATATATATTCAGCCTCATATCGGCATATACAGACACATGTTGAAACGATGAGGTGGACACATCACTGGATATATTTTACGTAGATCCATATAGAGAAACGCATCTGTACAGAGGGAAGTGTACGCAGATCGAGGTTGTGCTGAGGATGGGGGAACGTGAACGCGCGAAGACAGAGGCAAAAGAGAAAAGGAAGGAAACCAGCCAAAGGGCGGCGTGATTCTGTTCCCCGCGATGTCCACGCTCTTTTTTCGAGTTCGCCCAGGTGAGTTTCGTTCGAGAAAGACCCAACAGAGAATGCGCAAGCGATATTTCTACAGCCATTCATCTCTCTCCCTCCTCCCAGGTCATCCACCAGCGGCTCCTTCTTCCCCCAAATAAAAAAGTATGCAAGACCGGGGCAACTGGTTGCGACGTTTTTTTCCTCACACAAAAAGTGGATTTCTACGTCTCTTTCGGCATCCTCGCACAAACTCTCCTTCTCTTTCATCCCTCTCTATCATCCAAGGAGTGTAAGCCCCGGGTCGTTCCCCTTCTACAAAATACAGGCACAATTTTGCATCTGTGTATGTACAGCGCGGAGCCCGTGTGATACACAAATCAACAGAGCGGTATAAACGCGTAGGCGACGAAGGGACTCCTCGTCCACGCGTGAACATACACAATACCAATGCTCCTTGTGTGTTGAAGGCACTTGGAGGAAAGCCCGAGCTCCAACCCCCGACTGGAGAAGGCTGTCGACCAAAGTATGTGTGAACATGCACATGCGTCGCCTTTCTCTCGGCCAGCACGCGGTCCCACTGGATCCCGGATCGCTCCTCTCTCTCTCTCCCTTCCTCTTTGAATTTTTCTGAATTCTTTCCGTCAACACGCCTTCAAAGCATATCAAAGCAACCCCCCTTGTGCTTCTCCGCTTTCTCGCTCCCGCCCCTCTCCTCCCTCTCTCTGTGGTTCCTTTTCGCGCCTTCCTTTCGCTCGTTTTCCCGGCCTCCCTCCTTCGCCCTTCTACCCAGATCGTGAAAAAAAGAGAAAGCATCCCTCGACACGCCATCGTCTTTTTTGTTTGGGAGGGGGGCAAGAGAAAGAAGAGAAAAAGGAACGCGCCTCGACACCTTTTCACGGGGAAAGAACGGTGAACAACAGCTGTGGGGGGAAACGCATTCGAGGGAGCAAAGCAAACGGAGAGGCTTTTTATGCTGTCTCGCTTACCATTTTTAGCACAAAGATGAGATCAACACGGACACGCAAGAAGAAAGAGAGAAGTGGCGAAACGGCGAGGAGAAGCAATGGAGAAACGAGGCGAGAAAACGCCGCGCAAGAGAGGCGAGCCCACACATGTACAGACTTTGGCCGAGAAAAGTGGTGTGTCCGTACACCCGGCGCAGCGCGGGTCCCGTCGCCTTTTTGTATAAGCCGAATCGCTGTTCCTGTCTCTTCTCCCTACAGACAGATTTGCGGATTTCTGCAGAGAGACAAGCGCGAAAATCGCCTTCTGCGCTTTTCGTCGCAAGTCCGCGAAAGGCGCAGACTGTTTTGCGGCGAAATGCTGCGCGGCATATAAGCCGACGCACGAGTGTGGCCAGTCGATTTAGCTTTGTCACTTGCAGGCAAGTCGGCGTTTCTCTTTCTGATTTTTGGAGAACGCATGCGGTTTCACACTTGGTTTATCGAGGAAAGGAGGTCTAGCACCGCCCTACGGCGTGGAACAGACTGTTTGTAGATTCTGGACAAGACGTCTCGCGCAATTTCCTGTTCACCTCGAAGGAAACCACTGCGGCTAAAACAGTTCCGCAGGCTGAGCGGTTTGCAGGACGGAGGAAAGCAATGCCGATACGAGCTTGCGCATCTTTAGCCTATAGGCGGTTCTATCCAAACAGAATATACCCCTATCTATATAGCATAGATATGTAGTTGCATGCGTATGCAATTGCACGGATGTGTGTGTGAATTTGCGTGGGGACAAATGGGAGCATAGAATTCCGGTTTTCTGTCGGGAACGCTCTCTTCTTTTCCTTAGGCTAGCGGCCGGTCATGAGACAAACGAAGATAGGGCACTAGACAACCGAAGAGCAAAGCGTTCATTTACTGAAATTGAGAAACGCAGAGAAGACTCCTGGGAAGTGTAGAGGAACGGCAGACGTTTCTTCAGAAAAGTCGGCGCAGTGTTCTACCTCCTTCTCCAAGCGTGTGCACCGTCGATTCATGGAGGCGCGTGGAGGAAACAAAAAACCCTCTCCCCAGCGCGGCAAATCAGACGAGGGTGTGGTCATCTGTCTTTGCTTTTCTTCACGTATGCAGATCATGCAATACCAACCTTTACATCCCTTAAATCATAAACAGGATCAAATCTTCCTTGAGCGACTCAACAGGCACTATAGATAGCGTGAGATCTTGTTTCCCGGCAGCCTCCCCGATTTTTGCACGGCGTGGTCCCCGCGAGCGCTCCGCGGAGCTACACCAGAGTTGTCAGATTCGCCTTTGAAGTGAGCCGTGCCGCTCACGTAGGGACCGTTTTCGCTGCTTTCGACTTCGCCTTCCAGAAACAACGGAAACTGGAGGTCTTTCGTGTTTCCTACAGCGCGTGAGTTCTTAACACGGCAGAAACTGGAGAGGATCCTTGCACTTGCACATTTTTCAAGGTAGACCTTTTGAAGTCCTGTGTGTGTCACCGCGCCCTGAATGCGCTGCTCGCTCCGAACAGCTGGTAGCAGACACACTTTTTCCGTCGCAAGGTCAGCCGAACAGAACCCCGGAACTTTCCATGTGCACTGAGTGCCTTCTTCCTGAAGAGCTCTTTTGGCAAAGAACTCGGATTAACAGCGAGAGAAAACTACTCAGATAAAGGACTTGGTTGTCAGTATGTCATAACTGGAGTCAGTGGTTAGCTTACTACAGACCATGGGAACGAAGGACATCTCTTTTCTACAACTTCGACAGGCGCCTTCCCGCAAGCTTTGGTTTCTGTGGACTCCGTGACAGTCGAGTTTCCGGCCACAGCTCTGGAAAGCCACCGATCACGAGGAACTAAACTGTTTTTATGCGACAAAAACTTCGTTTGCTCTCCCTGGCCGTACACTGGACACAGTCGAGGCAGCGTTTCGTCTTGAAAATGTTCTTCCTTTGGAAACGTCTCGCGCAATTTTGCCAGTTTGTCGCGTCTCTGGATATGGATAGGAGCTTCGACTGCCATGCCTGTTAGAAGGATGCTCCGTTTCCAGAGACACAGATCGGCACTCTCTCCGCTACCTTAATGGTGATACCTCTCACACATGAAAATGGTGTTGTGCTCTTTTTGGTGACCTTCGGAGGATGTCCGGTAAGTGAAGGGCTGTCGTTGAATGTGCCTCATTCTACAAACGGACTTCTCTCTGAGTGCTCGCAAGCGCGTTTCACTTCCGTTTTTCTGTGGACGAGGGCACAAAGAGGCTTCTAAGCGCTGACGTCCCACGCCAAACCCCTCAAAACTTCTGTTCCACGCTTCAATCACCTTTCTGCCCGAAGAACCTCGTCTGCTCCGGCGTAGGCTGCATATAGGATCAGGTTCCTGCGTCGAACTGGAAAGCTGTACGGCCCTTAAGCCACACCCTGGGCTTCGTCCACAAGCCGCAATTTCATACCGGGAGAGCCCGTTATGACTCTAGGTTCGCTAATTCCTTCGGAGCCTTCCGGCGCTTTGCCTTTTTCCCCCAGCACCTGCCAACAGAGTCCACGTTTCCGCCGTGTCTCCACGCTGCGTCGACAAAACGTAGATATAAAATTGGAAAGGGGTCCGAGAGCATCTTACATGATAGGCCTCTGCATTTGCTCAAGGTTGTACAGTTTATTGGCAAGGATGTCCCTTGTGTCGAGAGTTCCGCCGGGAGGGCCCGCTGTGCGCGAATCGAGTGTCTGTACACCTGGGGAACCACCCGAAGAGAAACACGCCTTTCCAGAGGAAAGTGTGTCGTCGGTTCCTTTTCTATGGCGTCTGGGAGAACCACCCTAATCCATGCGTGTTTCTGCCTTCGGTTCTGCGTCTCCTTTCCTGTTTCTGTCTCCGTGTCTCCGCTTCCGTTGTTCTCGCTGCCTTGTATCTGCATGCATAGAACATGCGGCGCAATACACTCAGTGGCGGCACACCCTACGGTTTTTTTTGCTCTTTGTTCCGCGCCGAAACTGTTCTTTCGGTGCCTTGTTTTTTAAAATATTTCTGAAAAGAGAGAAGGGGACTCAGACAAGCACCATTTGAAAGGTTCGCCCACTGCTTGCCAGCCTCGCTCCAGCTCTACTTTGCGAGGCGAGAACGCCGTTGAGAGAGGATCTCTCTCACGCTCAGTCACGGAGGGGTTGACTGGACAGAAAGAGGTTTTTTCTTTTCCGTTTTTCTTGGCTGTCTCCTCGACAAAGGGTTCCCAAAGCATCCCTTCCGTGCCGGGCAGCTTCACACGACATGCCGGTGATCGCGTGCGCCGCGTAAAACTACGAAAGCTGCTGCATGTTTTCACCTAAGACAGGAGAAAGGAGCGGACTCGAAGTCGCAGAGAAGGCCACAGAGAGTGGGCGACACGCACACAGAAGGGAAGAAAGATAAGCAGACAAAAGCGGAAACAGAGAAGAGCGGGACTGGAGGGCGAGACGGCGACAGAATGGCGAGGAGAACGGCTGGGGGTTGCCGAACCTTCGACGAGGAGAAAGCGTACATTTCGCGAGACGTAACTTCGCCGTGTCGCTACACCATCAAGCGGGGTTTCGTCGAGGGTATGGAAGTTGAAGGTAAGCGCTCCAAAGGGATGTTCTACCTTTGCGCTCAATCCTTCTTTCCCTGAGAGAAGAAAACCCGCGTGCGTTCTCTCCGGAGGCGTCGTCGCTGAGGCGAAGGCTCCTCGCACTTTCTCTTGCCTCGCTTTTCTTTGATTCCACACTACACAGTCTCATATGCACGTAACATACCTATACACATGCACATTTACATATACATATATATACATATATATGCATATGCATATATTTATATATATATATATATATATATATATGTATATACGTGTATGCATATATACGTTTGTATATGCAGATATGGATGTACGCAGGCGCGTTTGGAGTTAGAGAAAGAGACAGACTTCGACTGGTACAGACGTAATCATAGGTTAAACCAGATCTACACAGATGTCGAGAAGTCCCTGCATAGATGCAGGATTGAGGGAGATGGACCTCGGTCGACAAAGTGACCGAGACACGGCAACAGTCAAGTGCCCAGGCCACCAGGGGACAGCTGCAGTCATCGAGAGAGGCAACAGACGCAAGAAGCTCGTCTGACCTGATACGTGTAGCCGCACAGGGGGGGATTTTGCAGGAGCGGTGCGTCGTTTTTTCGAGCGTCTTTGTTCCGCAGGACACGTGTACATTAACGACGCTTTGCGGTCTCTCCTCTTTGACGAACTACGCCAGTTCGCCGCGCAGAATGGCGGGCGCGGATCTCCGACGGGAGGGTTCCTTCCGGCCTTGAAACAGGTTGCAAACGTCGCCGCACTTCCCGGCATCGTCGGCAAAAGCATCGGCCTCCCAGACATCCACGCCGGTGGGGAAGCCTCGAAAGCGCATGTGGAAACCGGGCGAAAAAGACCAGGAGCAGTCCCACCCTTTCTCCCTTCGGGTTCCCATTCCTCGCGATACAGCCACGCCCATATATATATATATATATATATAGGCTATATCCATACATATATATATATATATACATATACGGATGCAGGTACTGATATATATATATATATATAGAAATATGTCCACGTGTGTGTATCTGCTTAGATTTTCTTGATGTGGTTCAGAGTCTCTCTTTGCTAATCGGAAGACTATCTCGTGTCTACCCGTAACAGAAAACGTGCAAATGCATAGGCAGAAATATAAGGATATAGATATGTATTTATACGCATTTGTACACGCGTATTGCTGCGCGTTTATCTTTGAATGCAAACATAAAACGGTGGACATGGAGAGATGCACGTACGTGTCGTGGTGCATGCGTTTTTGCTTTCTTGGTTTCAGGATACGGCTTCGCGATCGGAAATGTCGCCGCGTTTGACATGGGCGATCCGCAGGCCGTCGTTTCTCCAGGCGGCGTCGGATTCGACATCAACTGCGGCGTCCGTCTTCTGCGGACGAATCTGCAAGGTAAAATGCGAACGGGAAGCGCCAAGCCACGGATGGCGTGACGGCTAAAAACGCGGGACTTCCATTGCTGACCTGTCCGCTTTTTTCGTTCGCCTGCTTCGAGTGAACGGACTCGCCAATCCTACCCTGGCGGCTGCGTGGTTCCCCCCTCAGCTTTGGGCTTTCCTTTTTTCGCTTTTCCGATTCCATGTCTGCTTAGAGGAGGACGTAGCTGACAAGAAGGAGCTCCTCGCGCAGGCTCTCTTTGACCACATTCCCGTCGGTGTCGGGTCTCAGGGTATCATCCCCTGCAAAGGTCCAGGTGAGAGAACGTGGCGAAGTCCCACCCCGCGAAGGATTGTCAACCAGACAAGACTGCACACGCTGAGGCGAGCACAAAAACCCAAGAACGGAAGAGGCACATGCTCAGTTCCCAGGCCGTGCGCTTCTCTCTTCCCTCCGATGCACGCACCGCCGGCGGCGCATTCGTCCGTTTTCCCCAATTCTCCCTTTCGGTTCTTTGCTTCCCTCCCGGTTCGGTTCGTTCTGCTCCGTCTTGATCTCCTTCTCATTCGCTCTCTCATAAGGCACCTCTTCTCCCCCATATTTTCTCCTTGTCTCCCCGTGTCCTACCTCTCTTGTTCTCCCTCTCTTGTTCTCCCTCTCTGTTTCTCTCTCTTGTTCTCCCTCTCTTGTTCTCCCTCTCTGTTTCTCTCTCTTGTTCTGCCTCTCTTGTTCTCCCTCTGTGCCTCCCGCTTCGTTCGCGACTGCGGGTTATCACCGGCCTGCGTGTCTGCATTCATTCGATCTTTGGTGTTCGGTTCTTGCCCGGTTTGAGTTCGCGCCGTCTTCTCCCGTTGCCTCTTCGCTCGCAGAGTTGGAGGCGGCACTGGAGCTCGGAATCGACTGGTCGCTTCGCGAGGGCTACGCCTGGGCAGAAGACAAGGAACACTGCGAAGAATTCGGCCGCATGCTGCATGCAAATCCCACGAAAGTTTCCGCCCGCGCGAAGAAGCGAGGCCTGCCTCAGATGGGGACCTTGGGGGCGGGCAACCACTACGCAGAAATCCAAGTAAACGATGAGAGAAAAAGAAGAAAAGGAGACATGAGACGAGGAAAACGACAAGACGAACACGACAAAGAGGCAAAGCGGAAAAGAAAAAGAGAGACAACATGGGGAAAGAAATGGAGAGGAGAAGACGGGGATAGGAGGCGACCGCCAAGCACACAGTACGGGCGGAAAGGGGGAAACGGTGGATCGGCGGCGGGGCGTCTGCCGGTTGTCTTCGCAGGTTGTGGACGAGATCTACGACGAGTACGCCGCGCGTCGAATGGGCATTGAACGCGAGAAACAAGTTTGCGTGATGATTCACTCGGGGAGTCGCGGGCTCGGCCATCAAGTAGCCACCGACGCTCTGGTCGCGATGGAGGCGGCGATGACCAAACACAAAATCAAAACCAACGACCGGCAGCTGGCCTGCGCTCGCATCGACTCTCCTGAAGTAAACATACACACAAACGTTCGCACCACATGCACATGCACACGCCTACTGACCTACTGATATATATATATATATATATACATACATATACATATAGGTAGATAGATATGAGTGCATTTGCAGACACATGTATGCAGCGAGAGCCACGTATCAATCTGTATATATGCGTAGGCCTTATTGCATGCGTATGTATATACCTGCCTATATATACATATTTAGGCATACATACGAATGCGCATATGCCTCTGCACGTGTCTATGGATATGAAGGCGTGCATGTGTATTCATATGTACACAGATGTATCTGTGAACGCAGTATATATCTATATACTGGTAAATATCTGTAGGCGTATATATTGCAGCAGCAGCGCTGACGAGAGGCATTCTCAGGGTTCTTTTCTTTTCGCGCAGGGGCAAGATTATTTAGGCGCCATGGCGGCTGCAGCCAACTACGCGTGGGTGAATCGGAGCTCGATCGCTTTTCTGGCGCGCGAGGCCTTTGCGAAAGTGATGAAGCAGACGCCGGACGATTTGGACATGCACATGGTGTACGACGTCTCGCACAACATCGCGAAAATCGAAGTACGAACTTGACGCATGCGTTTCTCGATATAAACAAGCGTTTGTGGCACACTTAATGTGCACGTCTATATATATATATATATATATATATATAGATCTTGGTGTATTTGTTGGTGTATTTGTGTGGCACCGAAGCTGTGAAAGGAGCCGACGTTTTCTGAATCTCTCGTTCCCTGCAAGGCGGGTTTTTGGTAGCGGATCGTTCAGAGGGGGTTTTCATCCAAACAGCAGTCTCGGCATCCCGCGCACACGTTCCACCGAGGAACCCCGCAACTTGACACACCAGTGCATCCAGTCGCCGAATGCACTTCCGCCGCTCTGTTTCTCTCTTTGGTTGTATGTCTCCCTCCTTGTCGCTCCATCTCTCTTTCTCCGTCGCCTGTCTCTCTCTCGCTTTTTCGCTCGCGCGTCGCCCTCGCCGGGTGTTCTTCGCCCCTGCAGCGCGCGCGTTTTCGTGCTCCTCTCCGTTTTCTTTTCAGGAACACTTTGTGAACGGTTCGCCGAAGCGGCTGCTGGTGCATCGGAAGGGGTCGACGCGCGCGTTTCCGCCGCACCATCCGCTGCTGGCGAGCGACTTCCAGATGACCGGCCAGCCTGTGCTGATTGGCGGGACGATGGGGACGTGCAGCTACGTCCTCACAGGCACCGAACAAGGCATGGCGGAGACTTGGGGAAGCACTTGCCACGGCGCCGGCCGAGCCAAAAGCCGAAACAACGCGCGAAACAATCTCCAGTACCCGGACGTCATCCGCGCCCTCGAGGCCCAAGGCATCGCGGTGAGTGCCCGCTGGCCCCGGCGATGCATGCGTCGGCGTATGTACACCCGAGGAGTCACGGCAGGGATGTCTGGGTAGACCTGGACTGCTTACGACAGCTAAAAGTGCTGGATTTCAATATCCTACCGGTCCTCTTGTTTGCGTGGAAGCTGTACGCACGGAGGCAGACACAGACGTCTGCAACCCGTTCTTCATCTGTGTAAGCAAAGGCGGTTTTCTCTGTGCATATGAGCCGGCGACAAACACAGACTCGTGCACATACATAGACATATATATATATATATATATATACACACACATATATGTGTGCAGACTCGTCTGTGTGTACGTACACGTGTGGAAATGGATACGCACGCAAACACGTGGGCATCGAGCTGCATATGTGTGTGGTGTTTTGACCGTGGATCGCGCGTTGCTTTGCGGATCTCGTTCGTCTCTGGCGGCAGATTCGCGTGGCGAGTCCGAAACTGATCATGGAGGAGGCCCCGGAGAGCTACAAGGACGTGAGCGAAGTGGTCCAGACGTGCCACGACGCGGGGATCTCCAAAAAGTGCGTGAAATTGCGGCCTCTCGCTGTCATAAAAGGATGAGAGACCGGAAACGAAAACAGGGAAGGACGGAAGGAAACGAACACCGGTGGGCGGCAGATCCGGGAAGATGAGTATGCGTCGAGAGGCCGCAGCAAGCGATGTTTCGGCGGGGAAGCGGTTGGGGACGAGCAGAGAGACGCCCCGTTGAAATCAACGGAAAATCGCCTCTATGGGCAACGGGCATCCACGGGTTTGTGAACAAAAAAACGAGCCGAAGCGGGACCGAGCTCCTTCGCCAGGACGATCTTCACTGTTTTCGCGCTTTGAGGAACGCCCGAAGCAGAAGGGAAGAGAAGGGAGAGAGCAGAAAGGGGACAGAACGGAAAGGCACGTGGGCAAGGGACACAGCAGCCACATCCACTCTTCTTTCCGAGACACATGAAAGTAGCGGCTTTCTGCTGGTTTCGCCTCGGTGCGGTGTCTCCGCTGGATTTTGTTTTTTCTCCAGCTATACATAGCAGCTCTGCGCTCGCGCCACAGCTAACGGCGCGAGGCACAAAAACCCCCGGGGTTCACGCGTCACTGACGTGCATCCTGACCCGTCTCATGTGCACTTTACGGTCCTCAGGCATGTGCGGATGCCTATGCGTGTATCCACGTGTATAACGGCACATACATATGTGAGTACATCTATATTTACTGAGGTATACATACATATATACACACATATGCATATATATATATATATATATATGGAATTGCAGTGTTGATAGGGGAAGACGAGATGGGAGACGGGGTGCATCGAGAAATGCAGTGTGAGGCCTAAACGACGGAAATGCGATTAGGAGGGTTTTTTGAATCTGTCGGTCGGGTGTCTGTACAGCGCAGCCTCAGAGACGTTTCTTCCTCGGGCTTTCCCATGTGGGCACACGAGGCCTGATTCCGTTCCAACGTGTTTGTTTCGGATTTGGATAGATGTTTCTGTCGCATGACTGTGCACAACTTTCACGGCCGCTGAACCCCCAATGGTTGAGGGTTTTTTCTCATTCTTGTGCGTGCGACGGACCCACGCGGGCGACCGCACTTCCCATCGTTTAGATCGTCGACAAAGTGGAGGAAAAAGGACAAAAAACTCGAAAAAGAGAGAACTGCGCCGGGGGGAAACCTCAGCGAAACAGCCGCAGAAATAATGAAACGACAGAGCGCACCGGGCGGTTGTCGCCACCGGGGAGAGACGAAAAGAAAGAGACAGAAGTAGGTTTGACGAATAGTTTGCGAGAAGAAAGACGAGAGAGAACCGGCAGATGAACGCGAAGAGACAGGTAAGTTACCGACTTGGGAGGCGCTCTCTCTGTGGCTAGCCCCCTCTCGGCGGGTGTCTGTACACCGCATGAGAGCAAAGCCATTGCTTAGGCTGTTTCCCGCGAGGCGTCGACAAGGACTTCTTGCGTCGAGAAAAAAGAGAAAGGGAGAGAACAGGAAGAACTGGAGCCACCTCACAAATCCATCATGCTCTGCTTCAACTGTTCGAAAACTTCCTTGGCTGTACAGACGCCGCCGAAAACAACACAACAGAGGCGCAGAAGAAATGAGAAAGGCAGCCTCGTGTCACAGATTCCACCGCACAACGGCGACAAACTACAAGTCAACCCCTACAGAGATATACACATCGTCTAAAAAGACACACGCATACGGATGCATATGGTTTTCCCTTTTTGCTGACGGTTTCGCAAGTAGCGCGACCAATGCTCGTCCACACAAAAGACACAGAGAAACAGAGACATCCACGTGGAGCTGTGTTTCAACCTGGAATCGACTTGGAACTCCGACGCGTTCCTATCATGCACACAACTGGACAAAGACCTCACACTACATACATGTATAGATATATATATATATATATATATATATAAATATGTACACGTATGCATATACATATGTATATGTGTATGTATGTATGTATGTATGTATGTATGTATGTATGTATGTATGTATGTGTATGTATGTATGTATGTATGTATGTATGTATGTATGTATGTATGTATGTATGTATGTATGTGTGTATGTGTATGTATGTGTATGTATTGCTATTCTACGTGTTGGCAGCTGTCGAGAGGAGCGCGCGTGTCTGGATGGCGGTTCGCGTAGCAGTTGTTCTTTTTTTGTTCTCTACTCCCGTTCGGAGTTCGTCGAGGTGACTGACCAAGTTGTTCAAAGAGGAGTCCAACGTTGTAGCCCGTCTGAAGAGGGAAGAACACAGACACGGAAAACTGCGAATGGGGGCAAACGCCGCGTCCTGCCATCGCCTCTCGATTCGCGGGCGCAGAACCGCGCTCTGGAACAGCCGAGAAAACAGGCGAGACGGCGAGCATGGCGAGGGGAAGGGACGCAAGGAAAGATGACGAGCGCACGGAGCAAGACAAGGAAACGAAGCGGACAAAGGACAAGAGGAAAGAGGAAGAAGCACGGCAAAAAAACCGGCAACCCGTATGACACGTGAAAGAGAATAACGGGAGAAGAAAGAGGATACGAGAAGGAGATAGCACGGAGAAAGAGTAGGAGAGGGAGAAACAGAAGCACGAGAACGAGACGCTGCATGTGGGTCGCCGGTACAGAACGGTGAATCTCCGAAAGACGATCCGTTGAAGGCAGACACTTCGTCCAGAGCGGGGTTTCGCAGCTGGAACGCCTCGTGCAGGCTGAGGAACGCGAGACGCGAGAATCCCGAATTTTCCTACTCAAGAGGAGAGGAGGAAGAACTGACCTTCGCGGAACACTCAACGAAGAGCATTCCCTCGGCAGCACAGTATTTCTTCATTTCCTGGAAACAAAACACCGTTCGAGTCAGCACACCAGCGAAACGGATTGTCAGACGACACCAGAACAAAACACATGTCTCTTCATCTACCGAGAGAGACCTCACGAAGAAGGGATGGATATATGCACACACGCACACCATAATAAGTATATATATATATATATATATATATATATATATATAGGCATCGTCGAAGCTTGTGAGAGATGTGCGATGTTGCGTTTGATCGAGAGATGTCGACAATTTCTTTCTCGAGTTGTACACGCCTGCCTGAGATACAGAGTTAGCAAGGAGCGTGTACACTGCAGCATTGGTGATGGAGAGTTACCGACACTCGTCCACAAGTGCGGAGAAGCGCAGCGGCGAGACGCCGGCAGGCTCGCGCACACCCGTCGTTTGTTCCTCACCGCTCGCCGTTCGGCTTCGGCGTCGACAGCTTTCGTTTCTCCTTCTGGGGGAGTCGCGAGTTCAGAATCCGTTTGTGGTTCAATCGAGTCGCTCTTGTTCGCTGCCACGGCGATGCGGCAATTCTGCGGGCCCCGTTGCTTCAGTTCCTCTACCCAGAAGCGCACGGCGTCCATCGACGAAAGGTTTCTGGAGAGAGGAATTTCGAAAAACATTTTGGGGAAATGCTTTCTCCACCCTCGCACAAACGGACAGCGACCTGGCGCATGCGAACAAGAAATATCTCCGTTTCTGCGTGTGGGGTGTCCCTACACCTCACTGCGAAGACGAGCGGAGCGCGAAGTGAGCGCCGCCATCTGTGTGAAGCTTATGAGTGAGGCAACAAAGCAGGAAAAATACAAGACGGAGAAGGCAAAAAAACGCTCCACATGGACGCAGGGAAGTAAAGTGAAGCGAAAAGCTGCAACACCACGGAGATTTCCTAAAACTTCAGACGCGTCCCAATCTGTTGGAATAAAGGTGTCTGGAGAGAGGGAAGGAGGGACCGAGAGAGAACAGCGAACACAAAGTTCCAAAAATGCAGAGAAGAAAACGAGGAAATTGCGAAAGAGAAAGAGAGATTCAAAGAAAAAGACTGCTAGGCCGACACTCGCACAGAAGGAGAGACAGATATACGTCCTGAGAAACGGTCAGCAGAGAAAGAGAGTGTTTCCACAGCGATTTGTTTATGCACAGACTCAAGTCGAACAGCAAAACGATCGATTGCGAGATGGAAAGAAACGGATACACCGAGAGACCCGAGAGACAGATAGAGACAGAGAGATACAGACACCAGCGGAAGAAGAGAAAGAGCTAGAACGAGAACGAGAGAAAAAGAGAGAAAGAGCTAGAACGAGAACGAGAGAAAAAGAGAAGGAAACAGGTCGAACAGAGGAACCCTGAGAGAGGGATGGAAAGCAACAGAGGCAAACCATCTGTTCCGCAGTGATCCAAGTCTCGCATTTGCATCCTTACGTGACATCGTAGACCACGACGGCTCCCGCAGCGTCGCGATAGTAAAGAGGCGCCATCGCGCGAAAGCGTTCTTGGCCTCCGGTGTCCCAAATGTAAAGTTTCAATTGACTACCTGAAGACATGCCCAGGCCACACTTGAAGCTGCATGCGAATCAGCAAATTGCACACAGCAAATTGCTGGTGAATACACACACATCTATACATATACAGGTATATATATATATATATATATATATATACAGACATACATGCATTCATATACATACACATATATACATATACATATATATATTTGTCTGGATGTCTCTGTAGGCTGAATTGCTCTGCACTTGCTTGTTGCGTAGGACAGCGTAAAGCCGCGGAAACCGCACGCCTTCCAATCTCAGCCTGTGTCCGAAGTATTCCCCGCCACGGAACCCACCAGTTTTCGCATCGATTTTAAGTCTGCGGATGTCTCCCACTATCTTGGGCCACAGTGTATACACACATCGGTGCACTTGCGTGAGTACGCAAAGATGCATGCCGAGGCGACGCGTGCAGAGGCGACGCATGCACGCGAGTACGCTTTTTGCCTTAGCGTCGCGGCACACGACTGCGTTTCATCGCCTTCGCACGAGAAGATCCGATTTAATCCACGCAAAACATCGGCAGGAAGATTTTTTGGAGCTGCAACTGGGTAGGCCGACGCACCATCATTGGCAACTTTGACGGTCTGTTGCAGGAACGCAGCGCCTATCGTTACTTCGTGGTACTGTGGGAAACGGCCTCGGCAGAAGCGCAAAGCGAGGCTGCTCTTCCCCACTCCGCTGTCTCCCAGCAGAACCTGACGAAGATAAAAAACGAAAGGAAAAGAGGGGTAACGGCGAGGCCCGAAAACCACAGCGGCGAGGAAAAACCAATGAGGAAAGCAGCGAAGAAGCCAAGACGCTGCCGGAAAAAGAAAGGATCAAAATCTATAAACAACTGGGCACCGATGAAAAGCGCTTCTTAAAGAACCGTGCACTTACGATCTTCGCCTCCAGATTTAGTCTCTCGGAGAAGCCGTCGCTGAAAAAAGAAAGCGAAAAACGCGGATGCTGCTTGAGTTGGCCATTCGTGTGTCTCCTACTCTCAAAAAAAACTCGAGAAAGCGGATCAAACGGTGAAGCCGCTACCGATTCGTGAGAAGTTTTACATTTCATAAACCCGTTTGCTGCGCACACTCAACGCCGTATGGAAGCCTGTGCCGATGAGGGAAACTATATGACACATGCAGACAACTGAAGAGAGAAAAATCGAGAAAGATCGACAAAGAGAGAAAGAGAGAGATGGACAAAGAGAGAAAGACAGCAAGAGAGAGAGAGGCAAAGAGAGAAAGACAGCAAGAGAGAGATAGACAAAGAGAGAAAGACAGCAAGAGAGAGAGAGGCAAAGAGAGAAAGACAGCAAGAGAGAGATAGACAAAGAGAGAAAGACAGCAAGAGAGAGAGAGCCAAAGAGAGAAAGACAGCAAGAGAGAGATAGACAAAGAGCGACAGACGTGCGAGCATGTGCTTTGGATGTTCAGTGAGGAAACTAACTCGAGAGAGCCGGCGTTGGCCATGCGGAGTTGCGACTCTCCTGCCGACGCCGCCGCTGAAGAAAGAGACAGAAAGGAAAATCCAGGGATGAAGAGGCTCCGAAAGGCAAGAACGGAAAGGAAGAAAAGGAGGAAAAGAGGCGGGACACGGCCACGGCGCACCAGGGGAGACAGCCCAAGAGGAAGGACAAAAAGAAAACGGAGAGCGAGAATTCCAGGTGAAAACGGGTTCGACAACAGGGGAAACGATCCAAGAGGACGGACAAAAAACGGAGAGCGAGAATTCAAGGTGAAATCGGGTTCGACAACAGGGGAGACAGCCCAAGAGGAAGGACAAAAAGAAAACGGGAAGCACGCGCTAGAGACGAAGGGCAACCGTGGACGTCCGTATCTTTCTAAATTATCGTCCCTTCTTCCCGGTCAGCAGTCTGAGTTGAACGAAGAGGATCGGAAGAAGCGGAAGGTCGACCTTACAGGAGCTAGTGGTGCATCCCATGGCGCCGGAAAGAGGAGACGCGACAGAAAATCGCGTTTTTTTGTGTTTCCCAGATTTTCGGAGAATTCTCAGAACGCACTGAGGAAGAGGAACAGCGCAGTGAGTCGGTCCAGAAGTTGCGCCTTCCAGCGAACAGGCAAGGCCCACTGCGTTTTATATATGCGAGAGACGAGGCTGCAGCGTTCCGAGGCCGAAGAAACGGAGAGAGAAAGATGGACCAGAAGAAACGCGAGAAAAGAAAAGAGCGAGAAGGAAGGGTGTCGCCGCTAAGTAGCGCGGTTCCGGAAACACGCAGCGAGGCAGTCGCGAGTGACGAGACAGGGACGGTGAAAAGAGGGACCGGAAAAGGAGCGAAAAGACGCGTACACTGCAAAACGAATGCTTTCTACGGAAAGGGAGGGGAGACAGGGAACGGAGACGGGGAGACCGATCGCGAGAGAACACGTGGAAAGCTTAGTGGCGGGCGACGAGCTTGTCTTTTGCGCGACTCGGGAGGCGCGAGAGCGGCACGCAGACAGCACAGAGACAGCGGAGAAAGCCAAGAAGGTCCATAGGGGGAGGAAAAGGAAAGAAGAGAAGCAAAAATGGATTTCCTCTAACGCCAGTGACGCGAACTCGGAACAGAGAAACAGAGAGGAACTCCGGGTCTTCCTAGGTCCAAGGCACACACGAGGCGCGAGGCACGGAGGCGGAAAAGCAGGAAGTCGGCGAAAAAGACGGACTAGAGGGAGAAAAGAAATCACGGAGAACGCCGCACACGCGTTTTTATCTCTGCAGATCGTCTCTTGGGGAAATAGAAACGCGGGCGCATTCGAAAAGACGCATGCAAAACTCTCACGGTTGATCGTACAGTTACACACCGGGGAGCTTTATTCCCCTCGTGTACCACTCACAATTTCTTCTGTCGACTCCTATTTCTTCCCCTATTCGCGAAAAGACTCCTGACACGTATACCGCTCCGTAGAGCCGAGGGCGGTCGAAACAGACAAGGCGCGAAGAAGGCAGACTTGGCCAGAAACAGATGCAGCTGGTCAGCACCGATTTGTGTGCTCTCTCTCTCCGCAACAACCCAGGTCCAGAGGCGTCAGGAGCGTTCCGTCCCTTCGCGAATGCGTTGGGAAAAGCGCGTCATTCCTGGATCCAAGTCTTGCCTTCGCGTAGGCAGCGCGGCTCCTTCGTGCCGACACTTGTCTCCATGAAGAACGGCGGGTTTTTCCGCTAAAAACCGAACGGCCCTTCGCTCTACCGTGACACGCGCCCCCAGTTGCAGATGGCGACTCTGACTCGCTCAACAGAAACCTAGTTCCAAATCAGGCTACGTCTTGCCTCTGCAGGCACAGACTTACTTCCACTTGGAGGTGGCCGAAAAAGAGGGCGTTCTACGCTTGCTCGACACTCCGTGGGACACAGTCCAGGGGGACTCTGTGGAGATTCGGTTTTAGCGACTCGAGGGAAGTGTTCGCTTTAGTTTTTCAATCGCGTTTTTAGCGCGTTCTCGCTCCTCGAGGACACGTCGGCGTGTGCCGCGCGAGACACCGGTGCACGCCTCAAGATCGGCAAAAAACTGAGTTTCGATCCAGAAAAGCCGGTCTGGGAACGGTGACTCACCCTTCTTGGCATAACGTTGTGCAGCAAAATGTTGCGTACATTCCTTGCGCGTGTCTGTTGACAGAGACAAGGTGAAGGGGAGCGAGCCAGGCTCAGGAAGTGTCTGTGAAGGTGTCTGGGTGAACACTTCGACCCTGTTTTGAGGAATGGTTTTGCGCGCGACGGGGGTCCTTCACCTTTTCGTCCCTTCCCTCGCTCGCGCTACGTTTCCGATCCACGTTTTTTCTAGCCACCGTGTTTGCAGCACTCTTGGTGGGGTGGGTTTGTGAGACGAGCATACCGTTATCTTCGATGAACTTGTGTGCTCACGTAGGTATAACTCAAATCGCACAGAGACATGACAGTACCTAGGAAACTGCCTATGACTCTCCAGTTCTGAGGTGCGGACGACTGCGTTCTTGAGGACTGCTGGACACCACTACCCCACTGTGCTTTTTTCGTTTCGCAAAGCAGATTTGTGAGCGGAAAGGACGCTGTGAATCACAGGGCGCCGAGAAGTCTCGCTGAGTGGAACAGAACGCCCACGTGATGCGAGACATCCTGAGCAGTCTGAAGCGACACCGAGCCTCTACACGACACAGTTCATGGGCTGTCGACGCGGCCACGCGGCCCAGTTGAGACTGTGCTTCATTTCAAGAAAGGACGGCTTCATCTCCATGAAGTTCAGAGACGTCTTTTGCTCGACATCTCAGCACCTCCGGTGACACTCGACGCACCAACGGACGCCTAACGAAGTTCTCGTGCTTGCTGTTTGCCTGTCCGTTTGCTTCTGGGCCCTTTTGCTCCGTCTTTGGTTTACAGACACAAACGTATTGGTTCGATTTCAATGCTGCCGTAAAACAAAAAATAAAGGGTCAAATGGAGCTGAACCGCTTGCCGTCGGGTCATGAGCCCACGTGTCGAGACAGGGAGGCGGAAAAACCAGTTCAAAAATGGAGAGAGACGGCGGTTCGCCCCCGCTGAATCTTCAAGTTGTACCGGCAGGTATGCACTCTGTGCGATTCACTCCGTGAAATCGCACTTTCTTCACATGCGGCACGTTTATTCATCCTCGCCCTTCCCGCCTGAGACGGTGTGTCAGGAGACCAGGCGGAGTCGCTCATTTAAAATTGGGACAGTCGTGCAGGTTCAAATTTTGTGTAATCCCTCTTTTGCGACTCGACCGTCGTGGGTTTTAATGTGTATGAACTGGAAAAGATCCAGAAAAGATCATAGCTGCTTTTGAAGGGGATGAAAGATTCACCCTAACCTCCCCATGCCTGTAGTCTCATCGGACACATGCGAACGCGCATGGTCCACATGCGAATTTGTGGAGTTTGCCGCTACAGAGGGAATTCCAAGTGTTTTTTAAGTGGTACGGAGGGAATGGAACGGATCTCTTTTGTGGCCTTTCGGGGTTTTCATCGCGCAGCCTCCCTTCGATCCTAGTGCACCAATCTACGGGAGGAGCACACCTCTCGCTGGTTTCGGGTTGCGAGGTGATTCGCCCTCGCAAAGGGGACTTCAGGGCTTTCGCCTTTTTACAAGCCGGAAAGCAGCAGAGAGAAAACAGGAGGGGGCCAGAGAGGAAAAGAAATCCGGTTTTTCTGCGAAACAGGCAGGCACAGGCTGCAAATGGGACGCGCGCCTCGCGAGACAGAAGGCTGCTTTGGCATTTCGGGGTGCCGCCAACTCGAATTTCTGTCCCTTTCCCGTTTGTCTTCTGTCCGGTTGATTTCTTGCACTTTTTGTGGCACAGCGAACCGTCGAAAGGTTGCGCTTTCCGCGACTTCCGCCCTCTCTGCGTTGCTCCAATTATCCAGAATTACCGGCGTGGTGTGTGCGAAAAAAGAACGAAAAAACCGCTCTGCGGCTGCAGCTTTGTGTGTCAAATGTACATTTGACGCGACGCATGCGGAGAGGCAGGTAGAGTCTCGCGCAGTCTTGCTGACAGATTGCTTCGAATCATCTTCAGTGACAAAGGATGTAATTCTAGGAACTGGAAAATCTTCTCTGCCCCCAGTGGTAGGGGCAGAAGCAACAGTCTCTCGCGTGCCTTCACTCTGTCCGAACAAGGGAGGAATCAGTAGAAAGTCCTTCTATTTGTCTCTCGAGAATAGCGGAACAGAAACACCGAACAAAAAAGCGGAACAGGATGCGCGAAACCTGTTATCCTCTGTTAGATACTAACGATACGTATTCCTAGGATGCGCTAGTTCCTCTCTGCGCTTCCCGAGGGAGGGAAAGGCTGACCTGTCCTCCGTCTCGTTTGCAGCTCTATTTTGTCCCGGTAAACAATCAACAATTCCCGTGCAGCAATGTTAGCAGGAGCGACTGACGAGGCGCTTGGCACGCGTCTGCGGTGCGGTCCCTCTCAATCGCTCTGTCTGCTTTGGAAGCGACAGACGAAAGCGGGAACACCTTCTGTCTCTCTTGCTCCCCTTGCCTCGCCGCCGCCGCTCGAGCCCACGGCCTGCTTAGACCCGAGCGCGGTCTTCTCCCCATGGCAGGCGAGACGTCTCCGAAAACGAAACGCAGTACCAGCCATTTGCTTCTCTTTCTCTCTAGTTTTTGCTGTGTCTCTTCTCCTTCCATGCGCGCTCTCCGCAACGGGGCGCGACGAGAACGGCCCCTTTTTCTCATCCGCCAGACGCGGCGACTCCACTGTGTCTTCGCCTCGAAGCAACCTCCCAGCGCAGGAGAGAGAGACAGCCGCTCCACGACAAAGTGAGGAGGCAACCGTCGGAGGGTTAGCGAACGAAAAGGATGAGGAGAGTGGAGAGATCTCCCCCGGAGCGCACGGAGCAAGGACACCAGTTGGGGCGAGACGTGGACCGGCAGCTAGCCCGGACGGCGACGCATCCGCTCCCGACGAGCAGCAGGCGTTTGGACATCCACACGCCGCTCGAGAAAACAGAAACGCTAGCTCAGAACAGGAAACGAGCGCCGCCCCTCCATACTTTGCTAGTCGTGTTTCTTCGTCGCCTCCGGCAGCGCCACAGACCTCAGCAATCGAAGGATTGTTGCCCACGTCTTTGGCGCCTCCCATAGCGCGAGGGACGCCGTCTTTCTCACAAACTTCCCCAAGCAAAAACGACACTTTGGTTCGCGCTTCCGCTGAGAATACCTCCCTTTTGCCTCCGTCTCGAAGCTTCTTTCGAACTTACTTTCGCCTCGCGCGGTCTCCGAAATGCATCTTCGCTCGAGCTCTACGCGGCAAGTCTGCCTTCTGCCACTGGCCGGGGCTCGAGGGTTTTGCAGATCCGCGGGGCCCTAAGCAGAAAGAAAAGGAACCATCCTCCAGGTTCGTCGTGCTCGTTTTTGCGCCTGTCGAGCTTCGACACGGGTTGCCCACGACCAACCTGTGCACTTCAGACTCCACATTTCTTTCCTGGCGCTGTAAAAAAGTCGAGGTGACGAGCGACGCGCCACGTGACAAACAGCGTTGCGTGGCCCCAAGCGACGTAGGAGGCGAAAGAGTCGCTTCCTCCTTATCGAGGGAAATCATTAGCAGACCGAGGTTCCCATGCTCCGAAACATCACAGGGGGGGTGTCAGAACAGTTGAGTCCGTCGACCTTCAGAGATCCAGCGCTACCGAAACGCAGAAAAACGGAACTGTTCGTGTTATCCAGGGACTGCAGCGCCGCACCGCACACCAAACACGAAACCACCAGAAAAACGAAGGTGCGGGCCGCGTTTGTCCTCGCTACCAAGAACAGTTTCAAAAGACGACGAAACCGGGACCGAAGAAAGAGATCCGTCTGGGTTTGGGTGTCACTTCAATAGGCTGCACAGACTGGGCCATCTTGCCTGGGGCAAAGAACGGGGTTAAGGCTAGGCGACCCTGGCATATTGGACAGCAGAGGTGCGAGTGATCGAGTTTCCCAAGTCGGGATGTTATTACTTCTCGCAAGACCGTCTGCAGCATCAAAGCGTTGCTCCTCGATTGCTTGCCTTCAAACCCCAACTCGAAAAGCTGTGTTTCGGCTACCTGATCACGGACAGCGGATCTGGCGGCTCTCGCTCAGATGCGTCTCTCCTCTCTCTCGTTCGTTTTTTGGTTTGGCGTCTTCTTTTCCTGACAGTTCGTCCGTGTCATCGCCTGGTCTTGCTCCTTGCTCGCGATGCGCTTCACGCTTCTTTTGCTTCGCGCTCTTTCCTTCTCCCTCGGTCTCCGTCTCTTTGTCTTTCGCTTTGCGCTGCTTCGGCATCGCCGACGTTTATTTTCTCACCTCTTCCTTTCCCGTTGTCTCTCTTTTCTTCCTGCGTTTCGTCTTTCCGTTCCCAGCGTCTCCACCCTCGCCGGCCTGGCTCCTTCGGGGACGGTCGTGCGCGAAGTCTTCCCTGTCCACGCCCGGGACTTGCCAGGTCTAACACGGGACTCCACGGTGATCGGAGCCGCCAGACGCGGAGGAGGTACTTTGCAGACAGAAAAAAAGGGGGAACGCTCCCCCTGCTTCTTTAAGCCGGATAAAAGCTGCTTCACTCCGACCCCCTCAGGGGAATACAGGTTAAGCCACCCCCCCAATCTCAGACGCACAGAAACACGACCTCTCGAAAAGACCTCAGCGCGCGCCCAAATCGAGGTGCATGCACATGCACACACACGCATGCACACGCATGCACATGCACACACACGCATGCACATTCTATACCCATATACACAAACACACATGCATATGTGTTTTTGTGTGGGTGAATGCATATTCGCGTGTTTCGGTCTGGATGCGTTCGCCCTCCGTCTCTCGCGTTCCAGTACTCTTCCGTGTCTCCTCTCCCGATGTCCAGGCCGTTTCTTCTCCCTCCAGTTTCCGGCCTCCGCGTATGGCCCCTCTGAGACCGAGGCGCCAGGCGACTGCGAGACAGGCGACCAGGCGCTGGAGTCTCTCTTTCTCTCTCAGGCGAGGCGAGAAGCCTGCAGGAGGCATCCCACCTCCGACTTCTCGCCGTCGGAAGAAGCGAAGCCCAAGCGAAGCCAGGCGCTGCCGAAAGACCCGAGAGGGCCCCTCGGCGCCGGCGAGGCTTCCGAGGGACAGCGACGCCTGCCGCCGCGTGCCGCGAACGCGTCGGAGAGTGGGGAGCGCCGAGGCGCAAGCCTCAACCGACCTGAGGAGGGATGGCTGTCTGGACCTGTTATTTTCTTCGAGAAACTGTCCTTCTTCATCCCGGTTGCCTCCCAAGTCCACGGCCAGGCGGCGCCGCGCTACCTCGTCGCCCTGAGAGCGAAGCTTCGAGGCGCGCGGAGCCGGGGGACGCTCGGGCAAAGACAGCAACAGAAAGAAGACGCAGAAAACAGAGGAAACGGAGAAAGGGGAGAAAGAGGGACACGAGGGAAAAGAGAGGAAGGGGAGGAAAGGGAGGAAGAAGAGGAGGCAGAAGAGTACGTGGTTGAGGGGAGATGCAGACTCTTTGCAGCAGGGATGGCGTGGCGAGACCTCCCCGACACCGTTCGCCTGACTCTCAAAGACTGTGGCAACAGAACGCAGTCGAGAGAAGAGGACTGGGCGATCACGACCCTCGACATCAGCACGATCATGGAAAGAGAGCGGAACAAGAAACGCGGAGACAGCGGCTTCGAAATTCGGTGTGTCTTGAACGCCCGACAGGCGTCCGGAACCGGAGACGAAGAGACACAGAGAAAAGCGAATCTGTGGACCGGAGAAGAAGACGAAGAAGAAATCCCCCAGATCCTTCCCTCAAACATCCTCACTGTCGTTGTGGGTAAGGCGGGAAGACGAAAGGTGTTGCCGATACTCTAGGTTAAGGAACTGCCACTCTCTCCCTTTCTTCCACGCATGCCACCGTTTCCGTTTGGAGCCTCCAAGCGAAGTGTTCACCCTTTTTGCCCTCCTTTTCCGTGTCCATCAGCATCTCGCGGCGTCTCGCCTCTCAGTCTGGCTATAAGCCTTTCTCCAGTTTCCCCGTCGCCCAGCTACCTTTTTGCTACGTTTCCTCTTTTCCGCACACCTCTGCGCACAAAAACACTGAAGCCTCCGGGATCCCGACTGACACGTGATTTCCCCTTGCGTCTGTGCGCATTTCTCCTCCAAGAGAGGACGAGAAATCGCTTAGCCCTTGTGCCTCCCTCACTGCGGTCTCTTGCGGCAAAAAGGTTTGGAACCTGGTCCCTCGAAGATCTTCGGCCCAACAGCCTCACCTACAGGGGCCCAGTCTGTCTGCATGCACTCCCTTTGCATGCATCTCGCCTCTATCTCCTTCCTCGTTTTGGAGATGCAACGTCTTTCACCTCTTCAAGTCTCTGTCTTCCCTCGCGCAACTCTCTCTCTCACTGTCTAGGCACGTGCATCTTAGCATCCAGAGTTCGAGTGCATACATGCCTGGTGATTCACATGCACGCCTGGCCGTAGGTATGTGTGCATAGGCATAGACACAAACAGGTGTTTGTCTGTAGGGATGGAAGGCCGCTGGAGAAACCGCAAACCGCGCAACTCTTTGTGCGGGCTTCGCCCTGTCTCCGTGTGTCTCCAGGCGGTCGCCAGTGCCCCGCTGGAATGCAGGAGGAGGAGCGAGGGACGGGGGCGTGTGTCCCCTGCGATCGCCGCAAGGGCTGCGACTCTTCTGCAAAGAGACGCAGTTTTGGAGACGCGCGAGCATTCCCCGAGTCAGAGGCTGCGGAGTTCACTCGACTGGCGAAGGCGGCCATGGACGATAGGGCAGTGCCTGGAACCCTGTAAGCCCCGCTTGCCGCCGTCTCCGCGGGAACACATCCCTGTTCTCTTCTCGAGGAGCCTTCGTGTTGGGAGCACTCAGCGAAGTCGCATCCAAATCGGCGCAGGAACGTGTAACCCGGGACTATTTGACTCAGTTAATTAGGATCGTGTTTGATGTTCCGTACCACCGATCCGAGAGCGGGCTGTCCTTGTGGTTGATACGAATCGAGTAATGCTGTCACGCAGAGACTTGAACACGTGCCGATACCCCCAAGTGCATGCAGATGCTTGTGTGGTGTACGTTTCACGCAAGAGCCTGACGACGGACATCCACCGGACACTTGCGCACGTGCCTCCGCCCGAACATCGGTTATACGTTTCCGGCCCCGGCGCGTCGATCCATCACATAAAGAGACGCTTTGCTTTCACCTGCCTCCCTCTGCCTCTGTGTCGCCGCATACAGAGGCCGGTGCACGCCGACATCCGTGCCTCCGCGCCCTGGGCGACTCTCGCCCAGTGTCGAGCCCAACCCGGAACCGTTTGGGCCGTGTCTGTTTGTGTGTTTGAGACTCCTGCACATCGGGTTTGTTTTGTCCCCTGCATCTCCCGTCTCTGTCGTCCTTTTGCTTATCAGGTGGGGCGACCCCTACCCGCTGCGAGGTCCGCACTGCGCCGTGGGGATGTACATGGCGGGATACTCGTTTTCGACTCTGTGCTACATTCACTGCAAACCGTTGTACCGGCGCGGCGACAAGACGGCGCCGTACATGCAGTTTCCGGGACTGTTTCTCGTGGAGAAGGAGAAGGAGAACGACTACAACACGTTTCCGGACTTGGTGCAAACGGACGCGTTCCGCTGCGGCGAAGGCTCCTTCACGTGGCCCTCGCTGTCTGCCTGTTTCCCCGCGCTCCAGGGGTTCGGCGTCCTGGCGACTCAGCGGTTCGACAGCTCGAGCGAGATGCCGGCTCTGGCCTACTACCGGCGGATGTTCGAATACGGGTACACGGACTGCTACGCTGGGTGGAACAACACGTACCCTGGCGATTCGTCGAACGAATGCAAGGCCTTCTCGCAGTATCTGGGCATCGTCCAGCTGGTCGGCACCTGGTCCCAGCCGTTCGACTACGCTTGCGCGGAAGGCTCGATTTCCCGCAAGGACTTTTTCAGCTCGCCCCGGTGCTATCCCGTCCCGATGAACCGCGCGGCCGCCGGGGCGACGAACCCGACGGTCACGGGCGCACTCGTGTGCACAGCCGACGGCCTCTTCCGGCCCCCAGGCATGAAGGGGAAGGACTGTCTCTCCTTCGTCGGCGGCGCCTACGCAGCCAGCACTGGGACACACATGTATCTGCGCGACTTGCCGGGGCAACCCTTCCATCGCGGAGCGTCCGCAAAGGCCCCTGCACGACTGTGCGACACGTACCAGATCGAGTGCTCGCCCCACGGAGACTTCCCCGCCCTGGACTTTTACGTCAACCTTTTCCCCAAGGCACCGACCGCGGCCGCCGCCGGCTTCTTTCAGCCCCACGGCGTCGACCGAGACACCGCGGCGCAGCCCCCGTGCCCGTACGGGTTCAAGTGCGCTCTGGCCCAGATGCAGGCCTCGCACCCGCGGCTGCCTTCGCCCTTCTCCCTCAGCGCGAGTGGCGTCATTCGCAGTCGACGCGGGATGAGCGGGAGAGAGGTAGGCCGGGGACCCGGAAAGAGAACGCGGATCGGGGAGAAGCGTCTTTCGCGCGTCGACAGCGGAGGGTCGGGAGTGAGTGAGAGGACGGTGGAAAGCGAGAGCTCGACCCAGAGGGAAGGCCAGGGAGACACGGGAAGAAACGTGCGTTCAAGACAGCTGAAGAAAGAGAGGGGAGACCGAGCCAGGATCCCGGTCCAAACAAAGCTGTCGCGGCGGGCGGGGTCCCGGAGAAACGGGGCACACATGTCTCTCTGTCTTCCGTCTCTCACCCTCGACCGGTGCATTCTCGTGTCTGTACACTCGCCTCTCCCCAGCGATGAGGTTCACGCCCACCTTTCTGCGTGAGGGGGGGGGAGGTTTCCATCCTGTCAGATTCCATTTTGTCAGGCTCCACCTTGTCAGGTTCCATCTTGTCAGCCGCTTTCGGCATTGAAGGCATTCCGCTGCGCGAGGGAAGGCTCCCGGCGCAGCGTTTGGAGACGTGTTCCCAGTCGGACGACCACCGAGCTCGCCTGCTCAGATCCAGGCAGACCAGTCGCTTCGTTCGCGGGTGGTGTCACGCTTTGCGGCAGAGCATTTTGCTGTTTTGCCCGCGGCGTACATACTGTGCACATGTCTTGACGGCGCCTGCTTTTGAACGGAAACGTTTCAGAACCACCGGGTTGGAAAGAGCAGGTGCGCTTTCCGCTCCCCCCAAGCGCTTCGCTGAGACTGTGGTTGCCTGCCTCTCTCCCATGTCTTCTTTTTTCGGGCGGCTCTGGACTCTCAGGAACTTCCGCTTGGGGCCGGAGTCAACTTGGGAAATGCCGACACACTGACGGACGTGTGGATCTACATGCCTGGCGCGAACGCGCCGGAGTATTGCTGCCATGGATGGTAGGTTCAGGCGTTTCGTTATGGTTCCAAAACACCGGGTGGACGAGCGCGCGCGCGTACCGCCAGGCGTCTTGTGCCTTTCACAGAGGCGGCCTTTGCTTTCCGGCTTACCCCGTCCCGCTCGAGGCACACGAGGGCGTTGTCTCTCCGGCGGCGTGTTCTGAGACAAAAGACTGCTCCCTGCAGTCTCCTGTCTCTCTCGTGCTTCCTCGCCTGTTTTTTTCGCAGCGTTCTTCCACGTCCAGCGCCGTTTCGTCGCCGCTCTTGAGACCCGCGTCCACACGCGCGCGGCCTCTGGTTGCCTTGTCTCTGGTGTTTTCAGTCAGTGCAGCACGACGGGTGACAGCGTTCGCCTCTCCGCAGTGCCTGCCGGGAGCTTTCGAGGGCGGCGCATGGCGAGCGGAGACATGGGGACCTATCACCTCTGCTCGCCAGGTCACGCCTGCCCGCCTGCCGCCGTCTTTGAGACGCCGTGCCGAGCCGGGACGTATCAGGGCGCTTCGGGCCGGGACGCATGCAGTCCGGTCGCGCCCGGGGCTGCGGGAACTGGCCTCGGAGCGGTGCGGCCAGTCCCCTGTCCTCCGGGACACTTTTGCTTGCAAGAAACCCCGACGCCGTTCGCGAATCCGTGTCCAGAGGGAACCTTCAGCGAGCAGGCAGGCGGCAACTCGAAGGGGACTTGCTTGCCTTGCCCCGCAGGACACACGTGCGCCAAGGGGACGGGAGGTCGCGCTCGCCCGGGACTCTGTCCCGTCGGGCACTACTGCGACAGCGGGAAGAGACCGGTGCCGTGTCCGGCGGGGACGCATGCGCCCTACGCGGTTCCTTCGCCCCACATGACAGACGTGACCAAGTGCGTGCCGTGCCCGGAAAGCGTCGACTGTCCCAAGGGTAGCAGTCTCCACACCCTGCAGATCAACGGCGTGTGCCCCGCAGGTGAGACGGGAATCGCGCGCCGAGTCACGTGCCAGGCGGAGAGATCCGGCCGGGCGGATGTCCCGAGACAAGGCGTTCCCAGACATGTGTCCGCACAGAGAGCCCTGGAGGTTTCGTCGACGTGCGCAGACCGTTCTCTTCTCGCTCCCACTGTTTGCGCCTGCGCCCGCGTTCACAGCTGTGTCCATAGCCAACGAAAGGCAGCTATTCAAAGGTCTGCGTTCATGTATGCATGCGCGTGTAGATCCGTCGCACGGCTGTCCGGATGTTGTGGGAGAGGACTTGGAGGCGGACAGGCGTTCGTTTCCCTCGTTTCGTGCTGCGCTCATTTGAATCCAACAATGCACAAACCCCGCCTTGTCTCCGAGAGCCTTTCGCTACACACCGCCTCACGGCTCTCTCGAGGTGAATGGAGATCTTCCTGTGTATCTGCATCTCTCCCTGCAGGCGCCTACTGCCCAGGGGGGAACGCGGCGAAGGCGCAAAAGTGCCCTATCGGCATGTACGGCGTGGAGCCTGGTGCCGTGGAGCCTGCAGACTGTTTGTACTGTACGTCTCGTCCCAAACGCATCCCACGAGCACAGCCTCACCGACGCAGCTTGCGCTAGAAACCGCCATTCACATCAAGCTATATACGCATATATATATGAATAGATATATATCTATATATATCTATATAGAGATATATAGGTATACATACACACACACAATTGCATTACATGGGTATGTGGGCCAGAACGGGAGCTGACGGATGTGTCGACAGGCTGTACATGTTTACGCGCACATGTAGTTAACTTCATAAGTATGTGCGTAGCTTCATTTAGCCACACTGTTTCTGAATCCGTACGTGGGTGAGTAGGCATCAGTGGGATGAGGGCTGTATAGGGGGCGTGCTCCAGAAGAGGCGATGCGAAGCGGACGCTTTAACCTTTGACGATCTGACTGCGTTTGCATTCCCCTTGGATTCACGGCATCGCCTAGCAGCGTAAAGAGTCGACGGTTTTTCCTGGGATTTCCAGCTGCGTCCCCCTTCCGGTTTCTTCCCAGGCCCAGCAGGCCGTTTCTGTGAAGTGACTCCGCCAGGCGACGCCGACTTTCCTGTCACGGCTGAGCCTTGTCCACCAAACTCGTTCAGCATAAACACAGGAGTTGCAGGCAATTCCAGTCGAATCTTCGCAAGCGAGTGGGAGCGCGAAGCGGGTAAGGGGAAGGCGAGAAACGACGCTTGGGCCTTAACGTCTCCGGACCTACAAGTGCATACGCATGTTTATGTGTACAGATGCACATCTCCGGATGTGCACTTGCACGCAAATGGACGTATGTGCCTGTATGCCAACAAAAATACGCATATGTAGTTACGTCTATGCCTATACAGATTCTGCTGCTTCGTTCCAAGAGTTGTATCCACTTATATATATATATATATATATATATGGTTTTGACCTTGTCTATACTTGTTGGGACCTAGTCAGGTTGGACGTTCGACCGATCGGCTAACCGGAAGCGTGACAGCGAGTCTCGAAACCCCTTCAACTCCACATTTGTCTTTCGATGTACTTCCGTACGTTTTCAGAATTCCTGTCTACATCTCTTCCTTTAGGAATAGACACATTTGTTTGCACATGCGTATACATGCATATGAATGTGGACACGTGTAGGTCTCCAGAAAAAGGACGAGACACTTTTAGCCATAGAGAGAGCCACTCTGAGGCCAAGAATGAACTGGGGAAAGCCGCTGAAGCTCGCCTCCCCAATCGTCCATTTCGCACCTCTCTTCGGATTCCTTGTTTGCTTCTAGGTGTCCAGATGGTCTTCACGACGAACGGCGGCGGTCTCTGTCGCACCGAAACTGCGGATTTCTCGCGTTTCACAAATGTTCGACAAGAGGACGGCCGGGGTCTGCCTTCGGACGCGCTCGCGTCCCTCGTGGAAGGAGACAACCTGTTTTGGATTGTGACCAAGGAGGGACAGGGCTTCGTCTCCGTCGACAATTTGTACAGTTTCAACGTCTTCAATCTCCCTCGAGACGCAACGCTGCTGGGCTTCGCCAACAGGCGGCTATGGGCGGGTCAGGCTCCCACAGGCCGCCTCCGTTTTTGTCTCCTCTCGCTCGTGCCCCGTCTGGCTCTGCGCCGGTTCAGTCCGAGTCCTGTTCTGACATTCCCGGCGGCCGTACGCCCCGGCAGGCCTGCCCGCTTGAGTAGAAAAAAACGATCACGGTGTCTGTGTGAGACTGGACGATATGTGGGCACCGACTCCACGTGCGGGGTAGCAATCTCTATCTGGATGCATCTGTGCGTGTCTCGGTATCCACACGCGAACCGTCAAAATGCCCAAGAGCCGATTTACGCCTAGCTATCCACGCAGTCTCGTTGCACACAACTCTGCCTTTCCCTATACACACATTGTCGCGGCGTGAATCTACAAACAGACGCCCACGGTAGCCCTGTCTACCCTTCGCTTTACACCTGTATATCTGCATCTATATGTAGATCTGTATATGCACTTATCTCCACACCTGAACCTATATATATATATATATATATATATATATATGTAGGTACACCCATACACACATCTACGTCTGCATATCGCTATCTATCTCTATCGCTCCCTCTCTCGATGTCTACGTATCTCTACCTCTACCTATCTGTATCATTCCCGACCTGTATCTGTGTCTGTATATTTTTCCATGCTACCGCCATCTATCTACTTTCTCATACTCACCTGTAAATATGTGTGTGTGTAGCTGCGTGGAGATTCAGCTGTGTCTCCTTCCCGGCCGTTCCCGCGCAGGTCACGCGTCCTCCGGAGGCCTTCTGGTGTCTCGGGATCGCGGCTGGTCATTCACGCGAGTGAGCGCCGCGTCGGTCGCCTCCGCGAAGGTTCTGGCCGGGGATCCTCTCTCTGGGTACCTGTGCGTCGGAGACGCTTCCCGCGTGCACTGCTCGCGAGACAATTTCGAGACGGTGGCGGAGACGAGCGCCGTCGGCGACGCAGTGCATGCACTCCTGGTGCTCCAGGACGACGTGGTTCTCGCAGCTGCAGGGCCAAGTCTCTTTCAGAGTCGGGACGGCGGCCGGAGGTTTCGCCGCGTGTCAGCCGTCGGCGACGTGGTGCGCCTGGTGCGCCACGGGGCCGACGTGTACGCGGCGTGGACAGGGGGGGTTCTCAAATCGACAGATCGCGGCGCGGCCTTTGCGGCGTGGGCGACGGTGCCCGCCGCCGCTCTGCCGATCGCCGACTTTGGGCTGCTGGGCGGCGTCTTCGTTCTCCGGAGCCGAGGCGGAGCGCTGTGGACAAGCACAACGGGCCAAGACTGGGCGGAGACCCAGCGCCCCGCAGACAGTCCCTGCGGGCAATTCCCCATCACCAGCGCCTTCTTCGCCGACTACAAACTCCCGCGCGCCGTCGAAGGTCAGTCCCAAATCACGTGCACACCGTCGCTTCACGGCGAAAAAAACAGAGAAGAGCGAGAATGGAGCCCTGGCGGAAGATCCATAAAGAGAGCGGAAAGACAGGAAAGTAATAGAAAAGAAGAGAGCTAGAGAGTGGTCAAGAGCGCGAACTTTCGCTAGTGGGCTGGCAGATCCATCCGATGTGAAGCAACAGAGACAGGTCGAACAAGAGCGCCCTGAAGAGCCCAAACGCTTGCTCCATCGGCTGAATTGCTTCGCGCTGCCTTCGCGCTTCTTCGCCAGGTTGTATGCATCCTACCTGTGTCTCTCGTCCGGTGCTCAAAAATTGCTTCTCCTTCTTGCTTGTCTCCCCTTCTAAGCGAAATGCGTTCGCCCCCTGCAGCTCACCGTGGCGTGCGCGCTCGCCTTCCTCCTCGACCTCTGCCTGATCTTTCGCCGCTCTCTCTGCTTGTCCCGGCATCCCCCTTTCCCTCCTCACCATCCCCGTTGCCTGTTTCCGTCTTTTCTCCTTTCTTCTGCTCGCCCCTGATTCGCTTCCTCTCACCTTCTTTTCAGTGCTTTCTGCATCGCTCTCTCCTCCCCTTGGCTGCGTCTCTCTTCCTTTCCTCGACTCTCTCGCGATCAGGAACCTCGGGGCAGTGCATTGCGGGAAATCTCTCGCAGGCGAAGGAGGCGATCACTAGCAAACCGGGAGAGATGATTGTCGGCGGCAAAGTGGAGCCGTGCAAAGCAGGCTACTACTGTCCTTCGACGTGCGACGAAGCGAACCAAGTTGTGTTGCCGTGCCCCGCGGGGACGTGGTGCGCGTCTGGCGTGGATCGACAGCCGAGCTTCGGGTCACATCCGTGTCCCCGGGGCCACTACTGTCCCAAAGTGAGGACGGAGTTCCCGAGAAAAAAAACAGCGAACTGCCAAGCACACGTGTCGATTTACGTGACCGACAATGACACCAGTTAGGAGATTTTCCGACCGCGAAGCCGTCAGATGCTGCACACTCTCGCTTCCAAGCAACCGAGCGCCGGGAGACAGGATTATTTATAAGGCATCTAGGGGAGGATCTACTGCCCAGAAGAGGCCGTTTGCAGAAACCTAGACCTGGAGAGAAACGCTGCCGGCCAGCGCCAAACGGCTCTTGTTTTTGCGGGCTCTCGACGCCTTTCCCCCCGATCGTGGCACTGAAAAGACACACACAGAAGACCGCGAAAAGCACAGACAAACAGAAGGGCGCAAAATGAGAGGAAGACGGTGTGGAGGAGAGCGGTGCGGGAGAGCGTTCGTTTTCTGCCGTTGGAAGCAGCTTGGGGAAATGCCGCTCCGCAACCGTTTGTCTCGAGCACATCGAATCTCTTCTCTTCTGAATACGAACGTGGCATGTCGTCCTTCGAATTCACTAATGTAATGAGACCTAGAACCCCCACCACCTCGAGGTCGGACAGTCGTCGCTCTGCTAAGGCCACGCCACAGTGTTTCTCTCAAGAGAAAAGCGTGCGACACGGAAAGCAGAGAAAAGGGAAAGAGAAAGCGCGAGAAAGGAGAAAGTGCCCAGCTCGGGAAAACGCGAGCGCACACCGCGTCTCCCCCTCAGGGAACCTGGAGTCGACAGAAGTGTGAAGAAAGAAGAAAGAGAGCGAAAGGCGCGTCTAGAAAAGGCAAGGTGGAGCCTTGAGAAAGCGCCAAACTGCAACACACTCTGCTGGAAGCTCCCAGTTCTTCCCGTTTTCGGGCTTGTTCTCTCCCTGTGCCGCTGTCTCTTCTAGCTTCATGCGTTGTCGTGCCGCGTGTGTGTGTTCTCCTGTCTCCACGCGCGCCTCTTTTCCCATCAAAAATCTTTCTTTTTTGCCGCTTTTCGCCAGGCGACGCCAGACCCAGTCAAGTGCCCAGCGGGGACTTACAACCCGCAACTGCATCAGGTGAGGCGGCTAAACAATTTGCTGATCCACAGACGCATGCCCCTCATGCACGCCCACATCGTGAAATATATATATATATATACATATACTTATACATATATATACATATATATACATATATATACATATATATACATATATATTTGATTAACTCTCTCTCTAGATTGTTGTGTCTATTCTCCTTTTTTTTGATAGCAAAGTATGCGAGTAGAGACAAATGAAGGGATGGACCTCCGTATCAAATCACATCCAGACACAGGCAGAGTCAAAAAACCTGTAGTCATATATATATACATATTTCTATATATACAGGTACACATTTCGGCTGCGTGCATGTATATTTATACTCCGCTTTCAATGAATGTCTTTGTGCGTCGATCAACGTGTGCCGACAGCCCTGGTGGAAGGAAACCTTCGCCGAGGTCTTCCCGTGGGTTGGGGTTGGTTGTGACCTGGACATCACTTCATACCGGATTTCTTTCTATCTTTCTGTCTGTTTTTCTGTGTTCTTTTTTTTCGTGTGCGTCGGCTCAGGAGACAGTCGATGCGTGCCGTCCTTCTCCGGCTGGGTTTTCCATCGCTGAGCTCGGAGCAGCGGAGCCGTCGCAGCAGTGCCCGCCCGGGCGCTACTGCCCAGAGGGAACCAAAGACGGAGGAGCCGTTTGCCCTCCTGGGACTTCCAGGTGGAAACGTCACCCGGTCCACAAATACTCAGATGCATTCATGTGTAAAATATATCCATATGCATATATATATATATATATGCATGTTCACATATGCATATATATATATATATATATATTGAAATGTACACATCTGTATACGTTTTAAAAAGGCATCCCCTTGTGTCGGAATGAGTGTGCTGGAGATGTGCCTATTGCTCTGCGCAACGCCTTGCTTGGCCCGCATATCCACGAGACGTTGACGGAGATCTCTCTCGTTGGGGAAGTGTTCACCAAATGAGTAGATCTCCTTCTGCTGGCCACCAACATGCACGTACGTACATACGTTTTATTTGCATGCGACTGTGTCGCGTCGGGACGTGTAGATGTATCCATGTAACAGCATCACGTGTATATACACACGTGTAGGAATGGGCCTTACAGAGGGAGACACGCGCCAGTGTGTGCGTATGTTACCAGCGCGTTTCGTTTCGAAAGTTCGACAGAAGTGGGAACTTTGGAGAGACACAGAAAGCGGGCGAGCGCGGGACGGCAAATTTCGCGCGGCGAGCGGAGCTCTGCGTTTCTCCTCGCAGGAGGCTGCCAGGCGGTGCCGACGTCTCCGATTGTTTCCCTTGTCCTGCGGGTGAGCGACTTCGAAGCAGCAGCCGAGCCAAGTGACTAAAGCGAGAACGCGAAAAAAACGAGAAGACGGAAGGGAGAACAGAAAGAAAATTGCGTGGCAGAAGCGTCCAGACGCAAACAAGGAGAGAGACACACAGCCGGACGTGTGTACAGAAAACGAGGCAGGAGCGGAAGAGGGAGAGATGGCAGGGGGAAAAGGTGAGGAAGAAGAGGCGTGCGACGAGAAACGAAAAGACGGAGACTTGCCGGAAACGATGAGGGTTTCGCTGTGAGTTCAGCTTATTCCTTCGCAACTCGGTTTAAGCGAAAGGCGCCTGGAGCGAATTAGATAAGTAAACTCTTGCGTAGCCAACTCGATGGCGGGAGCTGCGAAGGCATGCGTGCACAAAGACGCGTGAACAAGGACTCTCTTTCAACAAAGACGTCTCTTGAAAGACGAATCTGTGACGGATCTGTTCGAGACGCGCGTCGGCTCCATGCGCGCGCAGCTTGACAAGCTGCATTGGCATTTTGAAAGAGACGACGCCGTCTCTGTCTCTCTCTCCGGCCACCCAAGAAACGACAACCTCCAGAGCCTCTCCCCGCAGCCCGGTGTGCTCCGCGACTGTCTTTTTCTCCTGCCGATGTGCCTCGCTGGGCCTTTTCGTCAGGCTACTTTTGCCCCAACGATCTGTCCCAAGGCAACTCGCTGGAGCCGCAGCCATGCCCCACGGGGCACTATTGCCCGCAGGGCGCGGCGGCAGCCACGAAGTGTCCCCCTGGGACGATGAACTTGAGCGAGCGAGTGACGTCGATGCAGGAATGCGATTTGTGCCCGAGAGGCAGTTACTGCACGGGAACAAGTGCGTCGCGTTTAACGAAGTGAAGACACAACTGCGTCGACGAGGCATCGACTTTCTCCGACTCTCGAGAGTCCCCCCGTGATATCCCTCGGGGTTGCCGCTCCTGACCTCGTCGATACTCAGTCTCGCCGCGTTCCCTTCCAACCCGTCTTGATCCACTTACTGATATATATATATATATATATATATGCGTATATGACCATTTAGGTGTACTTGTGTAGGTATGCGTGGGTGCGTCAGGATGGATATTCGTGTTGCGTCAAGCGGAGTGACCAGATGCCGCTTCTGTCTCGATTCAGGATAGCCTCCCTTAAGTGTTGCCTCTACGTTTGCCTTGCTTTCGGTTTCTCCATTTTTGTGTCTGTGTCTGAGCCGGTGTACATGCGCGCTTCACTCTCGCGTCCACAAACTCGGTCTGCTTCCTCTCTTTTTCTTTCCTCGCCCCAGGCGCCCTTTCAGTGACAGGCGAATGCGACGCCGGGTAGGACAACGCATCCGAACCTCTCCATTTCCAGGAAAGACAACGAGGGACGAACGAAACGAAGCACTTCCCCGGAATGCTCGTCTTTCGCTCTCCCTCTACATATATATATATATATATATAATGTATCTGTATATGTTTATATATATATATATATATAGATAGATAGATAGATAGATAGATAGATAGATAGATAGATAGATAGATAGATAGATAGATAATGTATCTGTATATGTTTTTATATATATATATATATATAGATAGATAATGTATCTGTATATGTTTATATATATATATATATATGTATATGTATATTTATAAATATATGTAAGGATGGATGTCTACAGACGTGAGTAAGCAGGTGCCTATATAGATATACATCTGTAGACGTGAAAGAATATTTTGTCACGATCACCTCTGTGAATGCACTGGCGACGTAGACCTACGTCTGCCTTCTCTAGACCCTTCGCGGGTGTTTGGATACCTCCCGTCTTTGCACTCCCCCTCCATCCCCCCCCTCCAACGGGCGTCTTCACCGGTCGCCTTTCTTGGCGTTTCGCTTTCCTTGCCGTGGGCTGCTTCTCTCCCTTTCGTTTTCTTCCCTTTTCAAAGCCTTTGTCTTCGTTCGAGTTTCCTGCAGCTTTCTCTGCATCAGCGGGGCAACTAACCCGCGCCCGACGGACGGCGTCACGGGTTCGCCGTGCCCCGCGGGCGGCTATTGCCCGGCCGTGAGTGTGCGATGTTTTGCCGTTCCGTTTTGTTGCGGTTCCCGATCTCTCTCTTTTTCTCTGTCTCTAGATGTGTTCGCGTCCACGTAGCCACGCGCCGTGTGCCGGAAAAACCGCCATCGTGTCGTGTACCCGACATGCTCCGAAACGTTATTCACCAATGTGGCGCACAGCCGTGGTTTCGCAAAAAGAGAGTAGCGATGCAGATGTCCTCTGGAAACAAGCGTCGTGAGAGAGCCGCGTTGAAGTCCTGTAATAGACAACCACTCAACTGCATGTAGGACTGCGAATGTCGACAGATATATAAATATTTATACATATATAAATATATATATAAATAACTATATAAATATATATATGTATCTCCGGATGCAGAGACGGTGGATGAAGCCCCGAGACCTCAGGATACGACAGCACATGCTTTCGGTACTTTGGTGCGCAGCCGGCAGGAAAGCCGTCTTTTGAACGCTCCCTTTCTCACAGCTTTTTTCTTGCTGCTCTAACCCGCTTTTCGCGCAGGGTGCTCTCATCGTCCAACCCTGCTCGGCGGGGAAGTACAACCCGACCGAGGGCGCGGCAAGCGAAGACGCTTGCGAGGTTTGCCCGCCGGGATCTTACTGTCTAGGCAGCGGCTCCAGTTCGCCAGACGGGAAGTGTAGCCCCGGGCATTTTTGCCCCCAGGGATCGTCCCGAGCAACGTAAGTGTTTCGCGCGGGAGGCACTCTCCACAGAAATATATCTCAAAGGTAGAGTGGTGCCTGTAATTAGCTGGAGTTCAAAGTTCGTCGCTCTTTCCCGGGAAGCACAACCTTTTTCTGGGGCGAGATACTTTAAGTTCGACTCCTGGTTCAGATCTTGAGTGTCTTTGTTTACCGGAGCGGACGGTTTGCTCGACGCCACACAGGGCGCCTTGGGGAGTTGTGGCGAGAGGGGAGAGCGCTCTTCTCGTTCGTAAAACCAACAAAAAGTGTCTCCTTCCCTCTGGGGAGGAGAACGCGCAGACGGCCCTTTCGGAGCCGCGCCGCGAAACAAGGCCGTCCCAGTCCGTTTCGCAGACGCCACGTCGCGAGGCTGCACGAAGCCAAGAAGAAGGGACGGGAAAACGCGAGTGGTTTTGAATGGAAGACACAGGACGAAAGGTCTGTCCTTCGTTCCTTCGCGCGAAAGCGCCCCTACATGTGCGTTCTCTGTCTTCATCTTCTTTGTTTGCTCCTGCATTGCCTCCTGGCAGAGAAAACAAAGCAGCCAAGGGATACTTCGCCGAAGCAGGGGCTTCCAAGCAGACGCCGTGTGCCCGCGGCTCCTTCGCACCCGACCCGGGCATGCACCAATGCCTCGCTTGTCCTGCAGGGTAAGAAGCATCCAGAGTTTCCTTTGCATGCGTCCGTTCTCGCATCCTTTCCGCCCCTGATCCGCTCTGTGTACACGTTCGTGAAAGGCCCTATGTGTACACGCATGCGCGCGCGAATGTGCTTACGCGTCCGCCCGAATGGAGTTCACCACTTCTCGAGACATACAGGGGTGAATATACCCGTCAGGCGGTTGCGGCCGCTTTCGGCGCTACAGATATCTATATCTATATCTATATCTATATATATATATATATAAATATATATAAGTATAACTGCTCATCTGTTTTTACTTGCATGTATATGTGTCCAACACGGAAAATCCTTCATGCCTTCCCATTTCGTGTGAGCTGAGCTGCGTGTTTGTGGGTTCCTGTCCGCAACATTGGTTTTTGGCCTTTCTCGGTCCTGCGCTTCAGCGCCAACCTTTGCGCCATGCGGGACCATAGACGTCTTCAGACGTCGGGCCAGCGCTTGAGTCTCTGGAAGTGTAGAGAGAGGCGACATTTGCACAGTCTCTCTGGATCTCTCTCTCTCTCTGTGTCGAGTTACAAGTCTACGGTTGCCCGCATGCGTGGAGGGTCTGGCGGCGGGCCCGTCTGCGCATTCAGGTGTTCTTGTCGGAGCGTCCTCGCTTTTTCGCAGGACGTATTGCCCTTCAGAAGGCATGCATGCCCCTCTGCAGTGTCCGCAAGGCTCTTACTGCCTCGAGGGAGTTCCCGTGGCTCTCGGCTGCGCGGCGGGGACCTACGGAGACCGGGCTGGCCTGCGGGATTGGGACGAATGCAAAATGTGTCCCCCCGGGAGCTTCTGTGGTTCGGAAGGTCTTTCGCAGCCGAGCGGACAATGCCGCGCAGGCTACTTTTGTGTCCACGCGGCTACTTCGGCGACACCCGAGGTTGTCTCGACGGGCAAGAGCCTCGTGGGGGAAGTGAGCGGCCCCTGCCCAGCCGGCAGCTTCTGCCCCGAAGGCTCTGTGACGCCAACGCCGTGCCCAAAGGGAACCTTCAGCCCCGCCGCGAAAGCGGAGTCTGATGCCACGTGTCAGCAGTGCACTGCTGGTGAGAGTCGGAACCCACAGCGGCAGCAACGCCGCGAAAAAAGAGACGGGAGAGCGCGGAGGGGGGGGGGGGGGGAACGGGAGCGACGGGCGATGGAGGGAAGAACCAGAGAGAGAGAAAGAAACGAACGACACGTAAATGCCATCTTCGCGGGCTGGCTCTGTGTCTGGGCGAGTTTTGCGTCGCGCCTGTGTTGCCTTCCGCGGCGTTCTCAAGGCGAGACCTGTCTCCACCCCCCCTGTCGAACCTCGTCCAGAGCCTCTCTGGACCGGCCTTCTCAACACACTGTTTCCTTTCTGTGCATGCCTTCCGGTGGACCCCTGTCTATGGATACACAGGCTTCTACTGCGATCGCCCGGGTATCAGCGCCCCGACTGGCCCCTGCCCCGAAGGGTACTTTTGCCCCGTCGGGACGGCGGTCGCCAGAGCGCCCGGCCGACTCTGCCTGAAGGGCTTTTTCTGCCCCGAACAGGCTTCCGCCGCTCGCCCCTGTCCGCCTGGGACCTTCGCAGAACTCGCGGGAGCAGCCGCGTGCGCGCCGTGCCCCGGTGGATTCTTGTGTGCGGAGCAAGCTGAGGAGTTCTCGGCGACCTGCGTCGCTGGGCACTATTGCCCCACAGGTGAAACGAAAGGAGATTTGACAAGATGGAAAGGAACGGAAACGACGGCAGCCAGCCGAGAGAGAACCGAACACTCGACAGGACTCCAGGAAACACTCGAACGCCATGTGATTTCGTCCGCCACGTGATCAGGCACATGCTGAGATAGTTACAGGCATCCAACGGACCGTATATCGCCACAATGCAAGTCGTGGACAGAGGAACAACATCCTCGCGAACGTTTCCCAGTATTCCGACTTCGTCGAAGAGGGAGAAACGAGAGGAAGGAAAAACACAGACGATGTCACGAACTCGCTTTCCTATACATGTGTAGATACTCCGAAATGCATTTGCATGGACACACAGGGGTGTCACTATTTATATATATATATATATATATATATATATATCGACGAACAAATTGATGTGTGTTTCTATAGAGAGGTGCCGATGCTTGGGCCAGAACGAGGCTTCTCTCTCTGTCTCTCTCTTTATTTATATATATATATATATCGACGAACAAATTGATGTGTGTTTCTGTAGAGAGGTGCCGATGCTTGGGCCAGAACGAGGCTTCTCTCTCTGTCCCTTTCTTTATTTATATATATATATATATATATATATATCGACGAACAAATTGATGTGTGTTTCTATAGAGAGGTGCCGATGCTTGGGCCAGAACGAGGCTTCTCTCTCTGTCTCTCTCTTTATATATATATATATATAAATATATATAAATATATATAAATATATATAAATATATATAAATATTTATCACTGCGTATATACTTCTGTTCGTCTTCAGCTGGAGATGCATCCGCGCGCGCGGACGTTCGTATGGAGAGAAAAGCTTTTGCCTGTCTCTCCTCTCGTTTTTAGGAGTGAACGCTGCGGTGGAGTGCCCGGCTGGAACTGTGGGGTCGGGGACACAAGGCCCCCATGTCTCAGCGTGCCTCGAGTGTCCTCCCGGCTCGTACTGTGAAGCCTCCGGCCTGTAAGTTGTCCCTATCTTGTCTGCGGCGTCCTTCGTCCACTGTCCCTTCCTTTCACGAAGGCACGGCGCCCGATCAGAGAAAAGGGGGGAATCGCAGGATCCAGTCCGAGCACGCGCGGACTGCCTCGATGTGACGGAAACCGTCCGATTTTCGATTCGGTCGTTCTTTCCTTGCCTTGCGCTCAATTCATTTCCTTTCTGTCCGCGTGGGCGAAGGGGTTCCGTCTGTCGGCTTCAGCACAGCACGCCAGAATCCCCCACAAAAACAAATCTGTGGATTCATGCCGAGCGGTTTTCGGTGGTCAATCGATTTTTGGTTGTAGCAGTGGGTTGCGTCTCTAACGTAGGTTACCGAGTGTGGACACACATCACATGATGACTGTCGGTCTAGAAGTTGACAGGCGTGCATACTTCTCAGCTGTGAACGTTACGATTGCTAGTCCTAAACCCCCACAAAACGGAGGCAAGACTCAGTCGTTCCAGAGAGGAGATTCAGAAGCATCGTCGTCTCGCGTCGTCGGTGGCTTCTCTCTCCACGGGCGTTTTTCCCGCTTCATTCGTTTCCTGCTCCCGTCACTGTTCTCGACTCCCCTCCCTTTCCATGTGTTTTTCCGCCGCTTCTTTCCGCCTGGTTCCCGAACCCTCATTCTGTCGCTCCTCGAACCCTCATCGTTTCCGTGAAGCGTTTTTTTGTGTTTCTTTCCTCCTCGCCGCGACCTCGCGCCTGTCTCCTCAGAGCTGCGCCGACGAACGCGTGCCCCGAAGGCACATACTGCCCAGGCGGGGTTGTCTCCGAGAGCGACGCGACTGCCTGTCCAGAAGGCTTCTACTGTCCTGCCGGCAGCGCCGTCCCTTTCGCGTGTAAACAAGGCCAGTACTGCGAAGGCCCGAGCCTCGCGCAGCCCACAGGGGGATGCAAACCCGCAACGTATTGCCCGGTCGGGACGACCGCGGCGGCAGGCGTCGCGTGCCCCAGAGGCAGCTACTGTCCGGGGGACACGGACCCTCTTCCCTGTCCCCCGGGGACGTACGGCGACGCAGAAAGTCTCAGCGCCGAGGACCAGTGCACACCCTGTCCCGCTGGATCGTAAGTTCGAACGGAGGAAACGACGAGGCGGTGGATGGGCAGAAAACGTTCGCGGACTCCGCGAGAGAAGGACACACACTCTTCAGCACTGCCGCTGCTTTTGGGACTTTGACGCGTCCGCCTCGACGTGTGGGGGCGGGCGACACTTCCAAGCACATGTAAGGGAACGACTTGGCATCCTTCGCGCTGGCCTCTCGGAGCTGCTCCGGGGAGTAGATCCATATCGCTCGAATAGATAAGGGCGCATGCATGCACCCGTGCAGAAAGAAAGATGTGCATGAGGTTGTGGACGTGGACGTGTCTTGCCGAACCCCAACGGGTTTCCTGAAATCTCTTCCCCATTTCACAACGCGGATCTGCTGGGACTTCGTGACGGTCAGGCTGAACGCTTCGACGGGAGACCTCGTGTCCAAAGTCGCGCCCGGAGCAAGGACGTGGCCTTCACACACACATCTACGTAGAGAGCGATTTGCATGTTCTCCAGATACTCCCCACGTCTCTCGAAACGCGTTCTGTCACCAGCTTGCGCGTAGTGCAGAGCCGCCCTCACTGCGTCCCGCTTCAGAAGACAGCAGCTCTGTTTTCCGTGTCTCTCGCAGATACTGCTCGTCGCCAGGACTTGTGGAGCCCAGCGGGCTTTGCGCCGGGGGGTACTTTTGCGCAGAAGGGACAGCTGACGCGCGCCCCGCTAACGGACTCTGTCCCCCCGGGCACAAGTGTCCCCCGGGTGCGGAAGGCCCCCAGGCGTGCCCGATCAACGCGTGGCAGCCGCTGCACGGGCAAACCGAATGTCAGCCGTGCCCGGCAGGATTTCTCTGCGAAAATCACGGGGCGCGGCCGTGTGACGAGGTAGGTGGACCCTCGGCGCGAAACGCAGCTGCCTGGACGAGCGCGAACCGACTGAACGAACACCGAGGCGTGTGGCGGCCACCCGGTGGAGTGGCCCCGCTCTCCCGCGATGGCCCGCCGGACGCGCTGTCGCACGGTCAGTCACTCCATCAGAGCTCTGACGAAGAGAGTCTGCCGGGTTCCACGACAGTTTAGGGCCGCGTGCACCGGCGCGCTTCGGTTCGCGGGGAAGAGAGGGGTGGTTCGAACTGTCCCTGGAGCGACCGCTCGGTGTCTCTATCGTTCGTTGTCACTTTGAAACGTTTCGCGCGCGCCTCTCTCACGCCTTCTCCGTGTTCCGACATTCACTCTCTCTATATATCGCTCTATGCACATGCAAATGTAAACTTATGCAATGTATTCATGCGTGCGCAAACGTGGCCGCTACGCACAGCTGTGCGCTTGTATCTGTAGCATCCTGCACGCTTAGGAGCGCAGCGTGGCGCCTTCGTGGGATCTCGAGAGGCGCAGTGGAAACGCCCCTGCGTCGCCCGTCGTCGCGTTGTCTCCGGTGGAGGCCTGGGCTCCCTACTGCCTTGTTTATCCCTGCTCTCGCGTCTCCAGTGCATGCCTCCGCCGTCCCAGTTCCCGCGCGTTGCGCCTGCATGCGTTTCCAGGGCAGCTACTGCGACGGGGTGGACGGGACGAAGAAAGACTGTCCAGTCGGCACGTACCAGCCGTTGCCTGGGCAGACCTCGGAGGCGAGCTGTCTTCCCTGCAAGCCTGGATATGTCTGCGACACGTCGCCGCTGGAGCGCCCCACAAAAAAGTGCCCCGGAGGCTCGTACTGCGGCGGCGCGTCGCAGAAGAAGTGCCCAGCAGGTTTCTACTGCCCCGAAGGAACCGAGCGACCGTTCGCCTGCTCGCCTGGGCACTACTGCGAAGGCGACGGTCTCGAGCGCCCCACAGGCCGCTGCGCCGCGGGGCACTACTGCGCGCGAGGAGCGACGGAGCGGCGTCCAACGGGCGCTCTCGACATCGAGTACTGTTTCACCGCTCTAACTTCCGGGGACTGCCCAGCTGGCTACTACTGTCCGGAAGGCGTCGCCTTCCCTGTCAGATGTCCACCGGGTAAACAGAGGCAAGCGAGGAGGTCGCGACGAGAACGCGCGCCGCCCCCCCATTCCCAAAATACGCAGCCAGTCGCTCGCCTGCAAACAGATATACCTATGCACATGCACGTCTACTGACAACGTCAATCTTCATAGCTACACATGCAGATACATATTCATCTATATATATATATATATATATACATAGATAGATAGATAGATAGATACATACATACATACATACATACATACATACATACATACATACATATAGGTTTGGGCGGAGAGAGATGTAGTTGCCTTCATCAGACGCGCCTATGAAGGCCCGTGCATCCATGAGAAGCATGTGAGGGCAGGCGGGGCGACTCGTGGCTGGCGTGCGGAGGCGACAGACCGCGCAGGGGTCCGTTTTTTCTTCACTCTCGGATATTTTCGTTCACCTCCTCAGCCGCCTCGCGCGCATCCCGTCTCGTGAGGGGACCGTTTTTCCTGCTCACGGCGAAGGGGTTTTCGGCCCCTCAACGGAGAGGCTGTCGCGCCCTGGATTTCCCGCAGGTACCTTTTCGAACGCGCCTGGCCGAGGCGCGCTTTCCGACTGCCAGTCGTGCACGGCGGGATCCTACTGCGGGGGCTTCGCTCTCACGGCGGTCACTGGGCCGTGCCTAGCTGGCTTCTACTGCCCTGGCGGCCAGCGAGTAAGCGAGAGAGAAGGGGAAAGAGGCGCTGGACTGCGGCGCACCTGAGGCCGCGCGCGGAGGCGGCGAGCCATTCCTCTACGCAGCTGGCGAATCCCGTTGCGCGGCGCGCCTTGCTGGGGCACTCCAGACCGAAGCTCTCGTTTTTCTCGCTCTGTCTTGTCTGTGTTGCTGCGCCTGCTCACTTTTTTTCAGACGCCCTATGAGCTCCCCTGTCCTAAAGGCAGCATGTGTCCAGCAGGCTCCGCAGATGCAACCGAGTGCCCCGAAGGGTGAGACGCGCACTGCGTTGGTCCTTCGCATTTTGTCCAGCGAGTCCTTGTCCTTACAGTCGTCCGTTTCTTCTCCGTCCTCCTCCCGGTAAAGCTAGTCAAGGCACGGCTACTGCAAGTCGACCATCTCCGGATCCCCGTCGGAGGTATTTGGTGCTTTCTCAACTCACCTGAGGAAGCGTATTCGCGAGCCAGCAGGGGATGCATCGCTTCTGCAAGTGCACTGTATGAGCGGCTCTGTTAAAGGCGTGCCCCCACTGAAGAAGCTCTCACTGACTACGCTGACAGTCTCGGATTCTGCGTTTCCTTCAGACAGTACCAACCCGCAGAAGGCAAATCCAAATGCCTCCCTTGCATTGAAGGTATGCATGCACACCTACGCCCGAGCGCGCCTGACCAGCGATGGGCGCGTTCTCCCTGCAGAGACGAGCACATGAAAAAAGAGCTGGGTGCGCGTAGGTACACAGATACGAGAGCGAGAAACAATGAAATGGAGGTCGTAGCAGCAAAGCAAGCAGCAAGATATACATACCCGGATGCACCGAGACGCCCGCGTATCTATCTGTGTGTGTGTGTCTATATTATGTGTATACTTCTTCGTGACCATGAAAAGATTAGGAGGAGCGTGGAGCTGTATGACGCACGTCTCGATAGAGCTCAGGGCATTCCATGTCTCTTGTCCACAGACTCCGCGGCAGCACAGCCTCTGCGAAATCACGAGGATCTCCGTTGTTCAAGTCTGCGCGTGTTTGCGCGTTTCTCCGCTTCAGGTTTCAGGTGCCCTCGAGGCAGCTACGAAGTCCAGTCTTGTGCCGCTGGCCATTTCTGCGCCGACGGCGTCACCGTCAAGTGCCCCGTCGGCACGCACAGCGCCTCGACGGGAATTTGGAAATCCTCTCAGTGCCGGCCCTGGTGAGTGCGGGGGAAACAAGGCAAAGGAAAAAAGAGGAAACGAAGGCTGTGCACATGTGACGCCATACAAACGAGTATATACATACGTACATATATATATATATATATATATATATATATATGTGTATGTATATGTATATGTATGTGTATGTGTATGTATATGTATGTGTATGTGTATGTATGTATGCGTAGCGGTGCAGAAAGACATACGTATATATATATATATATATATATATATATGGTTCTGAGTGTGTGAAACACGAGAGACACGCCGATCGCGTAGAGTGTCACGTCAGCGGGAGAACGAAAAGCGATGTGCGAGTGCAGACAAGCATGCGAGTAGGAACAGGGTCGAGATCGTCTGCCTCTGCAAGCCCGTTCTTTGACTGGCATTCCTTCAGAGCTCAGCGGTCTCACCTTTTGGCTGCCGACGCCTGCCGGGAAACGTGTCCCCCACGCGCGCGCGAAAAGCGGGAGTGGAACCCCAGCTGGAAGGGCCAACACACATCGGAAAATTGCCTCTGTCGCTTCCCCACCTTTCTTTCCCTGTGCCGTTGCGTCAGTCCCCCAGGGAAAGTATGCTCCGCGGACGGGGCTGCGAACGCCGACGCCGCCACGGACTGCCCCGCGGGACACTACTGCCGCCTGGGCGCCTCGACAACCCCCGCCCAAGACCCCACAACCTGCGGGCGAGATCCCACGTCCTGTCTTCCCGGGGCCAAGTGCCCGGCAGGGTACTACTGCCCCGCCGGGAGTGCGGGGCCGATCCCCTGTCCCCAAGGGACCACGGGATCGCCAGAGGGTTCCACGTCCAAGACGCAGTGCATGAAGTGTCCCGCAGGCCGCTACTGCAGCGGTGGTGGTGCCTCGGGAGAGTGCGACGCCGGGTTCTTCTGCGTCGCGGGGAGCACGGCGGCGAGGCCGCGTAACGGCCTGTGCCCCGTGGGAAAGTACTGCGCCCGCGGCTCCGCGGCTGGAACCGACTGTTCGCCGGGGACCTACGCCGACGTCGAGGGCCTCGCGGAGTGCCGCCAGTGCCCCGCTGGCTTCGTGTGCTCGGGGACAGGCCTGGCCTCGGGGACAGGCGAGCCGTGCCCCGCGGGTCACTTTTGCGTGGAGGGGACACACACTCCCGCCAAGTGCCCCGTGGGAACCTTCTCGGCCTCGACGCACGCGACAGACGCGTCTTGGTGCCAGCTTTGTCCGCCGGGTCACTTTTGCGACACTGAGGGGCTCCGAGCTCCTGCCGGCGACTGCCAAGCTGGGTATTTTTGTCTCCAAGGCGCGAGCCAGGCGGACCCGCCGACGCCAGACCCCCCGGGGGCGAATGGGGAGTGCCCCGTCGGGTTCTACTGCCCCGCGCGCTCCTCGGCGCCCAAGGCGTGCCCGCCGGGAACCTTCAGCGCGACGCCAAAGGCCACGCGGGCCGAGGACTGTCAGGAGTGTCCAGAGGGTCAGTTCTGCGGGGTGTATGCGTTGCCGGCCCCGGAGGGCATCTGCGACGACGGGTTCTTCTGCGGGGCTGGGCAGATCTCTCGCCGACCCCTCGGGACAGGGACAGCTGGCCTCTGTCCGGCTGGCCACGCCTGCAGCGGCGGGGCGAAGGCCCCGTGTCCAGAGCACTCCTACATGGACGAGCAGGGGGCGGCGCTCTGCAAGAGTTGCCCCGCGGGGCACTTTTGCGAGGCGCAAGCGCGCGCCCCGCACAGATGCCCCGCGACCTTCTTCTGCGAGACGGGGAAGGGGAAGAAGACGTGTCCAGACGGGACGTACTCCGATGCGACGGGTCTCGCGGCTTCGTCCGACTGTCTCGAGTGCCCCACCACGAAGTTCTGTGCTCACGGAAAGATCCAGGCTTCCTGTAGCGCAGGCTTCATCTGCGTGCTCGGGGTGGGACCGACGGGCGCGCCGGCAGGCGCCTCATCCGACGGCGCTCCGCCCCATCACGCCGTGCAGCTCGGCGAACCTTGTCCCCGCGGGGCCTACTGCCCCGCGGGGACCGACGCGCCCCTCCGGTGCCCTCCAGGGACCACCACGGCCTCCACGGGCGCCGCCTCCGTCGCGGACTGCGTCGGGTGCAAAGCGGGCTTTTACTGCGCGACGGTCAACACTGCGGCGACGGCGTGTCCTCGAGGCTACTACTGTCCGGCGGAGTCCCGTGAGCCGCGCCCGTGTCCCGAAGGCACGTACAACCCCAACGCCTACGCCGAGTCCGTGGCCAGCTGCATGCAGTGCGACGCCGGATTCCTCTGCCCCGAAGGCAGCGACAAGCAACGAACCGCCTGTCCCCTCGGGTTCTACTGCGAAGGCGGCAGTGCCCCCAAGGTGGCCTGCCCGGAAGGGACTTACGGGAAAACCACGGGAACGTCGAAGGAGGAGGACGCCTGTGGAACGTGTCCGGCCGGTGGGCACAAAAAGGACTGACCCGAGGAGAGAGCTGTCCACAATGCACAGATCTGTTCACGCACTCCTGTTTCTTTCCCACACACAACGCATCGGCACATCACCCTTCCCATGCGGACACATATCCATATATCCATATATACCTATAGGTATGCATATACGTAAGCATATATGTATGCATATACGTATATGCATATATGCATACATATATGCATGCATATATGTGTATATAGGTATGCGAATAATGCCGTAGGTCACTACATCTAGGTCCGGACACATGTCACGTGTTCGGCGCAGGTCAATGGGGAGAAGACACTCGAGCATGCGCCGGACGTTGTGTCCTGACCAGGAGGGTCTCGTGGCCTCCAAGTTCAGAACTGGCCAGTGTCCTCAACTGCAACTCTTGCCGCCACTCAGTGTGCAGAGACAGTCTCGTGCGACTCGACGTGCACTGTGCGCTGAACGGGCACGCCTGTATATACACCTGTGCAGACGTACGGATCGGTGTCGGTGTTGCACGCGTCGCCGAGTCGCCTGTTCACTGCAGTGTTTTTTTTAGCGGACTGGCGTTTGGTGTGTGTTTGCAGGTTATTACTGTCCGGGCGCGGACCACCCGTACGAGCCGTGCCCCGCAGGAAAATTCTGCACTTCGAATTCGCCCGCGCCCTTGGCCTGCACTCCCGGTTTCTACTGTCCCGGGGCCACCAGCGCGCCGGTCGTCTGTCCCCTAGGTTTCTACTGTCCTCCGGAGACTGCTCTTCCCCTCGAGTGCCCCGATGGGTCTCTCTGCCCCCGAGGCGCTGCGCAGCCTCAGGCCTGTCCGGCGGGGACGCGCTCTCGGGGCCCTCAGGCGTGCGCGGCAATCCCCACAGTCGACGGCTGCTGCGAAGCTTGTCCCGCGGTAAGGCGCTCAAACTGCGGCCAAAACGACCGATCCCAGAGGGCGTGGGGGGAGGGGGAAACGCGGGAGTGCACCAATGGGCCATACGCGCTGTCGTAAATAGGCACGCAGATGTGAACGGTAAAAAGACGCGTAGGTGCGCTCTCTTGATCGACGCACCCGTATCTGGAAGCTCTGTAAAATCGCAGCTGCGCCGTGGCTTGTGTGCGTGCGTGTGCGTGCGTGTGTGTGCGTGCGTGTGCGTGCGTGTGTGTGCGTGTGTGTGCTTGAGCACGGGCGAGTCACCTTTCACGTCGGTCTCTCATGGGGCCCGAACGCCACTCGGCTTCGTGTCTCCCACGAATCTTTCCGACCGGGGTGGTGGTTGGGTTGTGGCGTCGTGTCGCGTTCACCCGGTCGCGTTCTTGGCCACACTTTTCCGCTCCACTCAACATCTTCGTTCCGTGCAGTCTCGACTGTCTCGCAGGTCCGTGCCTCCCCCTGCGCTCTGCGCTCTCTCTTGCCTTGTCCATGGCTGCATCCTGCGCGCTTCTCTCCTTTGCTCGTTTCGGCCTCTTGCCCACACTCTCCGCTGTGCATCACGCTTCGCCCCCGCTGTCGTTCTGCCGCGTCCTCGCGCCCTGTGTCTCCTAGGGAACCTTTTCTTCCGGGGCAGGCTCGGTCGAGTGCCAGCCGTGTGCCGCGGGGTTCGTCTGCACGGGCGGGGCTGCGACGCCCGAGCCGACGGACCGGGTGCACGGCTACATCTGTCCCCGCGGGGCGTTCTGCCCCGCGGGGGCTCTCGCCCCAGTCCCCTGTCCCGCGGGACGCTTCAACGCAGAGGAAGGCGCCGAAGACGCACAGACGGGCTGCCTGCCCTGCCCCGCGGGAACCTTCTCCGACGCGCTTGGCGCGACCGCGTGCTCGACCTGCGGGGGTACGTCCACCTCGCTGGAGGGTCAGCAGACGTGCGAGTGCGTCGGCGTCGGCCGCACCTTCCAGAAGGAAGACGGCACCTGCGTGTGTCGGAACTTTTACGAGTTTTACAGCTCCACGCGACTCGCGCCGGGCGACGAGAGCGCGGACTCGGCGCTGGACTGCCAACCTGTCGCGCAGCCCAGATGCGAAAGCGCCTCCAGCGCGAAGAACCCGCGACTCGCCAGAGACGCCGGGAGTCGCCTCCTGCGAGCTGCGGACGGCGCGTGTGTCGCGCCCGAGACGATCTGCGAGACTCAGTGCGGCGACGTGGGCGGCATCTTCTTGGCCCACGTGGGCATGTGTCAGTGCCTCTCTGTGCGGGACGCGGGACAGAAACCGTGCGACCGGGCATGCAGGTGAGCCTCGGAAGGCGGAAAACCTAGCACACACCGGGGAGACACAACACGAGGGACGAAGCGCGAGGGGAAAGCCCACAGCGGACACCGAGAGAAAAAACACACGGGAAGGCTTGGCACCACGGTCTGGGCTCGAATGGAAAGGTGGAGGGCCGACCGAGATGGGCACAGGCCGTCGAGATGAGAACGTTGCGCGAGCTTTGGATGCAGCTAAGATACTTGATCGCCTCGGTGGCGTGGAATTCGACAGAATCCCTGTCTCGTCACTCTTCCTCCATGTTCACAAAAATCTGTATCGAAAGTGCCTCTCTACCGAACTCTCTATATGTAACTATGTGCATGCAGTTTTCGTCTCGTCTTTGTGCCTTTTCTCGAGGGACACAGACGCGCCAGCCGTCTGCCCCCAACAGGCGTTCACTGTGTAGGTGACCGAACCTTCCTATTTGCTCCGCCACAATCACCTGTGCATCTGTAGATGCTCGTGTGCAGATGGGCCTCTATGCATTTTCGTATGCCTATCCTTTTTGCACGAACCGAAAAGTATGTAGGAGTCTCTTTTTGTACATGTACGTACATTTCTATCCCTTTTTCCACCTGCGTCTCTCTGGCGTTGTGCGTTTGCGTCAGGAGTCGAGTGGCGACGTTGGTGCTCGAAGGGGACGCCTTTGCGTGCAAGCTCCCTGCCTCAGAAGCGACGCAAAAGAAATCCGTGCAGTCGCTGATTGACAACAGCCTGTTGAAGGGGTCAGTTGCATGCGGCAGCGACATGGAGACGCTGGATGGGCAGCCGCACGTCTGTCGCACGTCGTTTTACCTGCTCAATTCGACAGGCGTGTTCGGGACTGTCGGAGTTCCGGCAGGTACGAAAGCAAGGCAGGCCTCCGTCCACTCTTTGTGTTCAAGGCCTGCGTGAGAACAGCGCCTCACGAGTCGACGGTGCCACGAGGCCGGGAAGCTCGGCCGCGATGGGAGTTGCCCAGCCACGCAGTCGCAAGGGGAAGGCACGAACCAGTCCAGAAAACGCACGAGAAACGCCTGCCACGCCCGGCGCACGCCTATCCATATGCGCCCAGATAAGTCCTAAAGGCGCGCCTACGTGGGCACCGACAGCGGCGCGCAAATACGCATATCCCTATAGCTACACATCCAGAGACAACCAAGTTCCTTCTGACTGCAGTACACCACCACCCCTCTGGACGGCTATACAAAGGTATAGGTGCTCGCGTAGTCGTCCGCACATCTGTTTTGCTTCCTATCTGTTCCAGATCTTGGGATGATGCTTTAGCGTCCTCGCACTGTGAACACCACGTTTTCGTAGGTTTCCAGAAGCTTTTGGCGACAGATCCGCAGGGCTCTGCGTCGGAGGGAACGTCGGACTCGCGAGCCGGCGTGGCGCATGCAGACGCCGCGGCTCCAAACGACGCCGCTGGACCCAAAGCGCGGTGTCCTGCCCCCGCTCCCGGCGCGTCTCCCCTTGTGGACCGCCGGAGAAACGCCTGCGCGGCGGAGACGCTGCCAGCGTCGTCGGAGCTGGAAACTGAGCTGTATGGTCAGGACAGCAGCAACGAAATGGCCGTGATTCGCAACCCCACACAGTGTCTCCAAAAAGGAGACACCATCATTTGGATGATTGCTGGGGCGTTTCCCGTCTATCTCCGCAATTCGCTTCTCAACACAGCGGCCGGCTTCGACGCGAGTCCGTATCTGAATGTGCAAGGCGACCTCGCGTACGAGGGAACCGACGCAAAGCCGCCTGTAACGGTAAGGAGCGAAAGCGTTCGACAGCGCAGGTTCGCGATCGGTTCGTTGTCGCGTTACTCGCGAAGGCACCTGTTTGGACGACGCGGCAACGATGAAGGCGTGGGGAAAGGCAGGCTCCCCTTCAGGAATCGACGACATGGCGGTCCCAGGAGGCGCAAAAGTGTCTGTGTTAACACACAGGACGACCCGCATGTTGCCGCGCACCTTTCGGCACCAAAGTTCACGGGGAGATGTTTCGCGTGGCTTGGTTCCGACCCAGACCAATGCCCAAAAATCCTGCACTGCGTTCCATCCTTCACTTCATGGAAATACGTGTGCATCAATAGGAATAATGACTGTTTACCTGCATACATATACATGTGTATATGGGTATAGGGTGTTCACGTGCATGGGTGTATATATATCCGGATATATGCTAAATGCGTATTATTAGGTATGTGGCGCTGACGTGGCTAGACACGTGTTTATATAGCGTTCATCTGTGACTCTATACGCATCTGATGCATGCATATCTACTCTTGTGTTTTGATGTGTCTCCATATTCGTCTGTTCTTTTGTGCTTACTCGACTTTCGCCCACTCACAAATTCCCATTCGAGTTTCTGTGTTTCGCTGTTTCGCGCTTGCCAGTATTTTGCATTTTCCTTCACCGTTCCCGGACAGTATGTGTTTGCGACAAACGTGAGCGACGCCCACCAAGCGATCTTTCGCGTCCTCGACGAGGGTGTCTCCTGCGACGAAGATGCAAGGTAAGGAGAAGCTACGTGGGCATGCACGCGCCTTAGAGGCGATGCTGCGTCTGTTCCGGTTTCAGAAGTTCAACGCTCGACTGTAGGACAGAACGCGTTGACGGTTCCTTCTCCCTCCAGTGGGTAGGCGGGAGACTGGACCTCTTGGGTCCTCCCTTGCGCGTGGCCTTTGCAGCACGAAAGTCCTGACCCAGCTCCCAGACGCGGCGTTTTGTTGCTCTCCTCCCCAGTGCTCTCCTTGCTGGCGTGATGGCTTTCTCGTCGCCGCTGTTGCACTGTCTGTCCCGAGATTGCGCCCCGGTGCCCTCGTGCTGGATGTTTCCCTCTCTGCGCCGTTCTCACACGCTCTGGGGCGCTCACGTCTTTCTCACACGCTCTGGGGCGCTCACGTCTTTCCCCCCCACACGTGGCTTCTTGGCAGCCCTCTCTCTCTCGCCCGCTGCCCGGCGCAGGTTTCCCCTCCCCACCGAGTTCTCCTCCCTGGCTGCGGCGGGAGTCCAGATGCGCGCCGACGTTCTCCTCGAGCCCGAGTTGGCGACTGTAGAACTGCTCTTTCTCGGCGCTCTGGGAATTCTGTGGGCGTTCGTGCTCATCGTGTCTTGGCTGCGGAAGCAGCGGTTCCAGAAGGAGCAAGCGACCGGGGTCTCCGAGAACCGTCGAGCCCGCAGCCCCGCCCACGCGTTCGGCGTGCATGCGGTCGCGCACCAGACGCGAACGGAAATCGAAAATTTACTCAGTCACGTCATCGAGTCTGGAAAGGACGTCGACGCTCTCGCGAGGGTCACGCGCCTCTCTCCGGAGGAACTGGAAGGTTTCTTGGCCGCCTACCAGGCACCAGGCGAAGCGTCAAACGCTCCCACGAACCCCGTCGATCTGCGGAGGTTCGAGGCAGCCTACACCCAACTCGCCCGCGCACACGTCACTCTCGGAAAGTACTTCCGACAGAGGAAGTGGGACGCGGCCCAGCTCGGCGTCGAGCAGCTGAAGACACTCGACGGCCTCCAAAACTTCGTCGCGCCAATCATCCGGAAAGTCGACTGGAAACTCGACGTACGGAAACGCCCCTCCAAACCCTGCACGATGCACCACACACAGACAGGAAAACCCGAATTCCTCGCATTTGTGCCTACCGGCATACATACATACATACATACATACATGCATACGTACATACATACATACGTACATACATACATACATACGTACATACATACCTACGTACATACATACCTACGTACATACATACGTACATGCGTGTACACGGAAGAGAAGAAATATGCATGTATACGTTTTGCTACTTGGCGTAGTGGTTCCGGCTCGGTGTCCCTCGTTTAGCGCAGCATGCAAACGGATGAGGGAGGAACCACGATGCTTGACCCTTGTGGTCTCAGCCTCTCAACCAACCACAGTGCATGGATGGGGCGGCGCGCACAGAGATCTCTGCACTCTTTGGCTTCCAACGCGTATGACCTGTACGCCATCCCACCTGTAAATAAGCTAAATATGTGCGTATGTATAGAGATACAGCTATACGTGTGTGCATATATTTGTGTACGCGGCGAAGATGGAGACGCGAGTCTGCGTTTCTGTTTCGGCGTTCGCGCAGGAGAGCAGCGCGCTTCAGAAGACGATCTTGGCGATGACGAAGGCCTGCGAGAGACTGGTGGACGAGTTACGAGCGCCTCACGCCTTCTTCGGTGCTGGGTCTCTGGACGAGTCTTCCGCCGCGTCGCCTCGTCTTGAGCGGTTCAGTCTCCCTGCAGTTTCGTCTTCTCTGGAGAAAGGTGGAAAGAAGGCAGTGCTCTTGACTCTGGCGGAAGAGGTGTCCACTGTGGTGTGCATGACCCGTGGCGAGAGCCAGGCGCTGCCCGTTTTGGCGCAGTATTTGGACGTCTTGCGTGAGGGCCTTGACGACCAGGACGCGACCCCGTTCGCCTCGTCTGCGCTTTCGAGCTTCGTCCAGAGCTCGGCGGGCAGCCTGGAAGGAGCTCTGGAGAAGGTTCTGCAACACCAAGAGCGCGGCATGGGTCTCGAAGACCAGCTCGCCCACAGGCCGTTCGCCGACGCCGTCGGCCGTGCACGCGTTTCCGACAGGTGTGAGCGCGAACTCGTCACCCGTCTCCTGGACGCTGTCGAAGATCTTCTCGCAAGTGCAGTGCAGCAGCTGACTGCGCCGGACGAACCGCGGGGAACGCAGCGCGTCTCGTGCGTCCGGGAACGCGAAGGCGGCGACGGACGAGACTCCGCAGAGCGCGTGCTCGCGGGGGCGGAGCGCCCGGGTGAAGACGAGGGAGCGCCAGAAGAGGCAGGAAACGGCGGCGGAGAGAAGAAGCGCGAAAAGAAAACAAGGCTGGTCCCTGGAGCTGGCGGCGGAAGTGCACGCACCTCGGCCGACCCCGTGGCTGCCCTACAGGATGCAATTCGTACGTCGCTTCCGAGATCTGCGAACCCGCAAAAGAAGAAGCTGCGAGGAACGCGAAACGTGACGGAGGCTCGCAGAGAGGCATCCACGAACCAGTGCGGCTCGCCAGGAGGCCGAGCAGAAAACACCGCGAACGCAGCAGCTGCGCGGTCGCCGTCCTGCCGCAGTAACCTGTGCATTTCTGCATGAATCGACCGGTCTCGAGTCACGTCTGTAGACATGTGCATCTGTGCAGAGCCTCTCCTGCAGCGACCTTTATTTAGGCTCAGCAAGTCTTCGTGCGAGTTTGCGTCGTCGCGCAGACGGAGTGGACGCGCCGCTCGCGCCTTTGCCTGTCATTTCTGCTTGCGGGCTTCTCCAGAGACTCTCTGTAACCGGCATTTCGACGAACTTAGTCGAACGCTGTCGGCGCATCAACAAGCCTACTCAGCTGCGTTGGACAAGCGGGAGTCGGCGAAAATGCACCAGACTGAAGAACGACAGAATATTGAGAAGTTGCTCCTCTCCCAGTTCCTTCAGTTCTTCAAGGCGACCGAGACGCAGAGAATCGCGCAGTTCTACGAGGTAAAGTCTCGAAGCGGTTTCCAACCGTCTTCGCGCCTGCAATCCAGCCCTCCGCCTCCCACTCCGCCCGTCTCGACTCCGCACTAGCCGCCGTCCTGTGCACTCCCTTCCGCCTCGAAACGGACCCTGTCTACGTAAATGTGCAGCTGTTAACATCCACATCTTTGTCCAACAAACTATTCACATACTGCACATATATCTATATATATATAGATATAGATATATAGATGTATAGGTGTGTAGATGTAGATATGGATATAGATATGCGGGGGGAAACGTTTATTGGCGTGTGGCTTCGCCCTCGTCTGCTCTTTGTCGTGTTTCTCCGTCAGCGCCTGGAAACCTCTCGCATTTCCAAGCTGCGAGAAGGTCTGAGGGAGGAGCTGTACGAACTGGAGCGGTCGCGAAGGAGAGAAGATTGGGCGCCCTCGGACTTCGAGGAAAAGAAGAAGAAGGCCTTGCAGCGGTTCGAGGCGCGCGTCAAAGCAGGAACGGAGGAACTCAAGAGGGACAAAGACAGTCTACTTGTGGCTACACTGGACGCGATCGACAGCCAGCAGGAAAAGCGGTAAGCAGATCCTCGCTAAACGAAACGCCAGTCGCAGGAAGCAAACGAAAGCACCAGACGAAAAGCGAGCGATGGAGACATTAGGCGCACTCGAAACGCGAGAGAAAAACACGTCCGTCGACCCATCCTGAACGCAGATACACCTCAACCGTGTCGCGGCCCGCCAGCGCAAAGCGGAATGTGAAGCCTCGACACTGGAGGTGTTTTAGAAGGCTGAAGACGCTCGCCGAACGCCGAAACCTCATCCGAGATGGAGACGCCAGAACGCCGCTGCCCACGTTGTGGCTTTTTAAACTATTTCGTCTCTCGTCGGCGGCATGCAGCGACGTCCTGGCTTGCCACTCCTCTCTCGCCTTTGTCCACTCAGAAACGCGGCTCTTGAAGCCCTGCATGCAGCGGAAATCGCTTTGGTCAAGGCGAAGGCCGCGAACGCGAGAGAGCTCGCAGACAAAATATTTGAGCAGCAGGAGGAGAGAGTCCAAAAAGACCTTGAAGGACGTCGAGCGAGGTTTCTGCTCGTCGCCCAAAACATCGGCCGCCTCCATGACAGGTGAGAACTCGAAGTGTCTGTTTCCTCACCTTTCGATGAACCGTTCCACAAAGACGTCGCCATATCTCTAGGCACACCTGCCGAGATAGAGCGGCACATGCAGCTCTAGTGCATGCATCTCGCTCCGCATATAACTACATATATATATATATATATGTAGATGTATGTAGATGTATGTATACGTACATATATATATTTATATATATATATATATATATATATATATATGCGTGGCTTCGTAGAAGACGTGTGAGCATTGGAGGCGTGTGAAGTCTCAGATGTTTGTCGCGTGGGGTCTCTCGCTGGCCAGCAGTTCTGGGCTTTGCCCTGCGCCGCGTTTCTGCGTTTTTCTTTTGCAGGATTGTCGGAGGGGAAGTCGTCCCAACAGCGCATCTGGTGAGCGCGCGAGCAGGCGCGAAGCCGCTGCTCGGCCGACCTCCGCGCGCTGAGAAGTCGCGGGCGCCTTGCACATCCGTTCTCATTTCCTGTGAGTGTGGACGCCCTCTCGCTGCTTTCCGCTCCAGGCTGACTCTATAGAAGATGCTTCGGGAGCGCTGGAAGACCTGCGTCGCGGCCAAGACAACGAGCGACGCGCGTGGCTTTCTGCGCAGCGCGACACGCGAGACGCGATTTTGAAGAGGCGAAAAGAAGCCATCCAGGCCAAGGCCACAGACCTGAAGAGCGTCACGCGGCAGTACACAGTGCAGGAAACCGGCTTATATGCGGAGCTCTTCAGCCAAGAAGAAGACGCGCTGCTGCCCTACGGGGCGCGGGCGACTGCAGAGAGAGTCGACGCCGTGTTCGCCACGCAGCTGAGGCAACACCAGAAAGCCTACCGCGCCGTCTTTGAGGAGGCCGACGACTTCCCGCTCGCGGCGGGAGGGTCGGCGGGCGAAGCTAGCGAGGCAGTGCAGAAGGCGAAGGCACACCGACTGCGACTTGAGGAGGCAGACCGGCAGCGTTTCGACCTCAAGGAAGAAGAGAAGGAGAAACAAATCCAGGCGATCGAGGCGCGACTCGCTGAGATTCGCGATAACCGCAACGAAGCTCTCAGGTGTATCGCCGATCTGGAAGTTGAAGTCACCGAACGGTACCTCATCAAAGTGCGTGGAAGCGAACAAGAGCTTTTCTTCGGATACACCAAAGAGAGAGAACGAGCGCGTGTTGTCAGGCGTCTCTAGACTTGCGTGTGTCGACCCATCCTCTGTGGGGCTCGGGACCTCTGTACATCCGCCTGCGCTCCTCACCGTTTCGTCCCTCTCGTCTTCTTCGCGCTCGACGTCTCCGGCACTCTCCACCTTGCATGCGTTCTTGAAAAGGCAGGCGCCTGCACAGATACACCTTGCAGCCAAGGAGACCAGGGCGAAGACAGCCTCGTGGAGACACTTCTGCAAACCACTCAGCAGATGCAAAACGTGAAGGCTAAGCACTCAGGACGGTATACACGTATATGCTACATATACACGTGCACGTGTGAGGCTCTGTTGACTCGTGGAGACACACGACCATATCCACATTTAAGAGCAGAAAAATTCGCACACCCAGCTGCATCGATATGTGTGCTGCTGAACATGGACAGCCCTATTTATGGGTAGCCCTATACATGGATAGAGTCGTATACATGGATAGAGTCATACGTGGGTAGCCCTATACATGGGTAGAGTCGTATGCACGCGTATGCGTAAAGGCAGCTGAAGATCTTTCCGGCAAGGCTCGTGTTCCAGCGTAGTCTAGCTCTGGCGTTTTCGTTCGCGTCTCGGACGGTTGTGCCTCTCCACTTGGTTTGCAGGCCTCCGACGGTTCTGGGAGGCTCATGGAGGATGAGGCTTTCGAAGATTCTGCGACCATCGCAGCAGAAGCCAAGCGTCTCAGCCAGTGAGAAACCGTTCTCGCCTTTTGCGCCACGTCGTCGGGGCATCTTTGCAGCTTTCTGCGCATTTCCACGATATGCGCGTTCTTGGTCTCCCCGCCTAGACGTCTAGCGCCTACCACATACCTGGTCGCGCTAAGAGATGCACTGGCTGCAAGTGGAAAGCGGCGTCTGTTGATGCTTGCAAAGGACTGACTCCCTTTCAATAGACACCCGCGTATCGAGTCCGCAGCCAGAGTGTGTTGAGCGCGCTCCTTCTGGACAGTGCTTCGCCAAGAGCGAGCGAACCCGCTGCTGCGTCCACTCGGGAGGAAGGAGTTCGAGCCTGCGCGTTTTCAGCAGTGTCCTCGCATATGGATACGCACCTGGAGAGAGGCCGATGTGCGGCACTATACTCTCAGGGTAGCGGGTTTCTGTATCTCTCTCTGTGTAGGGGTATATAAACGAGAAGAAATGATGTATTTTTTCTCTAGGTTCGGGCTGAAGGCGCCTGGGGAACGCTTGTCTCGGAAAAGGCGCTTTTTGTTTTCAGGCTGCAAAAGAACATTTTAGAGTTCGCCAAGAAGCAGCTGGTCGCCGCGCGGAATGCAGGAAAACCGCGAGGAAAAAACTCCCATCTGCCTCCGTTAGGCGGCTGGGCCAAGGAGGCCAAGCGGCTGCTTCAAATCGCGGACGAAGACCGCCAGGAGATTCGGGTTCGTTTCGGGCTTCCGACAACCACGCGCCTTTCGAAAGGTTTCTCTGGCTCTAAGGAGGCGGAAAACACACTTTTCGCGCGTTCGAGGGTTTGTCGTCTGTGTAGAAAACGACTGTGGCAGTATTGCCGTCTCCCGTGTCTCGCTGGATACGTTCGAGGGCGTGGCTATACCTCCCGTGAGGGAGGGGCGTGATCCCTCCTCACTTTCGTCCACTGTCGTTCATCTCCTTGTCGTTTCCTGCTTGCCAGGTGAGCCCCGTCTGCTGCGTGGCTCCCTGCGAGTCGCCTTCTTCGTTTCCCATCTCGGCATCGTCTTGGGGCGGCTCTGGACGGGAACAGGCATTGGGAGTCTCTCGCGGCGCGCAGAACTCTGCCTCTCCACGTTCTTTTCCTGGTTGCATGCGCTTTTCTTTCGTGATTGACTTCCTCGTCCCCTGTCTCCTTTTCTTCTTCTGCGTCACTGGCTTCCTTCAGGCAGACTACGAGAAGAAATTGAAGCAGCGAAGCCGCGCCGAGAACAGCGCCGCCTCGACTGCTCCGTCGCCGACTGCTTGGGGCTCCGAGGACACTGACAAAATTGTGAATGCCCTCCTGCTCAAAATCCGTGAAAAGCGCCAAGAAGTCCGCAATTCCCTCTTCTTCCTAGACGACATTGTCGACGTGATTTGCGATGCCAAGCTGTCAACAAGTGAAAGTGTGCAGATCGACGCCCTATATGACAGGGCGACACGCGAAGTAGAAGAAGAATTCGAAAGGTAATACTCCGTCTAAAAAGCAGGGGTCTATGGACTCAACTGTGTCTGCACATCTGTATCTACAGATCTGCGTAACTTTACGCACATTATGCATGTATATCTGCGTATATGTACACACATTTATGTACACATACCTCCAGATGCATCCTCGGTTGCTGGAACGCCCCGCGCGTGTCTGCGCCGAGTTCGTCCAAGAGCCGCAGGGCGCACTGTGTTGTCGTAAGCATGGAAGGCCATGTCGCTTCCGATACACGCGGAAATACGTAGGACTCTGTGCATGCACGTTTGTGCCACAGTGTCTCTGGGTGGGAATGTGGTGTAGCCTTCCCGCGTTTCTCCTCCCCGTTGGGGTGCGGTTTCCAGAGAGATGAAGCAGCTGCAAGAGGAGTTCGAATCCGACGCGCGACGGCTCGAGGCTGAGCTGGCCGAGGAGCGGTCGCGCATTGGACGAACGGAGGAGATGGAGCGGAGCCGGCTGGAAGTCGAGCGGCGACTCAAGAAGGCGACAGCGACTTCTGATGAGGAGATAGAGGCCGTCCGGCGCGACTTCGACGAGAGAATTGACAGGGTTCAGAGGGAGTTTGAGAGCGAGAGAGAGGCGCAAGAGCGGGCCTTCCAGGAGAAACTGGCGCGGCGGCGAGAACTGTTCAACAGACGGAAACAGAAGCTCGCCGAGAAGGCGCAGGCAGAAGAAGCGCGGGTTCAAGAAGATCGCCGGAGAAAAAAGACCGTGGCCGAGAGACAGAGAAGCGAAGCGACCTTCGAGTGCCTCCTCGACGAAGCGAGGTCGCATCCGACCAGCGACACGATAGAGCAGTACGCTTCCTGCACTCCGCAGATCCCTATGAACACGTAGAGGCATTCCTGTAAAGAGCTCGTGACGACTCCAGAACGCGTCGACCTCTGTGAAGATACGTGGCCGCGAGACGCGCGCCTCCTTGCGATTCGTGCGTGCCCGAGTCGCTGCATGCAGAGGCGTGCTTCGGCGATATGCCCCGCTCTCGAGAGTCGGAGCCTCTCCGCACCTGTTCGTTCACAGCCGCTTTCAACCGGTCTTCGACTGACCTAGACTGTTGTCCTCCTGCCCTCGTACCGTCTCTCCTCGCTCGGTACAAGTCACTGCTCTCGCTCCCCAGCGGTTCCTCGTTGGGTTCTCTTCTCTCTCCTCTCTCTCTCTGCGGTTGCCCCTCGCTATCGGCCACCGAGAGCGCGCTTCAACTCGAGACGCTCTTCGTTCGCGTCTGCGCACTTTTTTCCTATCGTCTTTCCTCTGTTCGCCTGCGCTCCTCCTTGACTTGTCTCTCTCTTCCAAAGGCTGCACAAATTCATGGCCGCGCAACTCAGCGAGGCCGTCAACGCCACGGTGTTGCAACAACTCTCAGAGAAATCTTCGCGACTCACGGCGGTGGCCGCGGAGATGCGCAGCAAACATGCAGACGAACGCAGTGCGACGGAGGCGAAGCTCGACCGGTAGGCGGCGCACCCGCCGCACCTGTCCCAAATCGGGGAGGTTGGAGGCGCGCGCTCTTCAGTTTCCCTGGTCCTGCGCGGTCCCACCCTGTCTGGTTTTCGCCTTCTGCATCGGCCGCAGCCCGGTTTGCGGTCTCTCGAGCGCTCTAGAGAGAATTCCTTTTCCCTACGTCGGAAGGCGCTGCGTTGGCGGAGTTCGATTCACGGGAGGGGCGCAGAGAGCGTAACTGAGGAGGAACGGCAACTAAGCCGGCTCGGCCAAGCATTTTGAATTGGATGGTCTTGGCGCGTCACTCCCTTCGTCTGCATGCTGTGCTCTGGCCCGTGTGTCGCCTCCTGTCCTCTGCCTTTCTAGCCAAATCGCCGCTGCGGAGAAGATGGCCTCGGCGTCCGACGCGAGCTCCCCGCACCTTTTGGAAGAAATCGAGGACCTGAAGCGGATGAAGGAAGAGAAGCTGCGCGAACTGGACGCGACTTTCAAGCTCAAAGTCGACTCGGCCTTGCAGATCGAGCGCCTTGCCATTGAACCAGTGCAAGCAGAGCGCGTCTTCGCCCTTCAACAAGAACACCTAAAAAACATCGTCAAGGTCCTCAGCGAGTTCGTCGCCCTAGGCGAGGAGACAGCTGTGGGCTTGACCCAGCAGGCTAAGCAGGTCAGCGCGTGTGCCGTGGAGCGACAGCAGCGAAGCAGCCAAGCGAGACTCTCGGGGGGGGGCCGCCGGCTCACGAAACGAAGCGAGACGGAAAGGCGAAAACCGATTCACGGCGGCTGGAAAAAGTCCGAGAGGCGCGCGTGGCCAACACGGAATCTCGGACGCCTTGAGGTCTTTCTGACGCGCGTGGAACGGATCTCCGCAGATCGGGGGTCGGGGTGGGACGCGAAGAAAGTGAGAACTTGAGTTGCCATAGCAAGCAACAGAGGGAAGACCCGTTTTTTGTGCCCAGCGCCGAGAAGGGAAGTGTGTTTCAAAAACAAGGGGCGTCTAGCCGGGAAGTGTCAGCCTCTAAAAACATAACCTGGAGCACGGTTCCGATTGCGGCGCACATGCGCGCGGCGAGCTCTCCCACGTTTGAGCGCGTGCGCGTCTCGGGTGAGGTCATGCTTTTTTGTTCGCGGCGGTTTCTTTCGTTTTTGCTGGGCAGGCTCAGACGCGCATCGAGCTGGAAAGAGCGCGGATGAAAGAAATTGCCGGCATGAAGGTTCTGGACCTGGACAAGATCTTAAAGGAGAAAGAAGCCGAGCTGAAGAAGCAAATGGAGGCGAACATCGCGGCGTTGCGGGAAAAGTTGAAGGCGCAACAGGAGCGAGAAGAACAGCTGCAGAGAGAGGCGCACGAAGCGGAAATGAAGAAGCGGAAGGAGGAACAACGCGCTCGACAGCTGAAACAGCTGCGGCGCATGATCAACTGCGCAAAGGCAGACGACCCAGAGGCTGCCGATGACATCTTCAAAAAGTACCAGGATGACGCAGAGCGCCTCGAGGCTGCACTGGCGAAGGAGCGAGCGAGACAGCACATGATTCTGCAGTCGCAGCTTCACCAAAAGGTCAACAGAAAGGAATTGCAGCTCAGACAAGAAGGCGAGGTAGGAGCCGAGACGGACCCGTTCGAGGCGGCATCTGGCCATGCGCCTTGCATGCTGCTACAGAGCGCTCAGGTCTTTCCACGGCATACCTGCACATCTCTGCATGCGCCTGCATCTAGGCACACGCATGCATCTGCGGCTGCACTCGGTTTCACTCGTACACTGAGCGGGGTAAGTGTTTGGGGAAACGAGTGTAGATATACGTCAACGAGTGCCGACGGAACCGCTCTGCCGCAGACGGCGTGCCCGCGAGTGCTTCGACAAGTCGATAGCTTAGAGACACGTGGAGGGAATCCATGCGTTCGCGCAGTTAGAAAAGGTTTTTGTGGGTCGTACGGCGCCTCTGAAGCCTGGTGCCTGCCTCGCGCAGGGTCAGATGTCGGAGGAGCGGGCGCGTCTGAAGAAGACGAGGGACTTGGCGGCAGTGACACAAGAGACGGGCGACGCGGCCACGGACGCGGAAGAACTCGACGAACAGGAAATGTGGAAGTATTTCTTCACGGTTCGGGTGGCTGAAGAAGTGGCTAAGAAGGCGAAAAGGATTCAGGAACTCTTGCGCGCCGCTCTTAGACAGCTCACCTCTGGCCCGCCGAAAGAGGAAGGTACTGCGCAACCGCCACCAAACGTCCACGGAAGGTAGACCAGGTTTCTCAGTGTGTATGACGACGAAACCAATCGATCGCCAAAGTGATATACACGAGCGGGTCTTCCGTATACAAATATACTACTCCTGCGCTGAGCGAACAGCCACACTGAAAGGACACAGAGGAAGAGATCTCCGCGACACGATCTCAATCGGACTCAAGGCCACACATGAGTGACAACGTAAATACAGGTTTGCCTGCATGCGGTGTGGAGACGGAAGAACAGCGACGGCTTTGCATGACTAAACGTATGGGTGCTTGCTCAACCAAGCTCTATCCGCGCGTGCGCGCACAGATGCGTGCCTGAAGAGGGAGCAGCCGATCTAGATACGCGGAACGGGATTTGCAGCGCCTGACTGCCTGGCCCCAGGAATGGGTATGGCATCGCACAGGTGTCTCTCCTTATACAAACACGCGTACATTCTGGATATAAACGTGCTCTCTTTTGCTCGACGTTCAGTGTACATCCAAGGTCTATTTGATTGCTCTGCATGTTTTTGCTTCCCGTGTATCCATTGGTTTGTGGGGTTTTGGGTTCTCTCCTTCCTTTGTGTCGCTCCCTCGCAACCGCCGGCGATCGTGCAGGTGAAGAGGTCAAAGCCTTCGCCACTCCGGAGAGTATCGAAAACCTACTTGACAAGGTGAGGCGCCTCCGCCTGTTGCTCTTTTTTCTGATTCCTCTCTCTAAGTGTAGGTTGCATGAATACGACGAAGTTTGTGTAAACGGGCGCGTGTACGCGAAGATACATCTATCAGCCACATGAGGTCCCCGTGTGTATCTACGGTATATAAGTATCGAGGAAGAAGACGGTGTCTGGATTCGGTTTCGTACCGACATATGCCGGAGCAGCCGTTGCGTGTAAGATTCAGAGCCTCAGTCCCCCATCCGCGTCGTGCATTATCCACAGGGGCACGGGACACTCATAGAGCTGTACGGACACTCTTACCCGGTTTGCTTCTCGCTACACCAAGCTGGGCTTTTCCAGGAACCGTTTCCCACTGGTTTGTTCATCTGAGGATCTCTGACAAGGTTCCCGTTCGGCTGAATGTTCTCCCGGGTGCGCAGCCTCTAAACTCGCCTTAGGGCTTCATAGTGCGGCGGTCTAGCTGCCCGGTGTTGCGTACGCGCATCTGAAGCGGTACCCGGCGTACATTGAGCGAGTGAAATCTGAAATGCATGTGTAGTGTTTTTTTTTTGCTGACTGTGGACCACGTTGTGTGGTTGTCTGTACAGCTTTCGAGATTGACGGAGGCACTCGTAGTCCCCGAGGACGACGAGGACGAGGAGTGATGTTTTGCGCCTTTCACTGCAGCAGCAGCAGCATCGCTGTACCCGAAAACGTACTAAGCTTCGATGATCCATTCAGCTGTGCATTGTCAAAAGTCTCGGTTATGACTAACATACTGTCTTTAAAAACTGCTGATTCTCTGTCGCATGGGCCCAACGGGCTTCTTGATCCAAATGGAGCTTCCCTTGTCATCTCTGGATTTATCTAGCTATGGACGCTGCTCGTGTTTCGTGGAAACCCCTTGCCTGGACGGGACAATCAGGGACCTGAACACCAAGCCATACTCGGAAATGGATTTGTCCTACACATGTTATTTTTTCGGTTACACACTTCCTGGACAAAAGAGCGACTCGTACGCATCCGCTCCCCGGTATCTGCCTACTGGCAGTGTGTACCATTTGTCGGCGTATTATCTGAGCCTATAGAACGCTTGCCAGTCTACACCTCTGGTAGCCAGGGGAGAGGGCGGTCGTTAGAACACGACTGGGCAAGCTGTGAAATGCACTGCCGGCCAGAGGCTACTGGAACACGGCTGCTGCGGAGTGCACCGTAGCGCGAGTTGGTGTTCCACAGACACTAGAATCGGAGAAGAGACGTAGGCAGAAGTCATCGTAGTCCTGCATCGGTGATGCATGTTCCGGCTTCTCGGCGAGGCTACTTGGTTGGCCCTCCGGACTAACTTCTTGGGAAACTTCCTGTCCGCCGAAGAAAAAGTATCCAGGATGCACGGCTTCTGCGTGCTTCGCTTGCCTGCTTACGAGGTTTTGATCCTGTTGGGGCAAGGGTATTTTTTGCGACAGCATGTGCTTCTTACGGAGTCGCAAAGATCAAGACATGCATCTGCGCTCGCGAGTCGCCGTGCATGCCAGTGACCCGAGCAAGCACTTTCACACTCTCGCAGTTCAGGGTTTACGACGGGTTCATAACGGCGAAAAAGAGGTTTCCTCGCTCGATTCAAGGCAGTGTGCTACAGACGTGTCATCTACGCAATCCCTGCCTATAAGCGTGGGAAATAGAATTGGTGCTGGTTTCTTGAGACAGCACGTCAGACCGGGGCTCTGGGGAGCTAATCTGGGTACATTCTTCTTTGTTTGTGAAGCTGGACGGGAAAGTTCCACGGAAAGCCTCCGGACCTGGAACTTTGTGGGTCCACTTTTCGGGACATCAGAAGTTGCCACAAGTGTCTCGTTCTTTGTCCACCACGTGCTTTTTGCCACAGAGCAGGTCGGATTCCTGTTCACTGAATCTCCGGGTGGTCTGCTAGCCGTGTGGACTAGCTCTCTCGCAGCATGTGGCGGGAGTCGGAGCAATGTCTTGAAGGCCCCGGTCAAAAACTGAGTGGTCTACGGAATCCCCCATTCTTCCTCTTGAGAAAAAGCGCCTTGAAAGCGAAAAAATAGGAGGGCCCATTCGCTTGTGAGGGAGACCTAAAGTGTCACCCCAGCCAGTTTTTTTCTCCTGCTCCGGTGCCATGCAACTGCGATTGACAGCGGCCGGGGAGCGGATCTCCGACTTCGTGCGCGCGATGGTTAGTTTCGCTTGAACATCCGCGTCGCTCCGCTGCCCAATCAGCCGCCTTCTTTGCTGAAAAAAAATTCAGAAACTTCAAGCTCAAAGCGTGTCCAAATTCTCTTCGGCACGTGACGCACTCGCCATTTTGGGCGGTGGAAAGGTCCCGTAGAGTCGCTTCTTCCCGAGTGACTGCAGGTGACAGACAGTCGGTTCGGTCGATGCGGCAGTGCAGAGAAGAATGCAGTTGGCCATGCAGTTTCCCTTGCGCTTTGTGTGAGCCATTTCAACTGAGCGAGGAACCTTGAGAAGGCTGGGACGGAACTGTTTACTCGAAAGAAAGTCAACCTGCAGACGGGAACACGTCGGTGGGCGAAGGCTCACGCTTTGCCGCTGTTCAGCGTGCGGGCCCCGGGTGCCTGAAATGTGGTCCAACGTCGATTCGAAATGCCAGCTTCTTCGATATTGAGGCTGAAACGACGGAACGTTTTCGAGAGCTACCCTTGCTAAAACTGCAGCTCGTGAATTAAGTCAGAATGCAGCGGGAACCAGCGTCTCCGTGCTGCTGCGGCTGCCCGCTGGCGAGAGAGACAGAATTTTACCAAAATGCGGATTCTAAAGCGCTCCCTCGCTTGTACTTCTACGCCTGCGGCAAATCCAGGCAGCACCCTCTCAAGGGTGGTCCATTAAAGACCACCAATGCAGACGCCTTCCTCATCGATCGCCAAGTAAGCGTCTCGCCGTTTCCGCAACCTCAAGGCTCACCTGGGAGCAGCAGAACAGCGCAGCTTAGACCTGGGCAGCAAGTGACGTATTTTCGTGGGTACAGAATGTCCCTTAGTCCATGCGCAGTTGACCTCCGCCCCTTAGAGCCAAGTTGACCCGAAACAGGAAATACACACCGAGAGGTTCTCCAGAATAACTCCGCTATTGAGCACTGGTTGGCCTTTGCCTGCCCGCAACGCACACGAAACAGTTTTTCAGTCTGGGCATGACTTTCCCGGGCTACACCTGTGATTGTCATCGTGTTTTCATTGCTTTTCAGACACGTGCTTCTCGTGAAGCGTTCTAGCCTGTTTTAGTGTGCACTTCGGCGACACGTCCTCCGCAATGAAGCCACATAACTGGAAGGGTGCTCCCCTGTCGGATCTCCTTAGAAGGCAGAGGCTGTCACCACGCGGTGCTTTGTCGGCGTGTTTCGTGGGACGGGATCCGCTTTACCCCGTCTTATGACACATTTTGACAGATGGAAAAATCGACTGTGTCGTGTCCCTTTTCCAGGTCCTCGGTATTGCCGATGGTGTCAGCTCGGTTGAGGCCGAAGGCTTCGATCCTTCCCGCCTCCCCGTTGAGCTCCTCACGGAGTGTTCCATAGAGTGTCGCGCTCGCCAGCAGTGCTCCTCTGTGTACGATGCAGAATCAGAGAACCTGTGGACAGAGTGGGACGTGAAAGAGTTCAGTCCTCAGGAATATCCTCTCCACATCCTTTCTCGGGCACACGCATCGTGTTCAAGTTGGGGTGCCACAACCTGTGTTCTCACGATACTCGACCAGAGCTACTTGTGGACAGTGAACATTGGAGATAGTCAGGCGCTCGTTCTGCGACGAACGAGTATTCCTCCGCGGACAGTTCCGGTGGATCAATACAGGGACCACGAATTGTGTTACAGCTCGCGAAGCAGAATTGGAGATCTGTCTCTCTGTGGAGGATACCAGGTAATTCATAGAGTCACACCGCAGCAACACTTTTTTAACTGCCCTTTTCAACTAACGCGTATGCCTGATTTGGACTGCTCCTTCGGGGAAGTTCTACGGCGGACTGCGGATTCTGCGGACGTCTCTGGGCATGAAGTTGAGGCTGGGGATATTATCATTATGGGAAGTGACGGATTGTTTGACAACCTCTTCGACGAGGATATCTTGCACGTCGTGAACAAGCTGTGTTGGGGAGCAAGTAAACCAGGCGAACCACCATCGACTGACCCACATGTCGTCGCGGAAAAGCTCCTGGAGGTATGGTACATGAGCGAGCGAATTCTTTTTGACAACGTGGAAAGCAATTCAGGTGGTGTCTGTGCAGCAGTTGTTCTCTAATCTTTACGTGTTCTGTTCATCCTGCCAACCTGTGGAAAAAGATGTTGCATACACCAGGCAGCGTCCACGTGCAAAATGCGCAGGTGACCTCGAGGTTAAGTGACCCCTGTGTTTCGCTTTGGCCTCACAGAACGGTGGCGTCCTTCACTTCAGTGCGACACCAAGACTTTCTCGACGGTCACGGCTCGTGCGCGTTTTGAGATTCCAGCTGAAGTTTCTGTCCATTTTTGTGCGTGTCTTTGTGTGTACCAGATGGCGATGATTGCAGCCAATGGGTGTTCCGACTCGGAGAAAGCGTATTTGACTCCCTATGCCGAAGGGGCGTTCCTTGAGTTGGGAAAGCGGCTGTACGGAGGAAAGCCCGATGACATTACGGCTGTCGTTGGCTACATTATTGATCGCGAAGCGCGATCCAGAGGGAAAGTGGGGGATTCTAACAGAACTGGAGCCGTGAAGATGATCGAACGGGATCAAGTTGGAGCGCAAGACACATTTCCCCACGGAAGCATGGATCCGATTGGGGAGTTGGCTGCTGAGGAAGTTGCGAGTCATATGCCGAATGGTCCTTCGCTGAAATTCTACGCGAACCCAGTTCACCAACAGGGCATTGGTGTTGGTGACGCAGATTCAAAAACCGAAGGGTTCATCAACAAAGCGAACAGCAGTAGATCTGCCTTGCTGTCTTGTCAACGGTCGCAAGGCCAATCTTTGCTACCAGCGCCCACAAAGCGAGTTGACCATCCACCTTTAAATGAGACGCACACGTCGTTAAAGCCCAAATTGGATATGCAATATGCATCTCTTGCTGCTGCTGTAGCGTCGTCCAGACGAAGCTTTCCACCGGGCGTAGGACGGGGAGCATTGCCAGCAGCCCCTGCGTGGGTTGCTTCGGTCCACTCGGTGCCTGCTGCGTTCGGCTCGAAAGTTTGAGACACCCTGTTACAAACGGTCCCGGAACATTGTCACTGTGAACAGACCGTTTGTAGGAAAGCCTGTCGTTTTACACCTTCCATCTCAATTGCTCTGCATATCAGTCCCATCGGATGTTGGCGGGCATAACACCCTGGTGTGACAAGATGGTGTGGGGAGCGATGGGCCAGATACCTGCACTCTCGCGTACAGGTCCGGGGTGTGGACTAAATTTGTTTTTTTTTCTGGTTTCTTCGAACATCGGAGGTCCTTTAACAGTTTGATGGAGTTCATTCGTCTCCTCGCTGGCCGGGCATTCCGTGCTTCAAGCAGGTGGTAGAAGAATAAACGATAATCGCCCTTTAGCTAGCACGACCTCACGCTGAGTTTGCTCGCCTTTGGAGCCTCAGAGTCTGTCGACCTGACTTCGTTTTAGAAAGGTTCACGACCCTGTGCTCACGGTCATTTCATGAGGAATGGCAATGCCTTACAGAATCGTCATGGTCCCGGGCTGATTGCCCGGCTTAAGTGTGTTTTGGTTACATCCAGATGGCCAGGCAGAGTACAACAATTTGTGTCTACTATATTCGGTAGGGTCAGCTCGTCTATCAAAGCATCTCGTACGCCTGAACAATCTCTTCGAGTCTTTCTATCGATGCCTGAATTTCGGACCGGGGAAGTCCGTGTCTCTCATAATGGTGAGTGTAGGCGTTGCACGCCATCATCGCTTTCGCTTTCCGCAACCCTCTGCATCACAGGAGATACACAATGAAAAACTCGATCCAAGTGAGCACCTGGCCATTTGCTTTGGAACATTCCAACGTCTTCAGGGTGGCTGAGAGGGATGGCAAAAGAACTTTGCCGAGCTACAAACATCGGTAGCGACTTTGTCTCTTACGTAAGGTGGTCCATGGAATAGCCAACGGCAATCGCCAAATGAGCAAGCCAGGAGAGGACTTTGTTTGTCATCCCAAGTTGTAAATGCAGATCATGCATGAATGGTAAGCTGTGTTATCCAGGCGTATATCTGTGACTCGTCGCACTTCTAGAATGAGCGGCCGGAGTGTTTGTGTTGGTATAACACATTTCCATAATCCTTGTGGGAGTCTCAAAAATTAGAGACACACTGCTTTGCGAAACCAGCACTTTTCCACGAAGCTTTACACCACCTCACTTACTCACGCAGCGCTACTAAAGGCGTCTGGCAGTTTGAGACCAGGCTCACGCTCCTTTGCCTCGTGCCACCGTAGCCGCCAAGTCTCTCTCGGATAACCTGCGCAAGATACACAGTGATGTGACGTCCTCAGGGAAGAGCGGCCGACCCCTGATGTGGTGAGCTTTTCTTCCTGTATGCGCTCATTCAAGCAAATGATGCGCTCATTCAAGCAACCGATGCGCTCCTTCAAGCAACCGAGCACATCTCTTTGCTCACCCCAGTTGGTGGTGTCTTCTTTCCTCCCAAACTCCTTCTAACCACGCTGCCTCTAGCCGATGCAAGGGTCACTACGACAAACAGTTGCACACTTCACCTTCTCATCTGATTCTGCAGCCCTCCAGCTCCGCTTGCTCCAGTTGCCGTTTCTCGGCTTTCCAAATTTCCAAGAGAGGTCGCTACTAAGCGACACTCTGGTGTGAGCATAACGTCAGCTAGGGTGTCGTGCGTATAGTTGCGCTCGACAGAACTGCAGGTTTCTGCAGGAACTGCCTAGTTACTGAACCACTGTACAAGCGTGTCCACAAAAGGATGCATCTGCCAATACAGCCAGCTTGTCTCAACCATTCCAGCTTCAGCAAGGAACTAGCTCCCCCATCCGGCAGTCGAGGCGACCCAGATATGACCGGAGTGAGTTTTGCGCAAAGGTCCACGTTTCAGCATCCGCTGAGAAGGGCATCGCACGCTATGTGCAAGCGCCGAACCTTCCCGGCGTGTCAAACGGGAGCCTGTAGTCATTTGCGGGAGAGCGTCACGCGGATCCAGCGAACGGTTGTTCTGGCCATCCTTACCCGTATCGGCACCGTGTCCTCCTTCCAGACCCGCACGGCTGCGTCAAGCTGTTCTTCGGGCCAGAACCGCTCTTCTGTTTCCGCAGTCTCAATGTCTCTCCCTCGCACGATTGCCCAGATCCCTACTGTCCGATTGGAGCCACTCCGTCGTTCTCCAGTCCTTGGGACAGTGTCGGTTTTCGGAATTCCAGATGTGACGCCTTCGTCGCGCCCGTATGTCCTTGCGTCTCCAGACGGGTTAGAACGGGGTCCACGGGGAGTCTTGTTTCGCCCTCCCTCAGAGTAAGGTGTGTGCGGCAGGGCCAACTTCCCAGTCCAGTCCGTGGACGACCTATACAGTTTGCCTTGCTTGGTTGGCGGCGACACAGCGCTGCCACGATTGGGAAGTCGCTCAGAACCCACCGCAGCGCCGTTTCGTATGCGTCCGTCGCTGGCTCCAGAAGAGGCAGGGATCGTGGGGGTGCTTCGAGAGAACTGGCGGAGCACTTGCTTGAACAAAGCAGCGTATGAGTCGCCGCCGAAAGGACTATCGTGCTGGCAAGAAGACGAGAGGAATCCCCGTAGACTCTCGAAACTGTGGGCATTGGAAGCCGGAGTGGAAACGGGCATCGGGTTATGGAAAACAGTTAGAAGTTTATAGGCTGGCTGGCTGCAGAGGTCTCGCACGACAAAAGATAGTGGACTGGCTCCTAACGGGAGAGGTGCGCTCTCGTGGGTCGCGAAGCTACTGGGAGTCCCAGGTGAGACTGAAAGATTGCATGATGGGGTCTGCCGTCCGCTAGACGTTGCTTCTGCTCCACGACACCGCATGGATTGTCCTCTACGGTGGCTAGGTTGGAGCCTCAGCCGCCTTTGAAGGCATCCGGGTGCTTCCTGAGTAACCCACGAATGGTGAGGAAGCAGCGTGGCAGACGCAACTGCTGCGGAAATTGCACGGTTCAGGTCATCAAAAGACGGCCCCCCGCAGGTGGTACCTGGGCCTCTGCAGAGCTCCTCCAGACGCGCGTTTTCAGTGAGTACCATACCATCCCTGTAAGCGAACACCTCACAGAAACCAAAAAGCAACAGATGCAGCAAACGCCTCACGCTCTGCCCGGGCGGTCTCCTCTCCATTGCTACACGCCGTTAAGCCCTTCCTCTCCATCTACTAAAGAGGTCCCTCAGGTCGGTACAAAGCGGCATAGCAGCAGGACGTCGTGACCGACCGGGGAGGCCTTGCCGCTGATGACATCGCGATTTCCGGTGCCTAGATAAGAGATGCCCGGACAGCTGGGGAGCTTCAGTTTTATGATGTCAAACCCACAACGTTTTGGAGGTACACATGTTCGCGAAATGCGTCAGTCAGTGGAGGCTCACCCGCCGGTAAAGGTGTAGTGCTATCGAAAAAACGACCGCAGCGTACGGTGGAGAGTTAGCTGAGCAAATGCTGTTTTCTTTAGCCTCCCGAGAGGCACAATGGCTACGAGTTTAACGCCGTTTTTCGTTTCCGGGCAAAAGGGGAAACGGAATTTGCCGTGTGGATGAGCTGTCAGTGAAGCGAACGGTTGATTCTACTTCTCTCGAACCCGTCATGAAGACTGACATGAAAGAGTAGGCATGAGCGAGAGAGAGTGCCGTATTGTAGCTCTGGACAGAGAGCTCGCCCGACGTAAAAGGCCAGACCGCGAGATTGACCGTCGAAGTCGAACCCAAAAGATCGTGGCAAAGAGCGTTCATGAAGGCCCCGAGTCCCGACCCGGTTCCGCCTGCATGATAGAAGAACATGGTAAGACGCGGAGCCCGAGTCTCTTCCCAGTCTGTGACGAGTCATGAACCTTCATGCAACACTTCTTTTTCAGGCATAAGCCGACGGATGCGAAAGTGGATGCACACCGGAATCACGAAACAGTCACCCTAGCTGACAACCCAGTTGTGGTGTCGCGATACAACTTGGCCCCAGTGAAAACGTCTTTTCTAGGCTCGTCCGGGTTGCCCGGCTTGTGAAGAGCGACAACTCAGAGTCTTCGCAGGACGGCGTGGTCTTTGCGGCTTCCCCCGGGGCTGTGTGCTAGCGAGAACACTTTCAGTCGATGCTCAGTAGACGACGAGAAAAGAATGATCTGTCTGACGCTCCGCGAGGTTTCCTCGTTTCTATTTCCCTTGTCAGCTCGCGCCCACCCTAGCACCTCCAGGCTGTTGTCTCACAGCGAAACTGCCAAACCCCACTCACCAGCAAGACTGTGGATGAGAAGGACAGACGACAGACTCTCGGCCTTTTCCAGTTCACGCTGAAGGGCTTCCGCAATGGCCTCTTCGCGGCGCGGGCCTTCACGCAGATACCCTACCGCCCAGTTGTTGCCGCACCCTGCAGCGCGAGCCCCGTAGACAGCGTTCCGTTTGCTGTACTGCCAGCGGAAATGCGTGCCGAAAGCTGACTTGTGAAGGTTTCGCGAGGCAGCGAAAGTGCGATTGGACGAAAAGAGGCTAGAATGTGCTTTCCTGTCTCTTGTGTGGGTGGAGTAAGGCGCTCCGGAGAGACACACGTCGAGAACGCCCGGTTCACTATCGATGAGGATACAGCGGGCGATTGCTGGTGCAGAGGACCACTGCGGAGAGAGGCGCCCCGAGTCTTGGGGGCTCCACGCGTCGTGGGCGACTGCCGCAGGATCCTCTCTTTTTCTGTGGAGTGATGTGAACGGGGATATTCCGGAAGAATCAAAAAACGAACCCGGAGCAGAGGCCACGACCTGGCGCGCCTCAGAATCACGGAAATATATATCGGCCAGTTTCCTGGCCCGTGCTTCGTCGCGGACACTCTGAGCGATCGAGATCTCTTCGGCAAGGCGAGAGAAAAGGGCCCCACCAAGCTGGTTGCCGCATTGGCCAAGCTGGACAGCGACGACCGCCATTGTTGGCCTGGACGGCGACGCATCTACAGACCAGAAACTCCGCGATGCTACTGTCATGCAACTCCCTGGGAGACTCCAGAGATCGGGTCCGGCGCTGCGCTATGCAGATTTTTCGCGACGGTTCCAAGGCGATCGCACCGCATGACGCCAAATCTGGGAAATGAACCGCTATGTGCCAGGAAGCCCGGACGGCGGTGCCGCAACGGTGCTCCGTCGCTGTTATGATACTCGCGAAAGCGCTGGAACAGCTTGGTTCTCCAGGGAAAGCCTCACGCGACAGAATGAGAAAACAGGCAGCAGGCGGAGATCGGAATGCGTCCGTTGGAGGGACGAGAAGGGGACTCAGCCTTCGGCCGCCGAGGTCACCTCTCGGCTGTTGCCTCCCGCGTGAGCGGTGGGGGGGAGCAAGACCCGGACTTTTGACTGGCTTCAACTTTCACTTCCAAGGCTTCACTTTTGACGGGGCTCTCCAAGTAAAACAAAAAGTGCTCATGCATGTTTTCTCCCAGCGCATGTGCATATACGGCCGAGTCCCCAGTCGCCTTACACACACACTCTCGACCCGACACTCCCACGGCCGGAGAAATGTAAGGGCGCGACGCACTGCAATTGACCAGAGTTGGCTACGACCCTTTCTCTCTTAGGTGGGGTGAGTGAACATTTCTAGCAGACCCTCTGCGGGGCACAAGGGCTAAAAAGGAAAGTTTACTAGGTTTTAGTTGTCAAGATCGACCGTGGGGATTTACCTCGCACTTGTCTTGTGTGGCCAATGCAGGCGATGATGAGTGAGTGTTGCGTAAGGTGCGGGCCGGTGAGGTGAGAGTGGCATCGTTGTTGTTCACCACTTTTCAGACCCCATTCCATTTTATCGTACCTAGCGCACTCTGCGGGTATTAGCCTTTAACATTCACGGGAACCCTTTATTTCCTGGCGTAGGTCTGAAGTTCCATGCAGGTGAGAGGAGGCTCAGGACCGGCCACAAGACACACGAAACGCGCACCTCTGCGCGGAACTCCGAGCAGGTCGGAGACACCATCGGCCGGTGAATTTGGAGGGAACCGGAAACTTTGGCAGGATGCAGATGAAAAACCTGTGCTTAATCATGACGCGGAGCTGAGTCCGGGGCATGTTTGTAAGCGATAGGCCTCCATTCCTCTTTTCCCCTTTGTAACTACGGGCCCTCGCCTCGATGCCTCGTCTTCGGGGGAAGTAGCACCCACACTCTCTGGTCAACACATCTTTGCAGAGGGGATCTTGCCGCAAGGCGCGTCGTGCTTTCACACTAACGGCAGCTTTCACATATATTTACGCTAAACTCTGATGCCTGTCTCGAATGGGACTACGTGCGAGGGTTGTTTCCCCGATGGTTCGCCGCGTGAATAGCAGCCCATCTAAACGAACGAACCGTCTTGCTTACTAACACTGGTGCCCAGTGCAGGGAGTGGTCGAAAAGCGAAGCAGCTTTGAAATTGATGTTGCAATGAACGTAGAGAAGAGTTTAGACTTTCTGTGTCCACTTAGCTCTTTCGAGTATGCCACTGATGTCCCTTTGTCTTCGCCTGAGCGCGTAGCAGCTTGGTTGCAGATTCGCGGTTCAACTCACGTGCGAAGGCTCACGAGCAGGGCTTCAGATATGGAGCTGGGTTCACATAGGAAGCGGACACTCAAATGCATCTTCTTTTCTCTGGAATGTTAGAGAGCACTGTTCTTGCCAGGGAGGAGTCAGGCAGTTTCATGGTCACGGAAGATTGGCCGACGTCCAGTGAAATTCGGAATCAACTGCTTTGGTGCACTTTTTGAACACTTGACGGCGTGCACATACGTACATGGAAGATCTACTCAACTGCGGGGGACGGATGTTCCTTCGACATCGAAAAAGGGTCTTCCGCCTTCAGAATCTTTTCGAGGATACGAGGTGCGCTTCGACCCTCAACAGACAAAGCAAAAATGTTGCATGCGCGTTGTCCAGGCATGAACGCAGCTTTTTCTTGCAGGCCTGGTCAAGCAAAACCACTCACTTCCTTAGGTTGCGCCGAGGAACCCAGAGCAGCTGCTAAAACGAAAGTCCGCAGTTTCTGCTGCTCGTACATCGGTAGAACGCCCAGTCTTGAAAAGAACGTTTGGTAGCGCAGCAGTTGACACAGAGTCGACTCTCCCTAGGTTGACGAATTCCGGATGCTCAGTTTTTCCAGAGGCCAGATATTTCCTCCTGTTGTCGCTAAAAGGTTCACTTTCTCCCCTTGGACATTCGGTACGGTTCGAGATATCCGAACCTGGCTCCAGCTTCACCAGAAACAGAACAGATTTGTGTGCACTTGCTTCCAAGGCTCAGCAATGTATCCTAATGCTGTCTTGAAACAGTAGCCTCTCTCTGCCCAGGGGATCGGCAAAATGCACAAGTTAACGCGAAGACTCTCGCTGTGTGTGTTTCTGGCAACTGTCGTTCTGGCGAGTGCCATGATAGCGGCGCTGGGCGACGATGCGGAGCCGCCTGCTTTGGAGCCTCCGACTTTCGAGGGCGCGGAGGCGACCGCAAATCCTCGGAGAGGAGAGATGACGTCGTTAGAAAGAGATGGAACGCTGTCGCTGGAGACAGAAGTGAAACTGCCGGCGGAAGGACGGTCTCCGCCCTCCACATACGACTTTTCTTCTGCCTCTTCCGCCTTTCAAAAGTGGGCAAGCGACATGGGAGCACCTAGAAAGAAAGTGCGAGACCTGCTGGTCGTGAAGGGAGAGAGAGAAGGAAAAGGGGCCCGAAGGGGGGAGGGCAATGCAACCGACGAGATTGCAGCAGACGAAGGGAATGAGATAGAAGAGGTGATTCTCCCCCCGCTCTCGAAATTTCTCGAGAACGAACACTACACTGCGGTAGCCCAGGTTCTCAATGGCATGCAAGACAGATACGAGCACTACCTCAGCGCGACTGTGTTGGAAGAGACTCGGGCGTTCCTTGACAAGGTGAAAGACCTCCGGAGCTCCCACATCGAACGGTTTAACAAAGTCGTCGGCAGCAATCAATTTGCGTACCTTCGTCCCCTACGGTACTCTCGACTGCCACGCCCTACTAGAGAGGAGTTGCGCGGTCTGTACCCTGAGCACAACGCAGTGGCTGAGCAGCACTGGCAAAATGCGTGGGGAAACCACTTCGCGTCGGGAGAAGTTGTGAAAATCAAGAGACTCAACATGATCAACTACGGCTTCGCAAGCGCCACGTACGCCGTCAAGCGCGTTTTCCCGTACAAACTCGACCCCGACGATCGCCAGTCACGGACCCTTGATCACGACGGAGCCCTCAAGGTGTTTCTTGTGAAGCGAAATCGAATTGAAACGGAACTCGCCGAAGAACTCCTCCTCCACCAGACACGCGCCTGGCGCTTCTTCCCTCCCGAACGAGCAGAGCAACTGGCCGCAACGGAAGGCCTCCTGATTCCTGTGTCTCTGGTCAAGCTCGTGGACGACGACGAGGAGATCAGCCGGACGGAAGATAGGATCGACGACCTGTTGGGACCCAAGGGGGACGTCCTCAATGCTTTCCTCCTCTACCCGCGTTCCTACGCATGCAGCCTCAAATTCTTCCTCATCTCTTGGGGACGAACCGACCTCTTAATCAAGACAGCACCCATGAAAGCGATGATCTCCATCAGCATTCAAATGGTCTACGCGGTCGCGTCGCTCCACAGCTACGGCTTAGTGCACGGACACATTCGGCCGAGCAGCTTCGTCATGACGGCAGACGGCAAGGTCTTGTTGACAGATTTCCACACGACCGTCGAAGAAGGCTCCAAGCTTAGCTGCTTCCACAAAACCGTTCCATCAGATGCAGACTTAAACTCGTCTCCTGAGGAGCTGGAATGCACACATCACGGTCCAGGCCAGGAGTTCGAGGCGTCCTTCGCCTTGGACGCTTGGCGTCTCGGAGTGAGTCTGTACAAACTCTGGTGTCGGGAATCCTGGCGTGAACCAAAAGCAGACGAGCCGTGGGCAGAGCATCTGAGCACGAGGCAAGTCGCCTTTCTCAAAGCCCAGAAGCGCGGTCGCACCACGCGCTCGCGCCTGGACCTCGAACACTGCAGAACGGACACGCCCTCCTTCATTCTTCGCCTCATCCAGCAATTCCTTGAACCTAACCCAGATGCCCGCCTCACGCCTACCGATGCTGTCAAGGGAACCGGACTCTTTCGGCACATGGAGAGGAGGATGCAAGTCGTCCACGAGATTCGCGAGACCATGATGCGGCAGCGCAGCGCCGAGCTCTAGCACAGAGCGCCGAGCTCTAGCACAGAGCGCCGAGCTCTAGCACAGCGATACGGAAACCACCACAAAACCGCACTCGCGGATACAGACTCGGCGTCTCGTGCAGAGCAGCGGAATACTTCCAAATCTTGTCCAGCTACGGCAAAAAAAAATAAATTCATAACCGGCGTGTTTCGCCCTTGAATGCCGCAGCACAACCAAGCCTTGGCAGAGGACTTGATCGTCTGGGCCGCATACGTTGCTACCCCAGCGCTCAATTATGTCTAGTTTTTCTTTCCCATTTTCAAGGCTCTGCACACCGCAAGCGAAGTAGCGTGTTGTTCCTCGGCAACCGACATCTATATATATATATATATATATATACATACATGTCTGCAGGTCGTGAGATACGGGGAGGTACAGAAGTCGTAGAAGGAGGGGCGGATTGACCGTTTGTTTTTCCCGAGTGACCGGATCGTGACACAGCAGGCAGCTGACAGGACGCCGCCGGGATGATGTTTTTCCGCTTTGGCACGGGTACGATTCCGCTACACCATGTACCGTGGACGATGCCTCTACGCTTTTGACGTGGAAAATGTCTTTTTCCCCCAAACAAACAGCTTGTCGTTTCGGAAGATTGTCAGTAGGCGTGAGTGTCAACTCAACCGTTTTTCCTTCGTGCACTCACCAGGGGAAAAAGGAACAGAGCTCCCAGCAACCCTCAAAACACTGCTGCGCTGCGTGCAATTCTGCTGGGCAGATCAATCACTACAACGCAGTTACGAAGCGTCACTGCTTCAGGCGGTTGAGACGCACGTTCAGACCTTGATCAGCCGGAAGCGGAATCTGAAAGTGCGACACGCAACTCGGTGCCTTTTTCGCGCCCGGGGTTCTGTGCATTTGAACTGCATTCTTCTGCAGTGTGATTGCCCGTGACAACAAATTAACTGCAGTGTAAGCAGCTGCGATTCTCTCAACGATCTGCAGACCGGCACTCTTCCAGGCTCTGTTGCTCATGGACACACATGTGCTACGAATAGACAGCAGCCGATGCATCATCCCATACGCGATGGCGCCTAAACATCACCTGGACGCATGTAGATTACCTGTGACTGTGATCCGGCCCGCTCCCGACGGCAAGTCGCAAAGCAAGGCAACGCTCCGGATGAACCAGAAAACAGAAAAGTACGGAGAACACGGCGCATTACGTAAGATATTCTCGAAGCCATTTACAATTCTACATCTGCACATTGTGTCGAAGCAGGGTGGATAACGATGCACGTTACATTCTATCTCTAAATTAGATAGCGGTCTGAGGTTCGCTGGGGGTAAATTCGTGTTCCGTGGTTGCCTGATGGCCACCTTCTCGCGAATCCGTTCTCATACTCCGTGCGACACGACGAATCTACGTGAAACTTGCAGGTTGAAATTCTCAAGTGGCTGTAGACAGTGTGTTCCAAGAGGAGCGTAGGCGCGTAGGCTCTGTGCACTTTCTGCTACGCGCATCGACATTCAAATTCCTAGCAAGATCAGAGGGTTCGCCAGAAAACCGGACGCTCTAGTCTTTGTCTATGGGAAAGCACGAAGCCATGCTGGCCTCCATGATTCAACAGCAGGCTATAATCCCACGTTCTTGTGTGCGCGCACAACTCACACTTGGGACAGGAGCCATCCGCTCCTGTGCAGAAATTGTTTCTCTCGGCACGACAAACTCACAGAATCCTAGATCGTTTCCGTGCAGGTGGTTGTCAATGCAAGGACTCCCATTTTTTAATGTGCAGCAGGGAGTATAGCTTTAGTTGTTATCTGATTTCTGTTGCATTGCACGCCGTTGCGGTCTGTGTACCCAGTGCGTGCACCGTCTGTACAAATACAAATAATCCTAGTCAGCCAAGCGTTCTTTATATTTGTCTCACCGAGGCTGCGTACGTCAACACGAACTGCCTCGCATCCCCTAAAAATATACGCACCTCTTTGTAGTTGTCTCTTGCACATGCCCGCGAGCCTACAAAACATGTCGCTGCGAGAAGAGGAGAGCCAGGGACTTGGCTCACTTGACTCCGACATTTCCTGCTTTACAAAGCACCCCACCTCGAGTTCCCCATTTGCCTTTCGTGAAAGGGACACGCCATTGAGGCGGGGGACCTCTTAACTGCCTCTACCGCTCTTTGTCTTTCATTCCGGGAGACAGACTAACGGCACGTTACACCCTGACGGCGCCAGCAAGGCTTCTCGTCCTCTGACTCGCCCCTCTCCGGCCGCTGCCTTGTAGACCGCGTTTTCTTGCCCTCCTTGTTGGGAACAACACGAAACACGTATTCATCGCTTCACAATCTCAAACGCACACCAACTTGAAAACGCATCAAACCAGTCGCTTGACAGTCTTGGTGGCCGCCGCCTCCTGCAGGCGACACAGGGAGACACACGAGAGAGACCAGATGAGACCCGCACGACGGCCCAGGTTCACGTTTCAGGAGCGACGCGCGCAGGAAAAGGCAGCCTGACCGTACGCCCCCGTGCCAGGACACCCACCGACGCCGCCTGCATGCACCGTGAAGAACACGGTTGCCGCGCGGACACAGCACACACAACGTGCGCCGCTGGGACAATCTCTTACCTTGGCCAGCGCCACAACATCTTGGGAGTTCTTCAGACCTTGACGCAACTCTCGTGCGCCGCTGGGACAATCTCTTACCTTGGCCAGCGCCACAACATCTTGGGAGTTCTTCAGACCTTGACGCAACTCTCCGGGCGACGGCATCAAATTCTGCTCGAGAAGCTCCACCGCCGCCACGGCGACCGGATCGCGAGCCATCGTGCACACGGCTGTGACCTGGAAGAACGAAAAAGTGGAAGTGGGGAGACGTCGATCCGCGCACGCCCGCGAAGGAGGCAAAGCGTCGAAACACTGAAGATCGCCGCAGTGCGCCTCTCGCGCAGTGGCGAAATCGCGACCGCTCGTTTGCAAACGGTGGCGCGATGTCAAACACCAGAGGGAGGACGAACAGGGCGACTCGACACGGAGCGTCTCAAAAACACGGGGCGGACTAGGAAGGAGCGAACAGTGTGAACAGGAACCTTACGCCAAACGACAGAAAGAAGTGAAGAAATGCGCCCCAACTCTCCACAGTCCCGGCCAGGTCACCCGCCAACCCACGACGAAGGCGATTGCACCCGCCGCAGATATAAAAAAGGTGAGGCCCGCGAGAGAGGACACGGGACGAGGAGACGGAGACACGAATATGGCGAGAAGATTAAGACGCCAGGGAGAGACGGAGGAAAGAGAAAAGGGGAATAGGAGCAAAGAAGAAACGCGTGTGTTCCCCTGTCTTACGCGGTCATCCTTGACATAGTAGGCAACAAACTCTTGCTTGTCAATGTCGCCCTCGACAATAACCTCTTCGAAGCCGCTGCCGACCCATCCTGCAAATCTGTCCAGAAGCGAAGCGCAAAAAAGAACACCGCCAAAGCCAGTGCAAAACGTAGCAACCTAAAGAGGACACAAAACGCTTGAAAGCATCAAGCGACGCACGCGACACACGAAACACGGCTCCTCGACGAATGAAGAAAAAGTCGACAAATGAGGCGCATCCATCCTTCTCCCCTCCAGATTGTACTCAGCACAAAAACGTGCCGGGGAACGCGGGAAGCGGCCTCCCTAACGCTTCGCGAGAGGTCGGCCCTCAAGCGGTTTGCAGTTTCGTTGCTTCCCTCGCGAAAGGACGTGTGAACTGGTTTGCTCACCGCATCGCTTTCCCAAAAATCATCGTCCAGAAGAAGGGAATCTGCGTGAATGGCACGTGTCGACCGAGCATGTTGAGAGCCGCGACTCGCCCCTGCTGCATCGCCACAGCCCAGTGCTCCACACGGATCTCCTCGCCTGCGGAGAAACATTCGACGGCAGAAAGAAGGGACTGCCGGGAGAAAAGGTCCACCCAGCACTCGCCGCTTGAGACAAGACGGGAAACCGGCGCCGCGAGGACAAGCGCGAAACGCGCCGGAAGAAGGCCTCCCTGGCCGCTGCGCGGCACCGCAAGAGCCGCGAGGCGTTTCTGCCCAAAAATGCGAAAAATGGAGCCCAAGTGCGAGAGGTGAAGAGGGTCCTCGCCCCGCCGTCGAGATCGCGTCGCAAAGGTAAGCGAGATTCAAAACGAACATCATGATATTCACTTTGGTAGTCTAGGTAAGAGAAGCTGGCGACGTGCAGGCGTTGCAGGACGCCACGCGTACGGTGGGGCGAATACGACGGAGCCCAGACGGAAGCACGCGGGGGTGCACTACGAAAGCACAGGGCACAGACGACTAACGGTTGCCGCGGAAAAGACCACGAGAGTGAGAAAGCCGAGCTCCAAATGTGTTCGGCAGGGCACACACGAACGGAAGGACGAAGCGAAACTACGGAGGCGACGCGCGAACACGCAGACGGCCGGTCTCCAAGAGAGCATCCCGGGCGAGGAAAAGACCTTACCCGTCTTCACATATGGGTACGTGGCAATGTCACCGGCCACGTAGACATCCGGGTTGGAAGGAAGTCTGCACACATCAACGCAAAGCATCTTCACAACAAACATGCAAGATGCAATCTCTCTACGCCCGTCCTCAGTCCATACATTTATACCCATATTTATACATGCATATACATGTATACATACCCACATGTATATATATATATATATATATTGCGGTATACGCACATCGCTAAACACATGCGTGAGTGTTTAAGTAGATGTGTATAGAGAGATAAATATGTATGAATATATCTAGAGGACAAAACCGCATGCAGAGTGGTAATAGACCGCTCCACACAGTTACCACCTCCGCGAGCAGACCACCGCTCAAGTACGCAAAAGAAATTTGCAGATGCCTCACCACCCCCGTGGAACTATTCTTTGAACGCATGAACGTCTTCAGCGTGGCGAGCTGCTCATGCGAAAGATGGCAAATCGCACGCTTCTTCAACCCAGAATCACAAACCCGTACACCTGGAAACGCACCGCGTCCCACATATATATATATATATATATATATATATATATATACATATATGTATGTATATACGTATACTTTTATATTTATATATGCGTGTATATTTGGATGTGTGTATATACGATTATGTCATTTAGATAGCAGTAAATGTTTGTGGAAGTGTGGATGTGCAGTTCCTTACCTGAGAAGCGGGTCGGTGACGATTGACCCGTCGCGGGCGAGAGCGAAGTCTGCCTGGTTCGCGAGGAACTTCGTGGCAGGGACTGAGCCGATTCCCACGAGGACGATGTCTGCTTGGATGATTTCCCCGGAGGCGAGCTCGACACCAGTGACGCGGTTGCGGGTCGACCTGGAGAGGAAAAGACAAGCCGTGACGCAACGCCGGTGGACTGCGACAGAGAAGACTGCGGCACAAAACGGGACGGAGATTGCAAGCACGGAGCAGTTGTCAAGCGACCGGAGACGAACCGAGAACGAAGCACCTGTCGCGACGCGGGCGCGAGCGTCGAGAGACGCGATAACCCTCTCGCCTCTTTCTCCTCAGGGGCGACGTGCGCTCTCGCGGCGTCAGTCCTCGCCGTGTTCGCCAAAAGAGCGATCCGTTTCGTGTGGGCATGCGATGCGCGTCGAACCACGTGTTTTTTGTGTCTTGTTCCATCTTTTACACGTCAGTTGTCTTCTCTTCGAGCTCCGGTCCACGTAGGATACGCACAGATGTGTGAACTGAAATCTGCTTTCAGGTCTCCATACCAGCCGGTTGTTTGTTCTCTTCCTCCCTCCACTGCTCCGTCTTCTTGTTTGAAGACCAGGCGCGTGCCCCACTCGGCTTTTCGTCTTCATCATTTGCGTTTTCCTTTTGTGGGCCTTGCACTGTGTGTGTTTTGGCCTTTCTGGTTGGTCCTTTTCACCTGGCTACCTTTCAGGGGGAGACAAGGCACCTACGTGAAACCTGTCACTTTGCTGTGCGGGTAGTAACGCACGCCTTTGCCGGTGATCAACTGCTTGATGCTTTCGCCTACGCGATGTCCCAAGATCCTCTCGAAAGGGACGCTCTCCTGAACAGAGGAAACAGCAAGAAAATGCGCCAGGGAAATCACAGATCAACGCGAAGCCGTTGCTCGAAAACACACACGGGGAGCAAGCAACAGTTGTCTTCTCGGCGTTCGCCGCCTGCATGCGACAGCCCACCCCCAGACAAAAAAACACTCGCTCGCTCTCTTCCCGGCATCACAGCCGCTTGCATTGTTCCTCCGCTTCTCTTCTTTTCCCTCGTTCAGTTCCTTCTCTTCTTCCTTCTCTTCCTTTCCTCTCATTCTCCTCTCTTTCTCTTCTCTCTTCTTGCTTTCCTCTCATTCTCCTCTCTTTCTCTTCTCTCTTCTTGCTTTCCTCTCATTCTCCTCTCTTTCTCTTCTCTCTTCTTGCTTTCCTCTCATTCTCCTCTCTTTCTCTTCTCTCTTCTTGCTTTCCTCTCATTCTCCTCTCTTTCTCTTCTCTCTTCTTGCTTTCCTCTCATTCTCCTCTCTTTCTCTTCTCTCTTCTTGCTTTCCTCTCATTCTCCTCTCTTTCTCCTCTTTCTTCTTCTTCTTCTCTTTCTCCTCTTTCTTCTTCTCCTTCTCTTTCTCCTCTCTCTTTCTTCTTCTCTTTCTCCTCTCTCTTTCTTCTTCTCCTCTCTCTTTCTTCTTCTCCTCTCTCTTTCTTCTTCTCTTTCTTCCTCTCTTTCTCTTCTCTCTTTTCTCTTTCTTTGCTCTCACCTGGCCGATGACTGTGACATTTTTGCAGCCGCGTCGCTGGAAGGCGGAGGCGAGTTCGACGCCGACAAAGGAGGAACCGATGATGGCTACTCGAGGGTTCGAGTTGAAGCGGCTGTTTTCCTCCAGGAACTTCCCGAGTTCCTGAAGATCGTTCACGTCCCGCACCGTGAAGATGCCACGGGCGGTCCCGTTCGGCAGCCCCGACAGGCGACGCGTCTCGCTTCCAGTGCAGAGAAGAAGCTGCGCGCCAGGAGACAAAACGAGTTGCGCGACGACGTCGAAAACAAAGGGAAAAAGAGAACCCATTTCGTCACACACAAACCAAACGCCCTCGCCTGCGGGCTTCATTTCCTCCTCTACGGTACACAAAGACACTGGAGTCGAGAGATCTACAACTGCAACCCATATACCGCAGTACCTACAAAGGTGCACGCATGCCCTTCATACAAATACATACATATACATGTGTATGTATATATACGTAGATGCATGTATGTATGTATGGCTATTTTTTCTCTGGATCTCTGTCGATGTGTAGATTTTTATAGATCTGCATTGGGCGATATAGACCTGAATGAGCGGAGGAAAGCGTCTCGATGTACGATGAATTTGCAATACTTCCTCGGATGCCTCTTACTTTATCGAAGTTCACATCTGCCGCGCCTCCCTCGAGGCGGACGGTCTTTTTCTTCAAGTCGACACCGACGGCGCGAGAGTTGAGGAGCACCTGAACGTCCAGCTCCTCCTGAAGAGTCTGCAGAGGGCGAAGAAGAACTGGAGAAAAAAGACAAGAAAGCGAAGCAGAGATCCTTTGCATGCTGCGAAGCAACCAAGAGGTGCTCAGAGAAGAAAGGGAAGAACGACGCGCAGGAAACGCGTGGCGGTCTGCCGGAGCGGATGCAAAGGGATAACCGAGAGGGAATGGAAACGGAGGCGGAGACGTCTGTAACAGCAAAGAAGAAAGAGAAGACGAGGTGAGGCGAGGAAACGAACGCTGACTTACTATTGTCAACTTTCGCGTTGAGATTCTTCGTCAGCACCGGGCGGTCGTAGGGAGGGACCGACTCCTCGCAAATCATGACAATGCGGCCTAAAAAAAAGACAAAAAGAGACCCAGCACGCGAGAATCAATCATGAATGCAGGTAGCCACGCTCATGCAAATATGCAAATACAGGCCGAGATCCATTAGGTGAGCGAGGCCGGGGGTGAGCGAGGCCGAGGGAGTGTAGAGTCGGGTAGGCCGCCTAAGCTTTGTGTGAAGGGAGTTGTAAAGCGATGTGGAAAAGGAAATCCCTTACCGTCGAAGCCTTCCGCGCGGAGAGTCTCAGCAGCTGTCGCCGCCGCTGCCCCGCCTCCGAGGAGAACGAACGTCTCCGTTTTTTTCCCTTTTTTCTCCTTCGCGTACACCCCCTTCGCCCGTACGGTCACCTCGTCGGGGATCTGCGCGACGACACGTCCGTTCTTGACTTCGATGGCGTACGTTGGAATTGCGCTGAGCGCGGGCCCTAGACGAAGGAGAAAAGACAGAAAAAAAGGAAAAAAAGAGGATCAGAACAGGGAGGGCATGCAGGAGCTGTAGCGGGGGCCGCCGTCTCGCGACCGTCGTTCACTTGAACAGACCATTCAAAAAGGGAAGCGCGGAGGGGGGGGGGGGGGGAGGAAAGGAAGGGGAAAGGCGGGAAGACAGCAAAGGTGGAGTGAGAGAAAAAGAATGAGAGAAGCGACAGAAAGCGAGGGACAAAGACACAGTGAGAGAGATCCAGAGAGAGAGGAGAAAGAACCCCAGAGAGGCATGGAAAGAGAGAGAAACGGGGAGGGAAAGAGAGAGAAAAGGAGAGAGAAACGGGGAGGGAAAGGGAGAGAAAAAGAAGAGAGAAACGGGGAGGGAAAGAGAGACGGAAATAGAGATATAGAGAGAAAGGAGACAACCAGAGAGAGAAGAAGAGAAAGGGAGGGAGAAAGAGCGAGGAGATAGAGAGAACGAGGTAAACAGTGAGAAAGATAAAGGTAGAGGACTGACAGTGAGTGGCTGAGCTCACCGTTCACACATTTTCCAGTTTCAAGGTCGAACTCGGCATCGTGGAACGGGCACGTGACGGTTCGCTTCGCCGTGACGATACCTGGGCCGAACCGGAGAAAAGAGAAAAGAAGATGGAAAGATAGGAAGGCACCTGGAAAAACGAATCACCCGTAGATCACCGACACGCGGGAGAAAGAAGTGCCGCAGGAAACCGAGAAGAGGGAGAGGAAAGCGAGGAGGGAGAGAATACGGGAGCGATACCGAAGCGACGGCGGCCTCAGCAGAAAAAGGAAAAGAAAAGGACGAGAAGATGGAAAAGAAAGGAACGAGAAAAGGACAGGCGAGAACGCGAAACCGTACCTTTCACGAGAGATGCGCTGTAGTGGCTGCAGCTTGCTCCAGTGCAGTAGAAAGTGCCGTCGGCAGTTCGTGAGAGAAGAACTTTGTCTTTTCCTGAGGCGGCGAAGAGCACAGGACGGAAAAAGCAGAAGAGATAGCGGCAAGCAGCGCGGCTGCCTCCTCCCCGATATGTCGCTTGCAGTGGAGTTCCTGGCGAGGAGGAAAAGCCTTCAACCGGCACCACCAGGCTCTCCCCTGCTGCACGCGGTCTTCCTGTCGCTCTCTGCTCCCTTCTGGCCAGCGCGCGCCTCCGGTTTCCACCCTCTCTTCCCTCCGGTCCCTCCCTGTCTCTCCACCTTCTTCTGTCCGCCTCTCGTTCTCCTACCGCCGTTCACGGCGACCTCGTAGAGTCCGCCTTTCTCGAAGTCTTCGACTGCTCCGAGGTCGACGGCCTTCCCTTTTGGTTTCTCTGCGCAGGCAACTGCCCGCGGAGCGTTTCCGAACGCTCGGGCGAGGCGCTTGTCGGCGCGCTGATAGCTGTCGGAGAAGAAGACGACGGAGGAGACACCCGCAGCGAGGGCCGCCCAGAGGCGGATTCGCGAAGACGCGTCGAAGGATTTCTCGTCCGCCGCCTGCTTGGCAGCGAGAACGCCTGGGGACACGCACGCGGCGCGAGCAGGCTCGGACGGCGAAGAAAGAAAGAGAGTTCTCTGGGCGAGGCGCCGCCACGCCTGTTCAGGGACGCGAACCATGTTGGGGAACACGGAGGAAAGGCGAGACGCAGGGGGAAAGAGGAAAAGAGAAAGAGGATTCACGGCTCAGTCTTTGTAACGTTCAAGGAAGGCGACAGCCAACGGAGCAGGGTGCATGCGCGTCGGACTTTTTTCTGCGCTTGCGGGTTGGAACGAGCGGAGCGATGGAGCACGCAAAGTGAGAAAGGAAAGTGAGTTTCCTCTTTCTGAGCTGAGGAAAAAAGGAACCCGGACGAGCTCCTTTCGGAGGGAAACGCGCTCTCGCTCTCGCGATCTCGCGATCTCTCGACTTGTGCATATACACACATGCGACGCGCGCGCGCGCAATGCCGACTGCTCGAAGGGAGAGAGACACCCGAAATGAGGAGAGAGGTCTCGCCGGCGGGGGTTCCAGCCTTTGGCGAAAAGTGGTCAAACGCGTTTCCGACGCTTCCGGAAGCCGACACAAGAACATCTGGAGACAGTTTCCGTGAGAAGTTCAGACGGGAGATCTTCTCTTGCTCGCCCGTGGACGCGCCGTGCAGGTTCCAGCTCGGAAAGAGAACGCACGCGAGTGCGCCTTGTCTCTCTCGTGGGCTGCAGCCGCCGAAGAGTCCGCGGCGGACAGCTTCTCTTGTTCTCGCTGAGGCAGAGCCTGTAAAAGACGCTCCTAAGGACACACACACTCCAGGCAGAAAAAGGGAGAACGGAAAAACCGAGAGAAATCGAGAGAAACCGAGAGAAAGCGCGAAAAAGCGCGAGAGGCGATTGTGTCTGGAATAGTTGGCGGCGCCTCGTTCACGCCTTCGTGTCGAGACGAGCGTTCGCCCGCAGTCGTCGAACATCGGTGATATATTTTGCGAGGCCGAGCTCCGCTGCTCTCGGCGTCGGCGTTGTCTTGTTCTCACTTGCATGCGCGCGCGTTTGCGGCGGCGCCTGACAAGACAGAATCGACGGTTTCTTCTTTCTCTTCGTCGTGGAACCACGGAGATTCTTTCCTTCTCCACTCTGGGGTCAATTCCCGCTTCTCTTTCCTCTCCCTCCAGTCGCTTCTCCGTCGTTCCGGGTCGCCTGTGTCTCTCCGGGAGTCTCCTGAGGACGCCTCTGTCTCCTCTCTTTTCTCTCTCCTTCCCACTTCTCTCTCTCTTTGCCTTACTCTCTTTTCTTAAACCCCCATCTCTCTCCTTGCCTCTCTCTTTTCTCATGTCTCTCTCTCCTCGCTTCCTTTCCACCTTCATCTGTGTCTTCTCCGGAGGCTTCGCCTGTCACACTGTCCCAAAGACGATGTAGAGGAACAGAGTTGCTGGCCGTGGAGGCCGTATTCCGACAGACTCTGATGTCTTCTCTTGGTTACGCTCACATATTCTCTCTCTCTGCTTTTGTGTGTACTCTCGTTCTGCTCCATGGACACCCGACATGGGGCGTTCCTCTGTCGTGTGTCTCTCTCTCCTGCGTCTGTGCTTCTTGTCCCTCTCATTTCTCTTCTTCGCTTCCTCCCCCTGCGCAGACGGGGCGTCCTTCATTTCTCCTTCTTCTCTTCCGAGCAGGCGCGCGTTTGCCTTTCCTTCCTCGTCTCCTTTTTCTCTCTCTTCGCTCTCTCTCTTCCCGTCCCCGTCCGCTCCCCTCGCGACTTCTCGCCGCTTCTCTGCGAACTCGACCGTCTCCGCTCCATCCCTCGCCTTTGCTGGCCTCGCCCACACCATGTCTCTCTCGGCGCCTTCGCCATGGAGACAGGAAAGGCTCCACTGCGTCATGGATCCGTCTATCCCGTCTCACTCTTCGCGCGGTGCCCTCTGTTCTCCCTCTCCCCCCGTCGCGGCTTCGCGCTCCCCGTATCAGAGACTGTCTTGCTCTACTTCTTCTCGTTCTCCTTCTCGTTCTCCTCTTTTCTGTTCATCCCTCGCTTTTTCTCGCTCCTCGGCTCTGTATCCCTCTCGCTCCTCCTCTCCCTCTCCTTCTTCTCTTTCCTCTTCTCTCTCACCCTTCTCCTTTGCGGATTGGGTTCGACGGCAGGCGGGGCGACGGCGATGGACGTCCTGTCGCGCGTCTGAGAGGAGAGAAGAGACGGCGGAGAGGAGAGACGGGAAGCGCCGAGTCGTCTCGAGTGTCTCTTCCGCGTCAGAGTTTTTTCTCCTTTCCAGCCTGAGGGAACTTCGCGCCGCTGCAGCCGGTCTCGTCGCCGGTGCGTCAGCTTGCCCCGAGGAATCCAACCCTCCAGGCGACGCCGTAGACTCGCCGTCCTCTTCGGCGTTTTGGAGCAAGCAGGGACGACGAGCGCCTCGAGGGTCCGTGCCGAAGAACGTGATTTCTTTGTGTCAGCAGCTCGGCGTGTGGGAAGAAGAGAGAGACAACCTGACCCAGCTGGAGGCGGAGCTCAGGGCTGTGGAGACAGCCAGAGGGAGAGGCGAAGACTCGTCAAAAAGTGACAGTCCGAGAGAACAGCGGTGCGCGCGAGAGATAGAAGAAGAGGGAGAAGCCGAGCACGCGCGCAGTGGACAACATGGAGAAAGAGGAGAGGTGAACGGGGACGAAGGCCGAGGCGGCGAAAAAGAAAGGAAGGAGAGATCCAGGGAGGGCGGCAGAGAGAGAGAACGCAGCGAGGAGGAAGAACTGATTCTTTTGTTGCAGCAGGAACGCGAAGAGGCGCAAGACAGGCTAAGAGCTGTTGAAGAAGCGATCGAGGTGCGAGAGAGGAAATGAGGGTTCCTTTTCCACTTTGAACGGGCGCGGGATTCCATTCATTAGGAAAAACAGGTGGGAACTCGAGACACCATCGCGCCTACCGCTTCGAAACCGTTTTCACCCTCTCTGTTCTCGACCTTTTGCCACGGTGTCCGTCTTGTCCGTTTTTTTCGCAAGTGAAAACTCGCCCCTGTCCCTCTCGACGCACGAGCAGGGGAAACTGAGGCGGGACAAAACGGCAGGGCATTTCTGCGGGGCCGGTTTTCTTTCGGGTGGATTCCGCGTCGCCGTTTCCACGTTTTTGACGACGCGCTCTCTCTTCGCCTGTCGCAGAAAGTGGCGCTGATGCCAGAGGAAGAGAACAAAAACGCGAATGTGGCGATCGTGGAGATCCGCCCCGCCGCAGGGGGCGAAGAGGCTCAGCTCTGGGCGACAGATCTCGCCGAGGTGAGAGAATCGCGGGAACAAAGAGAGAAGGGACCTGGACTTCACTCAAGATCTCTTGTTTCGCCTCCATTTCTCTTCTCCCGCCTCTCCTTTCCTACCTTCCAAGTTCGTGTGCACACACCGTCTCTTCACCTAGACTTCTGAATCTCGTACAGAAGGGCAGACACAGATACTTGTACGGAGAGCGACACGATATAAAACAGTATAAATGTATGAATATGTGAGCGTACACGTATATGGGCGAATATATGAACAGAATCACACACATATATACATACGTGTATGCATGCGCACATACATACATGCATGCATACATACATACATGCATATGTAGATATAATTGTGTGTCGGATAGAAAATGGGAATCTTAAAGGGTCATGTGTGTATGCATGCATACGTATGTATATCTGTATGCATGCAGCTTTTCGTGGTTGTTGGCTGCGCCTGTTTTCTTTCTTTTCGCGTCTTATATTTGGATGTGGCGCGAACCCTTCGTCCTGTTTTCGCGGCGCTGGCGCCTCCCCCACCCTCGTTTTCTGGCGTTTCTCTTTCTCTCTCTTGCGAGATGTACACGCGTTTTTTCGAGCTCCAGAAGACTTGGAGGTTCGCTCAACTCCAGCTGGCGGGGCCGAACGCGGGCTCCAAATCTCCCGCTTTGCAGCGGCGAGACGACGCGGCGCCTGCGCGGCGCAAATCGCGTGCAGGCTCTTCTCGGCCAACCTCGAAGGAAGAAGAACGGAACGCCGTCTCTGGCGCTCTCGGCGGCGTCACCTGCATTGCCTTCCGAGTCGAGGGCCCCGGGGTGTACAGACAGCTGCTGAAGGAGAGCGGCGTGCACCGTGTTCAGCGAGTGCCTCGCACTGAAACTCAGGTACACGGCGGAAGGGCGTTTCGAGTCTGCGCTGCTTGCGTCGTTTGCAAAAAGCGAGAAGACACCCCGTTTCTGGTTCACTTCGTGGCTCAACACGCCTGCACGGGAGGCTCCTCGCGCGCTCCGTCTGTGACTCCGCAGCGCACGCGTTCGAGAAGGGAATCGCGGCAAAAGTGCGCCGTGGACCAGAGTTCCAGAACAGAGCCTCTGTGACACGCGGAAGGAATTCCGAAACCTCTCCGAGAGTCTTCGTCTTCCCATTCCGCTTTCCTTTCTCGCGCTGTCGCCTTCTTCACAGGGTCGGATTCACACTTCCACGGCAACTGTCGCGATCGTCGCTGAGCACGTACGGACGTCTCTCTCGCCCCAGTTTTGGTTTTCTCCGCAGGCGCAAACTCGTCGAATTTGCACGCAAACGCCTGCTTCGACATGTCTTGTCCAGTTTCCGTGCTCTTCCAACCCTCGGTCTGCCTTCTCGACTCGCCTTCTCGTGTCTCTCTTTGGAGCCTCTCCGCCTGTCGCCGTTTCCCCCTCGTGTCTCGCACTGTCCCTGCTGTCTCTTCGTGTCTCCAGGTGGAAAACCCTTTCCGGCGTTTGCCGCACTTTGGTCGTTGCTCGCGTTCTCTCCGTCAGCTCCTCGCGCGCGTGTGTGTCTGTGACTCCGTTTTCGTTTCCGTTTTTCAAAGCGGTGCCGGTTTGATGCGTTCTTCTCCGCCTCGTCTCTGCGCGCCCGTCGCCTGCCGTGCCTCCCACGCCGCGCGCGTCTTCCGTGTCGATCGTTCTTCTTAGAACTTCCAAGGCGTGGCGCTCGACGAAGCAGACCTCGTTATTCGCACGGCCCGCTCGTCAGGCTGCGGCGGCCAGAACGTCAACAAGGTAGGACGTTTTTGCCTCCCCGGAGACGCATGAATTTTTCTCCGCAAACAAGGCGGTGTCCGATCTCCCCGGGGCATTCTCGCCCCGTCGGCTGCGTGTGTGTGTGTGTCTCTTGGGGAGAATGCACGGTTCTCATCCAAGATATATATTTATCTCTCGCAGGTTCGGTCTCCTGGAGCTGCAGACCCTCTCTCGGGCACGCCGGCGCCTGAGGACGGAGGCCGCAGAGTGTGCGGGAGGATTCTGAGATCTACCTCTCTCCTCGTCCAGGTGTTATTTCACAGGTGTTTTTTTTCCGGCGCCGTTTCGCCGCTTTTTTGGCCGCTCGAATCGCTCGTCACGCGAGACCGGTGACGGAAAGGGAGAGAGAAGTCGGAAGACGCCCCGGGAGGCTTCAAGTCTCTTTCCTAGCCTTGCTGTGCGTTCGGTCTCTGTCCCTCAGGTCGAAACCGCCGTCGATCTCCTGCATGCGCCGACCGGAATTCGCATCTTTTGTCAGCAGGAGCGGACCCAGGCCGCAAACAAAAAGGTGCGTCCCCTGGCGCAGCAGCCACGCGCGACTCCAAACGCGAAACGAGAGGACACCGGAGAGGAGATGGAGAGAGAAGCAGGCAGAGAAGGGAAGCAAAAGGAGAAAAGTAGGGACAGCGGTTTGAGGCGATCGCGGAGCCACACAGACGGAGTCAGAGGAGACACATGTGTGCTTCTTTTGGGGCCTGCAGGCTGCGAAGGAAATTCTGCTGAAGAAGTTGGCCGCTCGCCACGAAGAGGAAGTCGTCCAGCAAATGCGAGAAGAACGGCGAGAGCAGGTGCGTTTCCATTTCCGAGTTTCCTTCTCTTTCTCCTTTTCGGTCTCCTTTCTTCGTCTGCTTTTTGTGTGTGTCTTCTCTTGCATTCTCTGCCTCTTTTCCCACACGACACCCGTCTCTCAGCTAGAAGACTGCGCGGAACCCTACGGATCCTTGGCTGGGCATGCGTCTCTCAGTGCGCGTCGCGCTCTCTCTGAACGCGTTTCCACTGTGTTTCTTCCCTCCAGGTCTGCTCGGGCCTGAGAAGTGAGCGCGTGCGCACCTACAACTTTCGAGACGGACGCGTGAACGAGCATCGCCTGACCGGCGGCGAAGGCCTCTTCGCCTTGAAGCCGATCCTCGAGGGGCAATTGCATGCGCTGCATGCGCGGCTGGATCGGCAAGAAGCCGAGCAGCGTGTGCGGCAGATGGTCGCGGAACTCAAGGCCAAGGAAGCGAGCACGCGCAAGGACGGGAGGTGACGAAACGAAAGCGCGACAAGTCTCAGCTCAGGCAGCCCGCGGAGGGCCCCCCGCCGGAAAACGCGAGAGGCAGGCATCGCGCAAAACAGAGGAAGCCAGTCAGCGAAGATCCAGAAGGATCCGCGCAAAGCATAGCAAAGACAGAAGAGAAACGAGAGAGAGGCGCAACGAGAGAGCCGCTGTGCGTGGACGCACCCTGACAGCGAAAACGTTTTCACGCCTGCGAGCAGTAGCAGAGCGTAGTCGGTTTTTCAAAACAGAGACACCGAGAACCCCTCAGCCACACATCGTCGCAGGACGCCGTCCCGTCGGCTGGGCTTAATCGCCTGCGATGGAGAGGTGTTCTCCCTTGCATCGTTCTGTGTCCCCGCTCGTTTCACGGCCCATGTACTTGTCCGTAGGTCGCGGTCTACACGTCAGCCGCGCTCTACGTCTAAAACGCTTGCGCGCGGCAACAGACAAAAAAACGAACAAAAGTGTGTTTGTGGCAGCGACACGCCCGCTGCGACTCGTCGCCGCTCGCGACCAGCGGCGCACCCAAACGCTGCGTTGGACTCGGTTTCCGAAGGCCCTTCCCCCCCCCTCGCGTGTTTCGCGCTACTCGGTCTTTTCTGCCTTCTTGCCACGGAGTCCAGACGACCGATTTGCGGGAGTTTCTTTCGCGTTGCCGTTTTTTCGGCGCGCTTTTACCGGCGAAGGAAGAGAATCGTCAGAGGCTTGCCGCCGACTTCGAGAGTCTCGCGGCAAACCGTCTCTGGGCTTTCGACGCCGTTCACCTCGCCCACCGGGCTTCCCAGATGCAGCTCGCGGCGTAGGCACGCACAAATGTACGCAGATTCTTCTTGCAACAGAGCGTGGAACTCCGAATCTTCGCTGAATGCATGCATCTTCACGTCGTCCGTTTGGTTCAGATTGTGCTGGAAAGAAGGACCATCCACACAGCCACAGAGGCGCACGCGCACTCATGCATCTCGACGCTTTGCATATACAGCAGGGCTAGAGCACCGAAGCGAGCGTTGAAACGGAAAGACCGGAGAAGGTGACCGCGAAACCTAGATGTCACCATCCAGGACTGCTCAAGTCGAGAGAGTTGCGAAAGGAGAAAAATAAGCAGAGCACGGATAGACAACTGTCTACCGATTCCTCTGACCTCATACATCTCCATATAGCGAAAGCGGTCGACACATGCAACTATCGAGAGGTATACTTACATCTATGGAGACGGTGGATGTACATCCAGTCATGTGTAGGTCTACACGAAATCATATATATACATACATATATATAATCGGCTGTTGTGTCTGTCGCCACAACTCTCACCTGCTTTCTGAGTTTCTGCACGCGGTTCGCCACCTGGAGACAGCAGAGAGAGAGACGAGCAGGTTTACGACGGGTTCGTTCGCATTTCGCGCGGGAGGAGCCGCTTCAGCCTTTCCGCTGCGAAGCGAAGCGCTGCATGCAGCAGCACGAGAGCACTGAAAGGCAGCGCGGAACCGCAGGGGAGACGAAAAGCCCAGGCGAAGTAAAGCAGAAAGAGGGACAGCGAGGAGGCAAAAGGGGACTGACAAAAAAAAGGCCATCCTCCAGGGAGAAGACCGAAGCGACCACGCATCGGGGCGAAAGCGCAAGAAGAGGAAGGAAAGGCGCAAACAGGCAAGAGGCCGAGGCGAAACGAGACAGAGAGTAACAACACCGAGAAGAACGCCGACACCAAGGGGAAAGGCGCGCGTGGCCGAAAGATGAGAAACAACAGGAGGCGAGCGGGAAAGCACACAAGCTGCTGAACGTTACCTCGCGCGCCAAGGCTTTCCGCTGGAGGGAATCGTCGGGCGTGAAGTCCATGACGACGACCACGGAACTGAAAACACGCGGCAGAGAAGAGCGCAGGCAGCGCCGAAAGCGTCAAATATCGCTACCAATTTGCCCACGGAAAACGCCTCTCGCAACGCGAAACGCGCATTTTCACGCAACAGCAAAAGATGGCGACGCGTCACCAAGTGCCGCCCCTGCACGTGAGCACAGAGCGCGCCTCCTCAATTTTCTCTCTCTTTTTCTCTCTCGTGTCTCAAGCAGCATTTGCTTTGCTCGCGGAGCCTGCGAGAGAGGACGGTCGTGTGTGTCATGTTCCTTTTTCGTTTGCTCGACGTCTCTTCGTCTCACTTGTCACCCTCAACCACAAGGTTAGGATCCGCCTTTTCCCCGGTTTTCAGGGTCCGGTGGAGCGTCAAGTCGTCCGGGCCGAGCACGTGTTTGCCGTCGAGAACTTCCAGAGTCGCCGTTTCTTCGAACTTCTCCAACTCCGCATGCGAGAGATTCCTCACGGCTTCCTGGACCGCGCGCATGTCTTTGCCGAGGCGCGCCCCCAGGTTCTTGAAGTTGGGCGTCGCTGATAGCTGAATGCCGCTCTTGTCGCTGCTCACGTCCAAGTCGATGACGTTCAACTCTTCCTGCGCACGCGAACAGAACGCAGAGACCGGAAGAAAACGTAAGGGCCAGGAACGGCTAGCCGCGACTCACGCACACAACGGTTTCAGGTGTAGACGAACGCGAAAGCGAGAATTCCTCTCTCGCGGCACACGCGCCGAGAACTAGCCGATGTGTGGGAGAACCTGCAGGCGCACAAACCCCCGACTCGGACTTTAGGACTGCCCGTCCCAACGCCTTTCCGCCCCAGAACGAACCTCCGACAGATCGCCACGCGAGAGCCTCCCATCGTAAACTTCCTCACGCAGGCAACTTTGTCCAGACTACACACACGCGTCGCCTCGGGAAATGAAGGAAACACTTTCCCGGATTTCCACATGCATGCGCCCCACACGCAAACAGCAGGCGAAGCGGCGACTCCAGGCAAAGGTTGGTTTGTTTTCGGCGGGCGAATTACAGTCTGCGACGCATCGCGCATCTGTCTAGGGAGCGCCCGAAGCGTCGAGGTCCCAACGCACACCTATAATGGAGGGAGATATTCATACCCGCATACACGTGCATGCATATGCGGTCATTCGCACGTTTGCGTTACCAGTCTTGTTCCTTCGTGTATAAACGATACGATAGAGGTCGTCTCGTGTATCTCTCTCCCATTCATCTGTTTTCTGCGTACCTTGACGTAGGCCTCGAGTTCGCGGATGTCGTTGATGTATTCAGGATCGGCGTGGAAAACGGTGAGGCATCGCACAGGCGTCTTCACAGGCACGCGCTGTCGCTCACGCATAACGCGTCCGAGGTTGATGACTGCATGCGAAAGAAGAAAAAACGAGGCGGGAGACTGAGAGCAGCGAGAGTCGAGCACACGGGCCAAAAACGAGAAACGCGCTGGACGAAGACGGACAAACGGCGTCAGACGAATCCTTTTCTGCCGTCTGGGTCTGTCCTGACTTGCCGCGTGCGTGAACTGTACGCTATTTGGAGCCTTCTGGAAGCGCCGCGTCCCGCCGAGAATTCCCTGGATCCGCGCTCTCGCGGGAAAGAGCAGACTCGACACTGCCTCGCGAGATCGCAGCCTGCGGCGGTCCGTTTGCCCGCGCGCTCGTTCGCTTCCGTCTGCTTCCTCGGTACGTGTGTCTGCACGGGTCTCGTGCAGGAGCGAAAGCCTTTACCTGTCTGCATGCGACCCATCTGCCGCTCAATGGTGCTGTCCAGCACGTCTTCGGCCGCCTCCGGGATCATGAGGAAATGCACACTTTCCGCGAGCAGAGGATGGCCTTCACGCAGAGCGCGCTTCAGGTTTTGATACAGAAGCTCCGACATGAACGGCGTCAGCGGTCCCTGAAGCAAACATCCATCGCGCAGATCTGCATGCGTGTTTGTGTGGACGGCACGCCCTGACGCGCGAGGCGACACAGCCACGCATGCTTGAGACCAGTGACGGAAGTAGGCATGCATGCAGCACAGAACGGAAGCACTCACGGCCGCGACCGGCCGCGACCGTGGCACATAGACCCAAATATATATACATGCACATATCCACCCTTTTACAGATGGACAGGGAAAGGAAAACGCGGCACACGCTGGCGGGACGCTCGGTTTCCTTCCGGCGTCCAACTGCTGCCGCTTTGAGAAGACGAGACAGAGACGTGTCTGTCTATTATCATGAACGAGAAGCGAATGGAGCCCGAACTGACTGGGGGCTTTGACCTGAGAGCCCCGTCGGCTTACCATGCACAAGACGGTGGTCAAGAGAACGTCAAACAGAGTTTGCAGGGACGTCGCGGCTTCTTCTTCGCCCATGGTCCCGCGCATGCGGTCGCGGTTCAGGCGCACGTACCTACAAAGGCAACCGGGCCGGCAAATGGGAATGAGAGAAGGAAACGCGCGACAGGAAACGGCGAAACGGATCGAGACGCCGTGTGACAGTGTCGAAGGCGCAAGAGTCGTCCTCTTTCACGGCGAAAGCGGCGCTCACCAGTTGGTTAGTTGATCCAGGAAATGCAGCAGCCGCGGGACAACCGTGTACAGTCGATACGCCTGCATTTCTTGGTGGAAGAACTGAAGGGGAAAACACAAAAGAAGCCAGTCCAAAAAAGAGGTAAAGTGGAGTCGCCGAAGGACGTCCTCTCGGGTCCGACTCAACAGATTGAGAAGTAGACTGGAAATTGCGGGTGCCTCGAGACACGCGGGCGGGGGCGGATCCCACCACAGAGAAAAAGTCGCGCAGCCACGAATCCATCCCACCCACATCCATGTCGATCCTCCCCACCGATTCGCCATTGATTTGAGCGACTACAAATCGGTGTGTGTCGTACCACGTATTTCTCGGCATCTGAATCGCCGTGCCCCCACAAATATGTGCATATATATATATATATATATATATATATATTCATACATACCCCATATATATATATATATATATTCATATATATATATATATATATATATTCATATATATATATATATATGAATATATATATATATGAATATGCACGTATCTCTGCGGGGCCAGACAGGTGTAAGAGGCGTGTCGGGAAGGTGCTTGGTCTCATAGGTGGAGCGGCATCTTCTTACCTTCACCAGAGATTGCGTGGACGAGACGATCCACCGGTCCATGCTGTTGCCCCTGGCAATGAGGGCCGAAACTTTGCACGGTTCGAACTTCCGGCCAGACGTTTCGTAGCGAATCACTTCTTGAACGAGGAACCTGGCGCGGAGCAAAAACCGACAGTCGCGAAAAAAGGCGCGTGGAGACCCGCGGACAGGCGAAGGGCCAGGCGGTCGCGAATGCGGAGCGCGACGAGAAATCGCACAAACAGCTCCTGACATACTGGGCAGACGCGTCAGTACGCGCGTCTTTTTGACGACTGCTCACGAGAACCCCCGCCGACTCGCGAGAGGTCCACACCCTCCACAGGAAGCCTGCCGGCGCATGCGCTGGCTCCAAGGCCTCCACACAATTGCGGGGACACATGGGTCACGCGCGGCCGGGCGCAGGCTGTTCAAACCTTCGTACCTGCACGCATGGTACCACGGCAGAAAGACGTCCTTGACGACGTCCTTCACACCCTCGATTCGGAAACGCAGCGCCTCCGCTTTCACCACGGGGGAGTTGACGAGGTAGACGCGCAAGGCGTCCGCTCCATGGGCGTGGACCACCTCGGTTGGGTCCGGGTAGTTCCTCAGGCGCTTGCTCATTTTTCGCCCATCTGCCGCGAGCACGAGGCCTGCATATAAACGAAGCATGCGGACGGAAGACGGCCGAAAACGTGGCATCGGCTGCCTCTGCACGAAGGTTCTCCCCGCGAGCGAAGTTGTTTAGGAGGGCGCGGGCGGCCCCAAAAACACTTGGCGTCTTCCAGGGAGGCTCTCACGGCAACTCTACGACCCCCGAGAGTTCTCCTCCTCGCTCTCTCTTTTCCTGACCGCGGCGCTGGCCTCTCTCGTCTGAGTGGGTGTCGCGCTCGCGGGGCTTCTACGCGGCGTTTTTTAAAGGTGAAAAAGGCTGAGAGTTGCTGGCCGTGCTGCCATCGCCAGGCGGCCTTCTGCCCGTTCCCCGCGCGACGCGCGCCTCCGGCCGGTGTGTCTTCTCACCGTTGACAATGAGATTCTTGAAAGGTGGGCGGTCAAACAGCGCTGTGCTGATCACCATGAGGGTGTAGAACCATCCGCGCGTTTGGTCCAGACCCTCGGCAATGAAGTCCGCGGGGAATCCTTTTTGAAACTGCAGACAGGGTTAACACAGCCGAGACGCTCAAACTCCCTCGAGTTCACGCTTGGTCCCGTTTGTTTTTTCCCTTGCCTTTCTTTTCTGCAGTCGCTCGGCTTCCTCCCGAGGGCTTCGCGCCGCCTTCCTCCTCTGCCCGTGGGCTGTCTCGGCCGATTCCGTCCTTTTCAGTTTCCTGTTTCTGCGATACTTTGAACTTCCCTCGCTCAGCATGAGGCTGCAAACGCGAAGCGCGACTTGAGAGACATTTCCAACCGTCACACTTCTTCCGAGGTCTTCACTTCCCTGACCCTCCGTCCCCCCCCCCCCCCCGCCCGGTGTCGCGCCCGCTTTCTGTCGCTCTCCGGTCGTCGTCAAAAATCCTCCCGGATCTCGGCCTCGCCTTCCAATCCGTTACTGTCTCGTCTGTCACTCTCGGGTTAGTCGCCGTGGCAAGCGCCGTGTTTCTGCCGCTCGCTTCCCTTCGCGCGTCTGCGCCCGCGCGTCGCTCTCAACTTCCTGGCTTCCATCCCGCCCCGAGGCGTCTCCATTACCATTTCCGCATTTTCAAAGGGATAGTGAATCTGGCCGTAGGGCATGGATCCGCTCTCGAACCAGCAGTCGAACACCTGCGGCACAAGCAGACAGAGAGGGTGAATTTGAACGCCACAGACTCCACGTGGTCTCGCAAAGCTCATCTGACGGGAAAACCAAACAGGCGGCGGCACGCGCTGCGGCCTACCTCCGGAACGCGTTTCAACGGCGGGTATGTGTCCCCTCGTGGGTCGGGGATCATGATGTCGTCGATGAAGTGCCGGTGGATATCGGTTAGCTTCTTATCTGTGTACTTCTGCAGCTCTTCGAGGCTCCCTGAAGCGGCAACATGGAAGCAGGTTGAATCGCCAAACGAAACGCATGCAGCCAAAGCACGCAGTGATAAACTGGACAACGACAGGCCGAGGACGAACCCGTCGCGGCGCCCTGAACATTGCCGATCTCCGCGCGCGCCGCCTCCCGCCAGCTTGCTCCCCGGTGCGGCCGAACTCCTCGCCCAGCCTAGGTTCACTAGGTTCACCGCTCTCACCAGACTCGCGCCTCGACGTTTTGTGTCCTCCGGCTTTTCCCGTCTCCCCGTTGTCTCCAATCCCTCCACGAGAGCGCCATCCGTCTGTTTCCGCGCCTCCGCCTTCTTGCGGCACGCCTCCTCCCGCACGCCTCCTCACGCACGCCTCCTCCCGCACGCCTCACGTGGACGTTCCTCGGAGCAGCCAGGGCAGACGGTTTCTCTTCTTCTCTCCCCGCACAGCCCGCGTTCCGCTGCGTGTCCGTTCTGGCGCCTCACCGATGCAGACGATTTGGGAGAAGTCTTCGCTCGTCCAGAGCGGGATCGGCGTTCCCCAGAATCGGTTTCTCGAGACGCACCAGTCGCGCGCTTCCGCCAACCAGTTCTTGAAGCGTTTCTCCTTGACGAAGGCGGGTACCCAGTAGGTCTGTTCGTTCGCCTCGACGAGCCGCTCGCGCAGGTGCTCGACGCGGACGAACCACGAAGGCACTGCGCGGTAGATCAGCGGCGTGTCGCTGCGCCAGCAGTGGGGGTAGGCGTGGACGCAGTCCGCGTTCACCACGAGGCGATCGGCCGCCTTCAAAAGCTTCTTCACCACTTTATCCGCCTCCTTTATGTACAGCCCACTCAACTCGGGTCCGACCTCCGCCGTCATCGCGCCGTTGTCGTCGACCGGGCACGGAAGCGGACCGCCCTGCACAACGACGCTGCATGCGCACGGGACAACGGGGGGAGCCCGCGTTTTGGGGGCCGAGACCGAGGAAAAACCAAGAAGTGACGCCGCGTCGACGCGCGGCGAGCGCCACACGATGAAGCACAGGCGCACCGGAAACGCCCCTGACGACCGCGAGACCGACGGAGACGGAGGGGAGACGGGCGAAGGTCCGTGGGAGAAAAACGCGGAAACAAACGCGGCGAAAACAGGCAACGGGCAAGGGAACGGAGAACAGGTTTCCAGCCGAGAAAGGCAAAACTTTACAAGGCGAAAGAGAACGAAACGGCGGCAGGAAAAACGCCGCGGGTGCAGAAACCCGCAAAATCCGCGTTACAGAGAAGGCCACAGTTTCGGGTCTCCAACTCCTCTCCGCATGCACACCGTCTGCTGCGTTTCGGGTTTCGCTTCTTTGTCTCCTGACGAGCGCTCCCGCTTCCTCGCTCGCTTTCGCAGCCGGCGAAACGAGGCAAAAGAGACGGCTAGCGCGAGACGAGAAAAACAGACGTACCCTTGCTCCAGGCACACTCGGAAATCGTCCTCGCCAAACGCAGGCGCGCAGTGGACGACGCCAGTACCTGCAGGAACAAAGGAGCACATAGAGCGGGACGCCACCCAATAACGACCGTGACGAAACAAGAGCAGAGACCACGGCGATGGGCAGAAAAGAAGAGAATCGCGGGGGGAGTCAACGAAAAGGAACCATCGCGTGAGACGAAAACTGGCCGCCGACGGCCCTTCCTGTTTCGTCTGTTGCTGTTTGGTCCTCTCCCGTAGTTTCTTTCGTTCCTTCCTGCGGATGGGCCTTTTCCTGGATTCGCCGCTGCGTGTCATTCGCCGGACTGGGACGGCGGAAACGCACCTGAATCGTCAGAAACGTAGGCGTCCGCGACGACGCGGAACGCGGTGTCTCGGAAGGTGACGTTTTCATCTTCGCGAGAGTCCTTGCTGAAGAAGTCGAAGAGCGGTTTGTATTTCTTGCCTAGAAACGCAAAATCAGACGGGAGAGGTCCGCGCCTATAGTGAGCTTCTCATCTCGGTCGCGTCGGGTGTCTCCCCTTCTCGTCCATTCCCTCTCACTGCACTTCTCGTGTCCACATGGGTTCTCTCTTCTTCGACTTCGCTCTTTCTGCCGCCCGTCGCCCCGCCCCGCCCCGTCTCTCTGCACGTCCCTCTTGATTCGCCTCCTTGCCGTCGCTTTTTCTGTCTCCTCCGGTGAGCACCACCGTTGCGTCGCGCCTCTCGCCGCGCGTCTTCTCTCTTTCCCGTGCGTTTCCGCGGGGCCTTCGACGGAGCGACGCACCTTTCAACGCCGCGCCGGGGAAGCGGTCGACGACCTCGAAGTCCGTCGCGATGTCCATCTTCAGCTGCGAAAAAAACGCAAGGGAAAGGCGGCGCAGAACCTGCGGAAAGGCGCGCAGGCGCTTTGGAGGCCGCGACACAGGCCCCGCCACGAGGAGGCCCGAGGAGAGAGTACACGCGCGTCGAGCCGGGCACAGTGAGAATGCTGATCGCGAACGGGACTGCAAACGGTGAGGCGTCACGCCAAAGACACCGAGAAGAAGCAGTGTGCCTCGGAGAAGAACGCTCGTGTGGACACGCAGCGGGAAGTCGTCCTCGGCAACGCCATACACACACACCGAGAAAGCGTCCCGGGGCGCCGCATGCAGTCGCATCCCACGGCGCGGAAACAGGGACACCAGCGGCGAACCTACGCGCGGCGAACCAGTTCCCCTGCGACGAAGGGTCGTGAGCGTCGTTCTCGAGTCGCACAGAGCGGAGTCAGGCGCGCGCGGGAGGAGGTTCAATTTTTAATACAGTAGATAAATTAATTTTTAAGCAAGATAACTTCACTTTTCGAATGCGCAGAGAAAGGAGAGGCGCAACTCACTTGCTTGAGCAGCCAGTCAACTCGCGATTCGCAGAGCACCCAGTCTCTGCAGCAGCGAGAGAGGCAAAGGGAAGGCACAAGGCAGAGCGCGAAACGCTGTGGTTTGACGAGGGGACGGGGGGGAAAGGCGACAAACACGGAACGTCCAAACGCAGTCTGGAAAAAACCAAGAAGCGAGAAGGAACCCTGAGCACACGCTGAAGCCGAGAGAGGCCACGCCGCCACGAAAAAACGGAGGCAGAGAGAACGCTCTCGTCCAAACCGAGCGCGATGCTGTGTGTGGCGCATCCTCGTCTGGGAGCAGCATCGCGACGTCGACGGCCTACCGTTTCGTCTCCTTGTTGCGGATTTGAATGTAGGTCAGCTCGGGATTGACGCACAGCGCGAGGTTGGACGGCAAGGTCCACGGAGTCGTCGTCCAGGCAAGGAACTCGACAGGCACCCCGCCGTTATCGTCGAGGCATCTGGACGCACGGCAGCGACGAGAGGAAAAAACCGACGTGAAAACCCACCCGAGAAAACGCCGACCGGCGGGAGACCGCAGTGCGCACCCTTGCTCAGCACCCAGCAGACAGCCGAGGTGAGAAACTGCGGAAGAGACGGCGAGTCTCGCAGGCAACGCCGCGAGGAGCGGCAGTGCGCAGGGACAGAGACGCTCGATGCCGTCCTGGCAAGCTGCGCGGGCCGCATGCGGAAACGCAACTGTCACCGCTCACAGCGTCTCTCGGAGGTCGCGCGTGTTCCTTTGGATCCAGATTTCCCGCGCGATCTCGCCGTGCGTAACAGATCGTGTGGCGTGCACCGGCGAGGCGCCTGCGCGTCTCGCCGTCTCCCCTGTCTCTTCTTGTTCCGCGTTGACCGCCCCTGCATGCCGGGACCGGCCCCGCGACACACTCACGAGAAGGCGACGACGATGGAAGGGTCTTTCACGTCTTTGTAATTCTGGTTCGCCTCGAAGTTCGACAGCGGCGTGCTGCACGCGGTGGAGAAAGGCATGATTTTGTTCGCGCGATACACCATGCCTTTGTCGAAGAGCTGCTTGAACACCCACCACACCGTCTCCATGAAACTCGTGTCGAGCGTCTTATAGTCGTTGTCGAAGTCGATCCAGCGGCCCATGCGTTCTGAACACAGGAGCCAGGCGAACACCGGAACGGGGCTGAAAACGATAGAGCAAGGACTAAGAGCAGGCAGAGGATGGAGCTAGAGAACGGCGACTGAAGCTGGAACTGGAACAGCTTTTGGACGCCGCATTGGCGCCTTCGCCACGGCGAGCCTCCGAGAAAACGCCGGTCGGCGCGCGCCGTGGGGGTTTGCAGCAGTGCAGCGAAAACCGGAGACGCGCATCCCGACAAACTACGTTCTGCCTAAACTGAGGATCCGCAGACACACGGACGGAAAGGGACAGGCGCGACCTGCAAGAGATATCTGCGACTCGAGTTCCTGTCACTACTACTCACCGATGACGCTGCGCCACTCGGACGCGTAGCGCATGACAATGGACCTGAGGAGCGACGTGCGCGCAACGTCACAAGCGCAGAGAGAGCGAAAAGCGAATTGCAAGCAGATTCGTGGGCCGCAGCCAACCAAGCCTCTGTCAACACGCGAGTGGCCATAGAAGGGCTATGCATGCACGACGCTGTCTTCCGCAGCTCGTGTCAGGTTCGTTAACTTCCGTGTGTCTAGACAGCGCACCGCGTACTCAGACGCAGACCGCGAAGCGGCGTGTCCGCCACCCTCCTGCTAGCTTTGGGAGTGTGGCGACGCGCCACGTTTTGAGCGGTGTCGTCTCTCACTTGCATTTGTCGTTGTACTTGTCGATGCCCATCTCAACGATTTCATGCCGACTGGTGATGCCAAGGCTCTTGTCGATTTCGAACTCGACAGGCAACCCGTGGCAGTCCCACCCGAAGCGACGGTCCACATAGTGTCCCCTCTGGTGCGCATAGCGAGTCACCACATCCTACAGGAGAAACACAGACACGGGACCGCCCGCGTTCCAGGCGCGGGGGGGGGGGGGGGGGGGGGGAATCGCGCCAGCAGTGCAGCCCTCGTCGAAGAAGAGTTTCGCAAAAAGAAGAGCCGGAATTGGAATAAGGAGAAGGCCAAGGGGGGTGACAGGCGACGACATACTCACGCTTTCTCTCCGTCGTTACAGCGAAAACCAAAAAGCGGAACCAGTGGGCTGTCCATATGTAGAGGAAATGAACATTTTAGTCCGTGGAATGCATTCGCGTGAGAGGGAGTGTGACTGTGCACGCGCAAAGGCACAGGCAGGCATTTGCACATTCTACGTGGGACGTGTATTCGTTCATGTAGACACGTACGCAAACACACATCCACACATGGTCAAGCATACACATGTATATATATATACATGTTCATGAGTATAAAAGCACAGGAGTATGGTGTGGCATGCGCGTGAGGCGCACACAGTTGTCTCACGCCGTTCTACACCGTGTTTATATGTCTCGTTTGGACTGTCCCTTGCTTCGCCAGAGAGCTATATTTCTCACCTTGATGGTCCCGGCAAGAATGTGACCGTAGTGCGGGAGCCCCGTGGCGAAGGGTGGCCCGTCATAGAACGTGAAGACAGGTTTCCCTTTTGACATTTCCACCGACCGTTTGAACGTGTTGCGTTCCTTCCATTGCGCCAGAATTTGCTCCTCTTCTTTCGGAAAATCTGGACGCTCTGGGACTGAAACGGTGGCAAAAAGAACAGACCCGAACGCCCGAGTGGACGCGGAGAACCAGACGTCGCAGAAAGGGAACGGCACGGCGGAAGCGAGACGACAATCACGAGGGACGAAACGGAGAAACAGGGGAAGGGTAGGCATGGGAACAGGCAGCCGCATGCCAGGAACGGCAGAGGAGAGAAGCTCTACAGAAAAAGCGATAGATGAAGCAATAGCACAGAGTTCATAAGCTGTGCTAAAGGGAGGCAGTGGGACGATGCAGAAGAACACGAACAGGTAGGGAAACAGACCCAGATTGAGTTCTAGTATTTGGCAGAGTTAAGTAGGCAACGCAGCGTAATACGTAGACACACACCTATATACATACGCACAGACAGACTTAGATAAATAAGCAGGTAAACCGATGCAGATATAGACTGACTGAGGACTAGTCGAAAGGGACACATCGAGAAACATGGCTGCTGAAAGTGTGAACCTGCACGAAAATGCCCAAGTGACGTATACGACACAGGGTGTCGAGATGGACCTTGACTAGAAATGACGTTCGTGCCCTTGACGTACGAGGTTCGAACGTTGTGGCGCCTGAAGAAGTCATGGTTGTGTCGATTCTTTCTCTGAAAATTCCCCCGATTGGGCCACAGCTTATCAACGAAACAGAAGAGAAAGGCACTAAAGCGGTGTGCCTGCGCTGAAGAGAGAGACCTCTTGCGTCGACAAAGCGCCACGAAGTCGAGAAGAAATGTCCGCGATCCTTCTGGCGGCGTGTCGTTGCTTCCCGGGACGAAGAACGGACGCGTGACGGGCTGGCCGCCGGAGGCAGCAGAAGCCTGGGCTGTAACCGTTTGGAGATAACCAACCTTTCTGAAGACAAGGAGGAAATCCGTTTGCTATTCAAGCTTTTGAAAAAATCCAGCGGGTAAGCTTGAGGCGACAGCGAGCGAAAACCAGTGTAACAGATGGTGACGATTACCGGGTTACCAAACGATGATCGCGGCAGCACAACCATGAGGCGTTTCCTCTTCAGAAAACGCCTTTAGAAGCAGGGCTGGGTAAAAAAGAAGTAAAAGCAGCAGAAAACGAGTAGAGCGCAGGACGAGATAAGTGCCGATTCGTCGAAACGTTTGTTGACTGTTACACGCGAGACAAACTGTTCTTTGTTTCCAGTGCATGCGGCCCAGCGGATGGGCATCGATCGTAACGCAATCGCGGCCAACAGGAGAAACAGAACAGCATTGGGGTAGGAACACGACAAACTATGCCGGCTTCAGAACTGCTAGGCTCCTGAACAGAGGTCCAAGAAGATCAGAAGTATGCAACCGATCAGAGAATCTGGTGTTTTTCCGATGCTGGCTGTTCAACGGCTGCGTTTTGACATGTCCAACTGTAAGGGCACCGTGGTCAAGTTTTGGTCAGCGTGATGCGAAAAACAGCGAGCCCGAAAAAAATTGACGTGAAAACGAAAGTTTAGAGAAGTGTCTGTTGGAAAGGATGTCGATAAAAAGCCCTTGGAGGAAAAACTACACAGCGTGCATGTGGGGCGGTACTACCGTGCATGCGAGACTCCAGTGCAACAGAAGTAGAGACACACGAGCGACGAGGACTCTACAAGGTCAAACTTCTACAAGACACGGAAAATGGTGATGAATGTGCCGTTACCATGCGGCCCGTTTGAAAACGGATCCTGTCCTGTGCGCGCGTGTACAAGGCATTGCACATTTTTTTTTGGCAGGGATGTGTCTTTTTTGGTTTGCTGGACTAAGGATAAACACCTTCCTCGTGGCTTCCCGAAATTAAACGTAAACATACGAGCTCATGCAACGTCGTACGTGAAACTCGTGCCAAAGCCTTGCGCGGTAAGCCGAACCGTAGTCCGTGAAAGAGGAAAACTCCACAAGGACTTAATGCCAATAACTTACACGAGGTAAGGCGAGAGGGGAAATCCGTCTCTAGCTAGCCCAATGGTAGACGGTCAAACACGGCAGCAGTGCTTACGACGGAAAACAGAGAAGGAAAGCCCGGTACAAGCCTACAGAAAGTACGTGAGTCAAGATGGACCTACCCCTACATGGGGCTGTAAAGGATGCCTCTGAGAAACACTAGTGTAGAAAAAGCTTTCTATAGCCAGAATGCGATACAATGAGCCTTTTGACACTAGGCGGGGAAAGGTACTGTAGTGAATGAAGATGCACTTCGAGTGCATAAGGCTTCCCGCCAAGGACTACGCGCACAACCGCAACGTCCTCAGTGGAAGGGCGACATTTCTACAGATACTCGGTACGGTGGAACAGCAGCGAGAAAAGCAACACGAAAAGTAAATCCGAACTATAAAATTGCTGGAAGTAGCTGATCTTCTACAGCATACGACTGACACCACCAATACCAGACACTATAGTCACTCACACACGTGTTGTATTAATACGTGTGGTGCAGGTGTAATGACAGCCCAAAGAGCGATAACTATGAAACGCGTCATGTATCTGTGGAGCTGGCGTGCCACTTCCCGATGTGCTACCATCCGGTCAGATCAGCAATATCGTATAACGGTCATATCGGAGACGACGTTGTTCTGTGAATCATGTTGCTTTTTCCGTCCTCGATCAATTACTGCTCAACTTTACACGAGACTCCTACGAGCGTGAGGCAACTGATGGCAGGAAACACCGTTCCTCTTGGCACGAGGGCCTTCCTCATTCCTCAGAGCTGAACCGCTATCTCGTACGCGCAACAATTCACAATAAACGGTAACCGGTACGTCACACGGAACCAGACCAGATCGAACACCCGAAGGTGGCACCCTCAGAGCGGCGTGCTTATGGGGTATCATCTCCTGTCTTCCATGAGAGACTGTATCTTTGATTGATTGACTTCATCATCGCGGACGGCAAGATTCAAATGTCGCTCCCGCCGCTGGCGACGGAGAATCAACGATTTATTGGTTTGCGTGTAGCTGGCGCTACCTTTCGTACGCCTAAATACCGCGACTGCGTGGGCCAAGATTTAAAGGCGGCAAGAACGGGGAATGTGGATAAAATGTTGCGAAATGTAAACAATGCAGCGTATCGTGGATCATTTTTACCCCTTGTAAGTAAGTTTTCGACTCCCCCATTTTGACAAGTGGATTCGCTATCATTTATAAAAAGTTTTATTAGGCTATACAAGTACAATAAAACTAAAATTTCTCGTCCTTTTGGGGACTAAACAAAACTGTTCTTTTTCGCCATGCGGGAAACACCTCCTTCCTACGTCTTTCCTGTCATCCGACAGCAGTGTACTTCCTCTCAGCGCTCTGGATATCAAAGGCGTGTAGTGCAAGCACCCGCTAAAAAGCCTCCACTACCCCTCTCCCCACTAGAGGAAACCGCTATATTTCTCTCAAGTGGCTGGCGTGCTCTCATGAGCTGCTGTCAGCCGCTGCTCACGTCCCCCGACGTGAGCACCTACAGCCAGCAAGCGGATGTCCCGTCGTTTCTCGGTCGAGTCGACGAAGACGAACTCTCTGTCCACTCACAGATCCAGAACAGCAACGGCGTCCCGTGTCCACGCATCCCCCGGGCCCTACCAGGAGCTCCAGCACTCCCCCATCTCCGCTGGACGCGAAGACAGATGAGTGGCCAATTCCACTCGCAACCTGCAGGAGACGCAGACGGCATACGGGCGGGTGCCTCATTCGCCGATCGAGTCACTGAAGAGCAGCAATATTACTCGAGAGCGTACCAGAAGGAGTACCGTGTCACGCGTCCACGCCGATGTCGTCGAAGAGTGTTCCCAGATAAAGCGCGACTCCTGTCCAATCTCCGGTGGGGAGCTGCTGACGACACAGCGGTTGTTCCCTCGCTCATCGGTCGAGTCGACGAGGAACTTGAAGTCGAAACTATTGAGGACTATAGCCCCGTCTCGCGTCCACGCAAGACGCTTGGCAGAGGGAGACGAACGAAACGCCGAGCCAAACCTATGCCGGTCTACGAGGCGCTGGTGGAGCATGTGCATTACTTGCCAGAAGGTGAAAGCACCACTGATGAAATAACGGGCATTCCCTACTTCATCAGTGAACTCAACGTTGACGACGTCTATTTCTACAGAGTTACCAAGGATAACCGCCGCGTCGCGCATCCACGCACAGCCCGTGAAACAGCTATCCTAAAGAATTGCATATCCAACGCACTGCGCGGGATGGTGGTTCCACCGCTTAAAGGCAACGTATTCACGAACCCCCCAATAAGCGATGCGACGCCAGTGTTCAGCCCCACGCTTGTCGTTCGAGTGAACGAAGAGGAACCGGATGCCCAGAAAGATACTCCGGACAACCACAGCGTCGCGCTTGCACGCACATCAAGGGGAAGAAGAAATCGACAGCAGCCAGGAACCGAAAAACGTTGCAGGTACAGGGTTACGCTGAGGCATAAGATGATCACGTACTCGTCAGTGTCCGCTGAAGCCGACGACGAAACAGACAGTGCTTTCCCGCTCCTCGGTCCAGTGTACGAAGGGGAACCACACCTCGACAGAGATATCCCAGATGTCTACTGCGTCACGCCCACAGCTACCACCTGTGGAACGCCGACAGACCCAGCTGCAGCCGGGCCAAGGCTCTGTCCCGCGTTGACACAACAGGCCGATGCATTCTTTGATGGCGGCGGTGATATCCCCGAGGATTCCTTTATTCACTGGAGGGGGTGTCGGCGAGTGCGCCCCGCCCCCCCCCGGCGGCTCACCACGAGACTGCTGTGGGCTGAGAACTGAAGAGCTGATCTTCACTCATTTGCGGGACGGCGCGAAAGAGCGACAACGCCACCCAATTCTGATTTCACGATATGTAGACGCGGACGCGCCTGACCCGCACATTGTGGTCTAAGCGTTCGCATTTTCATAGAGCAGCTCGGGCTCCCTCAGTCGTGCGGCAAGACCACCAAGTTGAACGAGACTCCGCACTCAGCCCCGTCTTCCACTCTTTCTCGAGAAGGCGTCCTCCCTCGACCTCCCTGAATTTTTCAACTACAGTCGCGAGGTCTCTCCGTCAGTACCACTGGCGGAGCGGCCTCGAGACTGTCTCCCCTGTCGTCAGCCATGTCGTGCGGCAAGACCACCAAGTAGACTCCGCACTCAACCCCGTGTTCCACTCTTTCGCGAGGCGACGTCCTCCCTCGACCTCCCTGACTTTTTCAACTACGGTCGCGAGGTGTCTCCGTCAGTACCACTGGCGGAGCGGCCTCGAGACTGTCTCCCCTGTCGTCATCCATGTCGTGCGGCAAGACCACCAAGTAGACTCCGCACTCAACCCCGTGTTCCACTCTTTCGCGAGGCGACGTCCTCCCTCGACCTCCCTGATTTTTTCAACTACGGTCGCGAGGTGTCTCCGTCAGTACCACTGGCGGAGCGGCCTCGAGACTGTCTCCCCTGTCGTCAGCCATGTCGTGCGGCAAGACCACCAAGTTGAACGAGACTCCGCACTCAGCCCCGTCTTCCACTCTTTCTCGAGAAGGCGTCCTCCCTCGACCTCCCTGATTTTTTCAACTACAGTCGCGAGGTGTCTCCGTCAGTACCACTGGCGGAGCGGCCTCGAGACTGTCTCCCCTGTCGTCAGCCATGTCGTGCGGCAAGACCACCAAGTAGACTCCGCACTCAACCCCGTGTTCCACTCATTCGCGAGGCGACGTCCTCCCTCGACCTCCCTGACTTTTTCAACTACGGTCGCGAGGTGTCTCCGTCAGTACCACTGGCGGAGCGGCCTCGAGACTGTCTCCCCTGTCGTCAGCCATGTCGTGCGGCAAGACCACCAAGTTGAACGAGACTCCGCACTCAGCCCCGTCTTCCACTCTTTCTCGAGAAGGCGTCCTCCCTCGACCTCCCTGATTTTTTCAACTACAGTCACGAGGTCTCTCCGTCAGTACCACTGGCGGAGCGGCCTCGAGACTGTCTCCCCTGTCGTCATCCATGTCGTGCGGCAAGCCCACCAAGTAGACTCCGCACTCAACCCCGTGTTCCACTCTTTCGCGAGGCGACGTCCTCCCTCGACCTCCCTGATTTTTTCAACTACAGTCACGAGGTCTCTCCGTCAGTACCACTGGCGGAGCGGCCTCGAGACGGTCTCCCCTGTCGTCAGCCATGTCGTGCGGCAAGACCACCAAGTTGAACGAGACTCCGCACTCAGCCCCGTCTCCCACTCTTTCTCGAGAAGGCGTCCTCCGTCGACCTCCGTGTGTGACCCGATGTGTCATATCACCAGTTTCCCCCATTGTTCCTACACATGGAGAAAAACTGGCCTTTTCATGTTTTGTGTTATAGTCCGTTTGCTTTTTAAAACCGTATGGTCTGCATCGATGTACTTCGCTCCGTCTCCACAAACAAGAGGAGAAGGAACTTGTGTCTGTGTGAATGCGGGCTTTCTCATAAATCTGTTTTTCGTTTGAGAACGCTGGCCCCATGTTGACGCCTGGCAGAAACAAAGCGACCCACCCAACCTCGGAAGACGCCGCCGCGCTATGTGGCGTCGCGAGCAACTATTGCCGAACAGTGCGTTAGCGCCTGCTCTTCATGGTGTCCCGTCATTCTTGTCATCCTTTTAAACACCAGCCCGCTTGAGTGCCCCATTTGACAGTCACCGGCCGCTTTTCTGAACCAATCACGAACCGCAGATACCACATAGGCAGCATCTGATTCTCTACGTTAGCGGCACAGGTTGTGTAACCGTCTGCATTACACAGCGGTCGGTGAAGGCGGCCGTTAGAAAAAGCTAGTCCTGCCTGCATACAGTGCCCTTCAAGGAACGTGTAGAACTCAGCATTCCAAACACAAAAGAAAATGAAAGCAAGCAAACGAGTCAGCACGCGCCTACAGGACCGAGCCAAAGCGACGAGAAAACACAATAGGATAAAAACCACAGCGCATTTGCAAGACGCGGCTTGCTACCAACAGGATTTATCCTACGGGAAGCCGAGGATTCCGGCGTCTGAACAGGAGACAAGTCAACCCAATTTCCTGGCGTCGATGGCTGTCTGTGTCGCTCGACATTATCTACTGAATCGTACGTACATTTTGATATCCGTAAGGCTACCACAACAGCATGCCGTATACGTCGAGCTTGTAGCACCCGTCTTAAAAGGCCCCGCCCTCTGGCCGCCTCTCGCTTGGCAGTTTATTCCTTGCAGGACGATGTGGGAGTTGGCAATTGCTAAGGAGATGGTACAGCGCCGATTGCAGCTGAGAACTATGTGCATCACTAATTACCTCTGGAGGCCTGTATCATACACTCTCTATCGTATGCTGGAAACAACTCTGCATGGCGGGCGTCGAGTGACGCATGCACCATGGAAGGTAAGATTATTTCTCTTGTGTCGGCGCATCATTTAGACTGAGACTTGCTGCTAGTAGACTGGGTCAATCCGCTCGCGGTGTAGAAGTCTACCCGACGTCAATCCGACAAAATCCGACGTCAATCCGACAAATGAGGTACTGCTGGGGAAAACGAATATACGATGCCGGACAGCTCCTGGGGCCGGTGTAATGATAGACCCAGGAAGGTGTGGTCGAAGGCATCGAGATTAAGACACGATAGGAGTGACACAGGGCTGTAGCTTGTAGGAGAGAAGACGGTAACGACAAAATTGTTAGAAAGCACTGGTCTTCTACTGTGTACGAATCAAGTGCGACCATGTTGTGCGGTTCTTCTTGTTTTAATGGTGCACCAGGAGGGAACCGCAATACCGCGCGCTCGCAATGAGGTCTCCTGATCACTGGGTCATACTGCCTGCTGGTGCACTACGCGTACTTGTAATCCTGGTCCGCTCCAAAAGCAGTGCTGCGTTGTGCGACGGACTGCTCAACCATGTCGGCATACTTTAGTTTCATGAGGGCTGTAAATCTCGCTCCCAACAACGGAAGAGTGTACAAACTTTTCGCCACTTCACTAAGGCCTCGGCATACCCAATTTTTTGCCTGAGGGAGGGGGGTCTAGTCAAACGATCTATAAAGGAGAATTTGTGTCGTCATCCATCATAAGGAAGCAACTCGAGTGAAAAATTCACATTTGCCGCCACTCATTCTGAAACCTCTACGTATCGGTAGAATTCGCACTACGCAAAATAAACGGCAAGCGTTTGTGTGGCGTCCGCGTTGTTCTCAACAACGCAGAACAAAATGCCATCAACGTCCGGAGGATGAGCTCTCTATAAGGCGACCACCTATCAGCGTTCCGATTCTCACACTATTACCCTTTTGTGCACTTGTCAATCCAGATAAAGATATAATCCGCAATTCTCAGGGTCCTCCCCGGTTTTTTCCGTTGTGTTTCCCTACCACAACTCACGCATTTGCTGTAAAGAAGTTTCCGTTGTTCTCTCGTGTGCCCGGAATATACGAAGTCTGTCCGGTGCCGCGGGGCATGGGGCAAGAAGTAAGAACGAAACGAACTTTTCGAACTGAGTGCTTTTTCTTAAACGACAGTTGAGCAAAGGCATGTATTTCCCGTCTTCTGCCAGGCTGAGAAGCCGTGTTAACCTTAAGCAGATAGGCCAGTCTGCTCCACACAACCCTCCACTTTCGCATCTACAGTCTTGATCCGCGTTTATGGCAGTAATGCAGTCACGATCCTACCGTCTCGGCCACCCAAGCAATTGCCTTACACAGAAGTTGAGAGCTTACTATTGCTGAACTCTGCACGCGTCTCTCTCAGCTCTTGGAGTAGGTTGTTGTTTTAGATTCGCAACGTTTATGCAGCTTCCCACCGTCCCGTCCTGCTACACCAGACTTTCTGTTTTCAGTTGCCGCAAGGATTTGTGCTCGAGTCGGGGGTCGTGTTTTTCTCGGCAACAGTCCTATGGAAATGGACAAATAATTTTGAAGGCCCCTTCAGTGATGATCTTTTCATAACTCCACGGGTTATTTTTGCACGATCTGCGTCTGGTGTGTTCTGGTATTTTAGTGTACGCCCACTGTTCAGCTCCACCGTGGCAGCTACAATAGTCGTGTCGTTTGTCCTTACGAGGTAACTGATCGTCTGGCGTGACTCCTGAGGACCTCTGCTTCCTTGATATACCTCGGTTTCCTGCGCAAACTCTGAATGTTTCCTCAACTCGTATGTTTCGCGAAATTCCTGCTGGAAGCCGTTCTTGCGGGTTCTGAATGCGTGACAATTTGTTCCCGGTGAAATCCTTTTCTCCAGCCGTTCTAGAGTCTCTTGATGTCTGTGAGTTTTTTCGCTGGCAAGCCTCTTCTTGGTACCCATGTCAAGGCCACCATAGATTGAGCCGAGAGAAAGCAGGTCTAAAATTAAGCTCAGTATCCATCTTTTAAAAGATTCCAGATTTGAGCACTGCCGGATGCTGGAGCCACCATGAGGGTCGCCGACTTTATGACATTGGATGGGGCACCCAACCGTATACAAAGTGCGAGCAACAAAGGAAGCGAAAAAAAGGCAGCCGAGAGAGTGCGAGTCATAATAAGGTAGTCAAAAGACATGGGCAGGATGTCCTGAAACAACAAATTGGGGATGAGTCTTGGCATCAATATTTGTCTGTCGGTTGTTGTCTGAGGGTGTGTTTTCCTCACCAAGTTGGTATATCTCTTCCTACGCATAAGACACGGTTCCTTCTACCGTAGGATAACGAAACTGATATTTAGTCCTTTCAGTCGGGCAACCACTGTGAATACAAGTTCTGCTTCACCCTCCGCATCTGCTTGGAAATATGCGTTAACCGATGCAGCATCTGGAGTGCCGTCATTCGTTTTATCTTTCCCTGATACCATCCGAAAAACCGCTGGAGAGAAGATTAACTATCATGGGGACTACGAATCGTCTAGCTTTCTTATTTGCTGACAAAATGTTGATTTCATACTCCCTCCGAGTCTCCCTCTTAGACAGGTATCTGAAAGTCAGCAGGCAGGCGTCGATGGACCCCGAAAAATACCGGCAGCACAACTCGTTACCGATTCAGAAAAGGACCTCTGGCCTTGAAAGTCCAAATTGTATTACGCCACATTTCAAGATCGACGGCGCTGTCTGTTCGCATAGAGCGTAGAGGGTCTCCGGTTTTCCTGTGTGACGCGCCTGTTCTCAGATGCCGTCCTCTGAACGCGAAAGAGCAAGCTGAAAGCAGCGACGTTGTGGTCCACGTCGACTCGCCTTCAGCGACAGTCACTTTATGGAAGCCCACTGATGGCAGGTCATGTGGAGCAGAAAAGAAATTCACTTTTGACGCCGCCTACTCCTGGACGTATGTCTGCACTAGAAATATGATTGCCGCCGCTCCGCATTGCCGCTGGAGTCCCACTTCACCAAAAGACACCCACGCTACCGGACCACCAGCAGCACCGGTGTTCGCCTCGCACGTTCCCGTCGTCCTTTGACCTCAGCTGTCTTTGGATGTCTTCTGAACTGAAAGTTCGTTTTCTGCAGTATCTCAGTGCGGACACGGCAAACGCAGAAACGAGTTGTTTTGGTCATCTTCAGTTTGTTCGATGCACCGCGAACACACGTGCCTAAGCGCGGTCGGCATATCTTTGAGGGCCAGCTTGAAGCTGCGCGGCAGAGAGCTCTGGACACCTAGTTTGACGGTTCTGTGAAGGTAGTTTCCCGTGTTTGTTTCCAGTCAGTCCTCTAAAAAGTGTTGCTTCTTTTCTTACGACTCACACACGGTCACGTAGAGACTGACCTTCATGTTGAATACAGAGCCCGCGATCCAGTTGCAGCACCAATTGTACACTGATCTATGCATGGAAACGTGAACCAATCTGCGCATCAAGATTGATCTCCAGTGTATGTCTACATGCATACGCACACAGTGTTGCTTACCTCTCTTATGCCTTGGAACTTTCTGAACGTTGCAGTGCTGAACAGAAGCAAATATACGATGAAACAGCTGTCAGCATTGTGGAGAGCGTCATGGAAGGGTATAATGGTAAGTCGGCAGTCGGCGAAACCGCTGCGAACGCTGGTCCTCTACCCTGATCCACAGACTCAAAGGAACTGCGGAACGCAGTTGTCGCTACGCGCTGATTGCCCTTGGCGTGTTCTACAAATCGACTCTATCTCCGGCAGTGGGGAAAAAGCGTCAAACGCTGCGCTTTCCTGGAAGGGTATTCCGTTTCAAGGTGACCGGAGAAGGCGGAGAGCTCACGTGGATTAGCGTATGCACCCGTATATGTATTTGCTCGTCATGTTTCTTGTCGCACGAGTGATGCCTCGCTAAACTCTCTTGGAGGAGCCTTCGCCACCTTGCTTTCCATACGCGTCTCGGCCCAGGCGCAGTTCCGCCCGGCGGTGCGTTGAGTGTAGCAAACCCTAAATGAGGACTCAACACTCGGAAGCGGGTTGCGGAGACAGGAAACAGCACCGGAGACGCAATCGCGCACTTACCAGGTGTGGAGCAAGCTCGGTGGTCCACGCATCGGCATGTCGTGGGCGCTCGAGTGTCTTGTGCCGAACTTCAACTGCGCGCTCTCCAGGAACCATTTTTGCGTATGGCCAGACGGGCACGGGGAAGACGCACACGATGGTGGGATCCGAAACCTGCTACGTCGGCAAGGGCATCATTCCACGGTCCTTTGAACACATTTTCAGCAAAGTCGGATGCTCGTCGGGAAAGGTGAGCGGCTTCGGAAGAGCGCCGCGCGAAAGAGTGTTTTCTCCTAATCTCTGCGAACCCGAGGTATAATAGAGTATACGAACTCACTTTGGTTGTAGGCGCCCTTGGGTCAGTTCTGTCGAAAGCGCGCACACACGCGTATCACGTGAAAACAGGGGCGCGTCCAAGCAGAGGGCTGTGTCCGTCAATTGCTCTGTTTTAACTGAGCGTCCACACATCCTGCGATGTGGCTGCAGAGATATCTGGTGCAAGCGTCATTCCTGGAAATCTACAACGAGGAGGTCAGTGCTCATGCGGACAGTTTTGGCAGACACCGGATTTCAAGCGCGGCCGAAATTCGCGTAGCCTGCGGAGGTCTTTCTTTCTGCGCTTGTTACGCAGAGTGCGAATATCCTTTCGGGTGATGTACTCAGATATATGGATCGCCACAGGAGCCCGTTTATGCCTGTACACATCCTCACACAAGGGACAGGTCCAGGACTTAGTCTGCAGTGTGCACTACACTTACCACTAATGGCTCTGCGTAGATGTATTTGCCTGCATGTCCTTTTTCCGTGGGGACCATAGCCCGCGCATATAGTTTCGTGTTTCAAAAAGAACCTGTTCACCAAACCGGTTATCAAGATGGTATGTAGCGCACACGCACGAGTGCCTGAATATGAGTCTTTCCTGCCGCTCAAAAATGTGGAGGACCAGATTCATCGGCTAGCAAAGGCAACTGCAGGAGCGAACGGCGTCGCCAGAGTCTGGAGACATTCAAAGAAAAAGAGGCAGCTATCCCGTGTGCGCCTGTCTGCGCCAGTCTGGTGTGGCGTTCCTTAATGCGGCGACAAAACCTTCCCTTCTTCTCCGTGCGCTTCCTGCAAATGTACAGATTCGCGACTTGCTGGCGAAGAACCCAAAAGGCCGCTTGGAGCTGAAAGACCATCCAGGGAGCGGCGTGTATGTTAAAGGTCTCTCCAGCTTCGTGGTGAAGGGCGTTGAAGAACTGCAAGAAGCCATGGTAGGCTGCTAGGAGACAACGGCCGCGCTCCCAGCGAAGGCAAACCGCAGAGTGAGATACAGAAACGGATGCAAGACAACCGAAGACGGGAGGTTTTCTCTAGCGGAAGCCCGGATCCGTGATAACCTCAAAAGGGAAGGAATGGCCTAGCGCTAGGCAGAGAGATTCTTCTCAGCACAACCATTAGTGAGCGTCACTCTCGTTCGTCTCAGTCAGAAGGGCGTCTTGGACACAGTTATGTACAATTTGCACGTGGCTGTCTATGTACTTCCTGGCGCGTTTTATTCCTTCTATGCGCGTCTATTCCTACGGGTGTAAACATGTCCCTTCGTTTGTGCATCCTGCTTTGGGGGTCACCTTGACCTCAGCTTGCAGGACAGAGAAACAGAAAGGTCGGGGCGACTCTGATGAACGTCGTGTCCAGCAGGTGAGGTAAGTCGCACCCGACGTTTGTTAGCGCGCAAGCAACGGTCTGTTCTATTCGAGAGAAAACACACATAAACACGGGCGGGATGCATATCCATATACGTATTTAGAGAGAGGCGCACTTGAGCGCATCTTCAGCTCGCGGTCTCCTCCTTTGTAGCTGTGAAGAAATGCATGTACCGGCCACGTCTGTGAAGAGTTCGTTCTTTCACCGCCCCACCTGCCTTTCTATTTTCTCTATGGTGTCGTGAGAAGCGCGTTTGTGGTGCCGTGCAGAACTTCGCCAGTGGCTGAGATCAGTTGGCCTTCAGAGGTCCATGGGCAAAGCTCCATCACGACACCAATCCACGATAAATCTACGTTGGGGGACAGCCGTGTCTGCACAAAACCTGGGAAATGCGGACAGCTATCAGAAACCTGCTCAGTGACGCTCTACAGTCTGAACCTCTGTTCTTAGTTGGAGTCATATTCAGTATCCTAGGTGCCCGCAGCTTCGGTCACAGTCAGCTGCGTTTTCCAGCGAGGCCGTATGTGTCCGTGTAGAGCGCAAGTGTAAGCAAGACAAGGCGCGAAGCAACATTGCTTTCCAAAAAGATGTGTCGGGGGAATACAAACGGAACGGGCGAACTCGGTCCTCGACTTTGTCTGCGCACTCTCGGAGGGAAACCCTATTGAAAGCGAAAGCGTTCTTCCCCGTCGTTCAGATCCCACTCGATCTTCACGGTGACAATTGAGTCTTGCGAAATCGTCGACGGCCAGGAGAACCAAATTCGCATTGGAAAACTCAACCTCGTCGACCTTGCGGGGTCCGAAAGGTGAGGAGACAACTCCTGGCGAGTGAAGGACAGCCCGGTGCCTCCCCTATGTGTAGTCATGCAGTGTCTGCGGAGAAACAGCCTACCTGCCAGAGTATCCACAAGGGTGTATCTGCGGAGGCATACTTATTCATAGCACGAGACGTCTGTATCCACGCAATCGCCTCTTTATCAGCCTAGCATGTTGTTGTATCGTGTTGCATATGAATTTCGACGCAATCTCTGTGTCTTGTCTCTCTCTCTGTTTGGTTCTCATATCCTCCCTTGAAAGCACGTTCGCGCGTCTGGATTTTTGTCGATTCTTCGATCCTTTTCGTTCTCGCTCTGGCCCAGCCTCCGCAGACGAGGCGCCGCGCCCGTTTGTGTTAGTTCCTTTCTCGTGAGGCAGCATGTAGACAGCGCAAGAGACGGCGCTGTCTCGCCGTTTCTCCTTGCGCCGTGGATCGCTTCCTAGGGTTTGTCGACCGTGGTTCAGGCAAGCGAAGGCGGGGACGACCGGAAGCACTTTCAAAGAGGCGGCGAAAATCAACTTGTCGCTGAGTGCGCTAGGGAATGTGATCTCTGCTCTCGTAGAGTCCCGGACGAGCTTCGTTCCTTATCGCGACTCGAAACTGACAAGGCTTCTTCAGGTTGGCTGAAATCCCACTTGGCCAAACCCCGAAACCCACAGAGACTGACGCTTGGCGCCGCAATCTTCCTTTGCGCTCATTCAGGGTTCTCTGCTGGGACATCTCTCCACACCTGTTGAGCCACACAGAGTCGTCATACACCTATGGATTCGTACATGGCATTGAGGGATGTGTGCATTTTTGCTGAAAGCTGGAAGCCGGAATCGTTGCCAAACGACAGGTAGTCCTGGAATCAGAATCCTCGAGCGGAACCGTCTATTTCTGTTGAATGCGTTTCCACGATTTTCACTGGCAGAGAGGGAACCCACTGCCCCTCCAGGCGTTCTCAACCCACCTCGCATTTACTCGATCGACGATATTTCTGCGGCAGCGCGTGCCGGTAACCGCGTGTTTGCAGATAGACGCAAGCGATGAATGAAGCGACTGTGTAGAGGCGCAGAAGTAGCGGTGTGCATCTCCGTAGGCGCGGACAGAAGAGCCTGGAGGCTTCACGTTTGCTATTCGTCCACAGGACTCCCTAGGCGGCAACACACGAACGGCGATGATCGCCAATATCGGGCCTTCTGGCTCCAACTACGAAGAAACTTTGAGCACGCTCCGATATGCACACCGCGCCAAGAACATCCGCAACAAACCGCGAATCAACAGTGACCCCAAAGACGCGATGATCCGAGCCTTCCAAGAAGAAATTGCGAAGCTGAAAGCCGAACTTGCATATGCTGCGAGTACGAAAAGGATCGAAGTTTGGCGCCTACCAAGTGTACAGCTAGACGCAGATGAGCGGCCACCGTGAAATATATGTCCACATACGCATGCACGCCAAAAAGTGAATATATATATATATATATATATATATATGGCCTGTATAGTCTCTCACTTTTCTTCGTTGCGGTTTCCGCGAGTATGTCGTCTTCGCGAACGCGTAGAAGAGCCGGCGATGTTGAGGAACGCACGCGAGGTCCCGGTGGAAGGCTACAGAGCCACACATGTAGCTCTACCTGTCTCAGTACCTAGATATATGTGTGCGTACACCGGACGCCGTGCCTGATCAAGTGTAAATGCGTGTCGGCGGCTGTTCGACTGTCTTTTGTGTCACCAGCGTTGCCTCGTCAAGTCGAGAAAGTCATCGAGGTAGAAAAACAGGTCGTGGTAGAGGTGGAGAAGGAAGTCGTGGTGCCAGTCGAGAAGGAAGTCCTCGTAGAGCGAGTCGTGGAGAAGGTCGTCCCTGGGCCTCCAGCAGATGAAGACGTGCGTCGCCTCGAGCTGGCGCTTCAGGAAGAGAAGAGACTCATGTATGAAGACTTTGAACGGGAGAAAAAGGTGCGACAAAGAACAGAAACACAAACGGGTGGTAACCATAGATGTATGTGATCACACACATGACAATTCATCTGCACACCAATTGCACGCGCGGCTACTTTAAGGGCGCGGACGCCGTGGGGAGATGGAGAAAGGACGAACGTCTGACGACCGGACCTGTACCGTTTCTATGTGACTATGCGCAGTCATCTCTACTTGTGCAGATGTATTCGTTCATCTGAACAAGGTAGACACCTGGACGTTTTTATATGAATGCATCTCCTGCTGCGTTTTTTTTATCTACACGTATACTATATATATATATATATATGCATATATATGCATATTTGTGTAATTGCTCCTGTGTCTGTCACTTGGTTCGCATGCATGAGGAGAAACCACCTTCTCCAGCGTACCCTCCCTGCATATATAACGTGCTGAAGGAGGTATACGTGAATGCACGACGGTACGTTTGTCGTGTATAACCCCTTCTGTACAAACAGGAGACGTGCCGCGATCAGCAAAGAAGGGTTGTGTATGACTCAGACCCAAAGCTCGTATACAGGCGGGCCGTCTCGCTGCTTGCGCCGGCGATGGTTTTTCAGCATTCGCCTGTTTCTCGCTGTCATGCGAACAGGAAATCGAAGCGGCGAGGAATATCGCTGAAGAGGAGAAGGCGTCCTTGATGGAAGAGCTCGAGGCCCGTAAACGGGAGCAAGAGGCGCAAAGACAGGCACGTGGTGACTGATCCCCTGTCGCGCGCCCGCACGGCCGAAGCCAAGAAAAGGAAAATCCTCCGCCTTCACGTCTGTTGAACGTTACGTCGCACTGCACGACGTGTATCTCCACATTTTCATCTTTTTTTGCGAATGCGGATACGTCTCGGTCGTGCCGCGATCACACACCGCCAGCTTCAGCGCAAATAGGCACACTAAAGTATGCATGTGCTATTTTTTGCGCGTGGATGTGCCAAGTGCTTCGTAATGCGCAGACACAGGCTGTATGCGCGGGCACCTGCACACGTGGGCATGTTGATTCACTCAGGGGAAGACGTGCGGGTGTATCACTCTGGCTGAGGCATAAAGGCGTAGGCGTTTGTCTGGCCATACGAAAATGCGCTTCTATTTCCAGCGCCAAGAAGAGCTCATCGCGCGACTAAAGGCGATGGAGGGGAAGATCCTCGAAGGAAGTCAGGTGATGCAACATGCCGTTCAGCAGGAGCAAGAGCTCCGGCAAACGCAGCGCGAGTTGGCGGAACAGAGACAGAAAGGTTAGCGGCGGGGAGAAGGCTCCAGAACCTTCTGCGACAAAAAGTGGCGTCCCACCACGATGATGAACAAAAATGCATCCAGAGACCATTCAAGAAAAAAGCTGAAAGAACGCAGAACGCTGACGATGCTTCCCATGGGCCCAGTTTGCTCATTTGCCAAGCACAGTTATCCCTACAGGCATTCATAAAAGATGTTCTGATTTGTGCACATTTGCATCTATGCCTGTCTCTATCTGCACATGCATGCATGTACCGGCAAACTTGTATACGTATTCTTATGTTCGTTTGTGCCTTTCGTTGTATGTATACATATATATATATGTACATGTATATGTATATGTATATATGAGTATCACGGTGCACGCTGCATCGCCTCCGTTTCTGGCGGTGCGTGGCCGCCCTCGACGCGCCGGCGGTTTCTGTTTTCTGCACGGCAACTGGCGGCCTTGGGTTCGAGATTCGTGGCATGTGTTTAGAGCTGCAGATGAAGCGGGATCTCGAGAGGCAGCAACTGGAGCGCCTGACCCTGGAAGAGAAGTTTAATTCTCGCGAGGAACAAATCAGCTGTTTGACAGAAAAGCTGGAGAAACTGTGGAGAAGTTTTAAGACGGCGATGGCGGAGATCGAGGATCTTCAACACGAGTTCCAGGCAGAGCGCGAAGACCTGTTAGACACAATACGCGAGATGACGAGGGAGGTGAAGCGTCAGGCTTCAATCATTGACCACTTCGTTCCGAAAGACTCTCTCCCTGTAAGTTCGAGTGAGCGAACGGCGCGTCGGTCGTCATTGCGCCTCAACATCCATCTCGACCAAAACAGAGTCAACACGGCGACTGCGCCTCAAGAGCCACAATATGCTGTACATCCACCTAATTCCCTTTCCCCGTACCTATACCTACATATCGACTCCTTATTCGTCTGTCCCGGCTACTTCGGCTACCTGTGTAGACCTATGTTACGGGTAATCTGATAGGTACGTACCGACCTGTGTCTTTTTGATGTCGAACAAACCAGGGGCACGACACTGAATACATATATATATATATATACATATACATATATTTATATACATATTTATATACATATATGTATTTCTTTACATATAAATATGTATATACATATCTCTATCTAGTGGTATGGAACTTCGCCGCTCCACCCAATGCAATGGATACCCTTTATCGTCTTGGTTCCGCGGCTTTGCTGGAGGTTCGGTTTGTTTCTCCGTTGCTTTCTCGCACGTTCTGGGCCCTCGGTCTGTCTCTGCCGCCTCCCTGTAGACCATCGAAGAGCACCTGCACTGGGACGAGAACCTCGAGGACTGGAAGCTGGCGAAAGCCGAGTTGACGGGGAACGTCCTGTAAGGTGGCGAAAACGGGAGACTCCCCCCGAGCCTGTCCGGCGCCGGATCGCGCGAGTCGCCGAATTCTGGCGAGTAAAGCGCTGGTGTTCATTCGGGCCCAAATCTGTGTGTGCTTGAGCGCGAGCGTGTCTCTGCAGCTTTGCAACTCAAGCTCACCAGGACCGCATCTGTGCCAAGTGCTCCGCGGAAGTGCCGACGCCTCGAAGGCGACTCGCCTCCGGCGAGTTTGCAAAAAATGCGCCGTGGGTCTGAATCTGGAACAACGGGGAGACGCCGGGGGCGTTCTGCGGGGACTGCCCTCAGGAAACAAAACGTGCAAAGCACAGCTGTAGCAAAGGAGCCCAATCGATTCCACGAGGGCTGCGTGTTCACAGCGCAGTACCGTTAATAGGTTGTATTATAATAGTTTCACATGTTTTCTGCCTACATTTAAATGGTTCGAAAGCACAATAGAACTTGGATTCGGTAAGCAAAGTCCTCAATACCGGCAGCTTTCCCGGCTTTCCGAAAAGAAACCCACGACACGCTTGCCTCCAACACATGTGAAAAACTGGTTTGTGATGCATTCTCCCAAGCCTGACTTCGACATACACGTCAACGACGGTCTCGACAGCCCCTCCAGCCGTTATAAATGAATATACGTATATATATATATATATATACATATATGTATGTATAGGTATGTATTGCTAAGCGGGGACGGGGTGAGGGTAGGGCATGTCGTGGTTGTCCAGTCTCTGACTTCTTTTCGCATTTTGTTTCGAGACTCCGGTTGCGTGTGTGAATGAACCCGTTGGTTTTTTACAGCTTGTCGCTGGGGTGTTTCAGGATTCGAAGAACGCCAGCATTTGCGGCATCTCTTGACATACCTCAGGAGGCGTTGCTGTCTTCTGTTGACGAAGACTTTGATGCCGTCACCTCCGAGAGGTAAAGCCTCTTTCAGAAACACAACGCTCAAATAGAAACGTAAAATCGACAGAGTGGAAGCAGACTGTTAGAGAGGTACTTGACGACTGGCATCCATTTGCACATTTGAGGAGCACATTTATGTCTCTCTAAATGCAAATATACCTAAATATATATATATATATATATATATATATATGTACAGATTCAGAGCTATACGAGTGTTTAGAAGGGCCAAAGATGCAAATGCGTGCAGAGGCTGTAGACGTGTCTGCATTTTACTTCCGCTGTTCGATGATTTGGGTGGTCCTTTCTTTTTTTTCTCCAGAATACAAGCCGCCCTTTGCACAGTGCTGGGGGCAGACGGCAGCGGAGGTCAAGGCGTTGCTGCCAGGCGACAAAACATCTACCTCGAGTATCCCTCTGATCAAACCGCTCTGCATAACCATGCCGTAAGATCCGTCCCCCTTCGATGTTTAGTCGGAAATAATTACGCCTTTGCCGATACATGCACATATAGATAGGCGAATACGTGTATCCATACATAGGCGGTATAAACATGTGAAAACGTATATATACGTATAATATATATATATATATATATATGTCTCGGTCGAATACTGGCATAAAACCTATGCGGTAGATACATGTGTATGGTGCCGGAGGGTGAAGTGTTTCCGGTTCTTCGTATTACCATGGCAAATGCGAGTATAAATATAGGATTTTTCTGCGCATGCTTCCCCAGGAAGGCTTGTCTCTACAAGGCATCTTACACAGGTATAAAAATAAGGAAGGGAAATCTATCGCACGCGCTTGGTTTCTGTTGATGCCAGATCGGCAGCTGCCACGCAGGCGTGAAGCGACCGGAAACCGCGCGGAGGAAGTCAACAGCGAGACTCAAGAACTCCCACGGCCGACCCAGTAAGCGGCCTCGCTGGGATACGGCGTCGACACTGCAGTCACCTGCATCTACATGCATATACATATATATATATATATATATATATATATATATGTGAATTGGTAGTAACAGTGAGAGCGAGGAATTACCTGAAGGTATAGAGGCATTATTAGTCAATTGCATTTGTATCTCATTTTGTTTCGTATCCGTCCAGCACGATATACACTGGTTCCGTCTTGCTCAGCGTTCTTGCAGTCGCAATTGGGAAGTTGTTCAGACTTCCGCGAAAACTCGCACCGGCATAGCAACGCAGCAGTTGCCTGCACACCACAGCGAAGGTGTGAAAGCGCCGCGACACAGAGAAAGCTCGGGCGTCTGCCTCTGCTCTGAGGGGCGTGCAGATTCGCCTCGCGATGCCACTGACCGCAGGCAGGCAGAAGAGGAGAGTTTTCCAGAAGCGCGTGGACTCGTTAAGCTCTAGAGCGGAGAGCGCCAGTTGCCGCGACGAACACACAAAACGGGTTGCGGGTCGATCACCTGGAAATGCGCGTTTTGTCGCTAAAACGAAACCCTAAAACGAAACAGCTGCATGCGAGTAGAGAGCCGTAGAGACCGCAGCCGCCCTACGTTTTGGCTGGACACAGATGCTCCACAGAGTCCGGAAAGGGAGAATCTGGAACCGGAATAACCGAAAGTGAAGGTTGAGAGCGAACGCTGTTCACATCAGCCGGAACACAGGCGAAGTCCTGGCGTTCTCGACTGTCTGAGCGGCCGAGCAGGACCGAAACTGCTCAATGTATTCTCTCAGCCGCGGGGTCACGCCTTTCCCCGCGATATCTGCGGTTGGTGTCAGTCAGCAGACCTAGATAGCGGCGGCGCGGCAACAAGCGTGTGTGTCTCTTCTCCGGTAGCCGCTCAGCGGCAGACTTTAGAAGACGCGTCTCGCCTTCTGTGCACTGTGGAGAACCCAATCTGAGACCCCGAAGAAAGGAGCTCTCCGTTCGTGGAAGAGCGGTCACGGTTCGCGGGAAGCAGAGAAATTTTTTCGAGGACCGATTCCCGCGCGATGCACACACGGGCGTGGCCTGCGTGGACCTGAGACGTGCCTGGTTCGTCGACTGCGTTCTTGACTGTCTGCACACTGAAGAAGCGTCCTAACGCATTTCTCCCTCAACTCAAGGTCGTGGCCGTTCACGCCAACGGGAGAAGGCAAGAGGGGAGTTCTCGCGATCTTTTCACGCTAACAAAAACAGTAGACTGCCTTGTCTTATCCACCCGCGGGGAAACTCCAGAGCCCTCTTTCTGTTGAAAAACACAGCCGATTCCACAAACGCGGGTCCGACACAGAGAAACGTTGCACCTTTTTGCTTGAACGATTTCTTCACGAGCGCCTTCAGCCGCAGTGTATCGACCTGTCGTCGACACCGTCACGCAACCAAAAAAGAGCATGCGCTCAGCCCAGCGTTTTTTCACGAAGAAATATTCACGTGCTCTCTTCTAACTCTTGGACGTCCATCTGTCCGTCTCCCTGTGGAGCTACCTCTAACTGCAGGAGCATGCATAGGCATCATTTATGCATACGTCCTCTGAACAGATACGTAGGCACGAAACCGCGTTCCCTCGGCGCCCAGAGAATTCAGGATTCGTAGCTGGAAAGGCGCGCGCGCAACCTGTGCGGAACATGCGCTCTCACGCGTCTTCGCACCACTTGTTCTCCTCGCGCACCTGAAGGGAGAAAGCAGATACAGCTCCATATACATAGCATACACTGCGTACGTACGGATGTTGAACACGGATGTTACGTTTTCTCGCCCGAAGCTCAAGAACGATGTGTTGGGGCGCCCTGCGTCCTCCGGCGAACCGAGTCTGTGCCGATGCAGGCTTTCGCGTTTTCGATTCGCGTCGGCAGTACTATCGCGCCTCTCTTTCCAAATAGATTTCATGGTAAACCTAAAACTCGCATGTTTGCTTGTTATTTTGCGGCTCGGTTTCTTGCCTCGCCTGCATCTGCTGGGTCTTCCTGCCGCTCCGTCGCTAACCTGAGCTTCCTCCTCGGGAGTGAAGTCGTTGACGATGTTGAAAATTCTTCGGATTTCTTCCGGTGTCTTGGCCTTGATCATCGTCGCCACCTTCGCGACGCTGAGATCCAGCAAGGGTTTGATATTGAGGTAGTTCGCGGCCAGAATGAGGGCAAACAGAATCTTCTGGTCACTGTTTTCGTTGATAAACTGGAAGTCCCATTCGCTGACAACCTGGTCCCACACAAAGGAGCGGCGAAAAAAAGACTCGGTTCGTGTCGCCTCCACAGCACCGGCTACCCTTTCTTCCCAACTAGTACAGTTACGCATGCACTGCCTGCGTATACACATCCATGCGTCGACACCTGCAAACACGTAAACTAACTTGCAAGCAGGCACTTATACATACATATATATATATATAGGTGCATGCAAAGAGACCTATGAAAATGCAGGTCAGAGGACAGACAGGAACCCAGTGGGCGAAGGGACACACGTGAGATCCCCCCGCACGCTTGAGGCAAGAGAGGGCTATGGGTTTTGTATTCGAAGTGGTATAAAGACAAAGCACATGACCGAGGAGTAATCGTAGCCGACACGCTTGTATACACCCATACAGCAGATTTCGATGTATACTTATACTTATACTTATACATATATATATATATATATATATATATATTGCGCACATGTGCCGAGGCTTACGTAGATACAGATACAGAAATGTCTTACTTCAGCAAGGTTGGACGACTTCAGCGGCTTGGGGATTTCCTCGGGAGGATTGTTGTAGTGATGTTCACAGTATTCAATGATTTTCTTAAGAATGCACGTTTCCACGTTGGGTAGAGGGATGCTCTCTTGGCAATCGCTGTCTGCAAATCACACAGAGCACAGAGCTGCGAACGAGACGCTGACTGGCCGTACGCCGGAGACGCACTTTCCCGTTCGTGTGGTCTACGCCACAGCCAACTAGTGCATGCTCTCCTTCTCTTATCTGTCCCCCCAACGCTCGCAAGAAACGTGCATTGCCTCAGACCGCACCAGAGGGGATTGGCTCGTCTCCAGCCCCGACTTCTCAGTGTCTCACTGTCGCTGGTTTTCTGTCTCTCTCGCCTTCTCCCTCCCTCTCGCTCCGTGCATCTCCCTCTCTCTGTTTGCGCCTCCCTCTGGTTCGCGTTTTGCGTTCAAGCATTCTCCTTTCCCGGGACACGAACAGGCACTCCCTTCTTCCCCTCTCGCTCCAGCGGCGGGGTGTCCCCGCGGTAAATCGCATTCTTTCTTCAGATGTGTGTGCCGTTCATGCGCGCAACACACACTCATGTATCTCGGTGGACAGGAAGGTGAAATCACATACAGATGACCCGCGGTATAACAAATGCATGCGTCATACACGAAGGTACGCACACGAGTTCATGTACATGTACAGAGGAAGATGAGATGGCATGCTAACTGCATAAACTAACTATATTTATATAGGGGTTGGTCTCAGTTATACGCTACGTTTTTCACACAAGGGAGAAGCGAATTTGAGTGTGTGTCACGCTTCTTCTTACCCTCTTCCACCATTGTCTTGATCAGCGCACTCATGGAGGCGACCTCGATATCGACATCAAACTCATCGCCCTCCTGCGACACGAGGGTGACCTTCCGAGTCTCTCCCATTCTCTCCTTCGACATTTTCGAGAAAACTGTCTCGACTTCCTTTCCTCTGAGCAGGAGGCGTGAGGTCCCCGAGAGGACGAAGACGAGAAGACAGACACGGCGAACGGTCGACTCCCAGACGCAGTGGGTTTCTCTTTACGATCCCCGGAGTATATTTTGCGGCGTCCCCAGTTTCGGAAAAGTTCAGCTGCCTGGTTTTTCAAAGACAAACGAGACACCACGAGCTGTCGCCCTCTCTGGAAAGATGCGATTCACTCCTCAAGCAAGAAACACAACGGAGCGAGGATCTGAGAACAATCTCAAACAGGCGCCGCACTCTGCAGAAGTCAGACTCCGACCACTGACAGGAGCAGGAAGGAGCGATCAGGGCACACAAGATTTCGGGCCCTCGTGACCGGCGAGGTGCTGGAAACGACGCGTGATTTTCAACAGAACTGTTGCGTGGAGCGCCCGTGCGGCACTTTATCTAGATGGCGCTCCACGCGCGGACAGGCAAATCAGTAGGTCTCAGAGCGGAGTTAATCTTAGAGGTGAACTGAACTAGGAAACCGAAGATCCTCTTGTAGGAAATGAACAGGAGAACGCTTCTGAACCCTTGAATGGAGGCCGTGGCCAGAGGCGGCTTGGGGACAGGTGATACAGGACCAGGAGAGGAAACGTGGCAAAAGGCGGCGGGCTCTGCCAAGTGGACAGAAAAGATGTGCCTCTCGCAGCTCGGGGAAGAGGATGAGAAGAAAAGTTGTGAAGACTTGAGAACGACAAGATCAATCGCATAAACGTGTAAGACCACCACGCGGAGACAGTAACGGAGGCCGAGGGTTTCGTCTGAAGTGGAGAGACAGAAGCTCCGAAGAAGACAGCAACGAAGAGAACAACGCAGCTTTCCGCAAAGATCTGTGGAGAAATAACCTCTTCTCCCCGGAGAAAAATGCCCACTTCATTCAAAAAGGAAGACGACGAGGCGGAACGAGCAGGCTGCCGGGATGCAGTCTTGACTCCTACCAGGTTGTTGTTTCCAGGCAAGGACGGGAACACGCAAGCAATCCGGATAGCGCTCCGCTGCCGAAATAAGATTCGTTGGTCGAAGACAAAAACCAGTCCTTAACAGACTTTTCCGGTGATTCTCTACAGCTGCTGTCAACTGTTCGGCACACCAGAAAGCACGAGGCGACTGCCGCAGGGAGGCTGTCTCTTGTCGTACGTGGTTTCCCGTGCATGCGAAACTGGTGGGACTACGGGAGGCCACCAAGGCTCAGCCATGATGCTAGTCCACACACACAACAGTCAGAGAGCACCTCTCCTTATTTGGTTGGTGCGTCTTTGCTTTTTTTCACTCAAAGATTAGATTTAGGGGGAATTTGGGGGACGACGATGCACAGAAGGAGAAAGTGCAGCAGGCCTCAAGAACGTCGCGACCGCCGTCGTGCTCGAGCGTCGTGGTCCAGTGTTGGGCTGTTCCCTGTGTCTTGTGCCTGTTTCCGCCTTTTCCCAGGGTTCTTCTCATGACGGAAGAGAAAGTTGCGGGAGGGACTCTAGAGTGAGAAAAAAAGTTCAATTGGGGCGCGAAAGGGCGTTGCGTTGCTCGTCGTGGCACAGCCGGGATTTGGTCCGTCGTGGCGTAACCAGAAGCCAGCAAACATGTATTCCAACCCTCAGCGCAGCCTCCGACAGCTCTACGCCCATGTCTGCAAATGTCTGGCGACGCATGTGTGGGCATGAAATGGACACACTCGAATAGGCAAAGGCGCATATATGCGTATAGTTATCGAGAATGAAAACCGCGTACAACGCGGTGCCGCACGAGTCTGTGGTTCTGCGAATACGGATTTTCGTGTAAGTGTATATACACCCAGCCCCAGCACGTCCATGTGACTAGATGTTTCGGAAACCCGAAGGATCTGACAAAGGAACGGATTCAGAGGTGCATAGGCATAAGTCTGTGTAGATGTGTCTTTATAGAGACCTATCCTTTGGTGTATGTATGTATATATCGGGAAGTCGCTTTATGCGGGAATATGTGTGCGTTCGCTGCATTGAGAAAGGGAGTATCGGGGCACTTGGAGGTACCCGTAAACTGACGAGAAACAGGCTGGAGTACAATCGCCCGTCGTGTGTGGATCTTCAATGTTGCCTGAAAGAGCGGTAGACGACTACAACTCCCCGTGATACTGCGTCAGAAAGAAGAATGGAAGTTGGTGTAGTGTTTAAAGGGGCCATCCTTTGCTTATCAGACAGCGTTCTCGGTGCCCACAGCCACGCCCGGTCGAGATCAGCGCTTCAGGACGTCACACCGCAGGAAATGGAACTCCTTGTTGCCCAAGGGGAATAAGATCCCAGCTTTGGAACTAGGGCAACCGCCGATTCACCCATACGAGCAACTGTGAACCGTGCATTACCTTTGTCGCAGATTGAATGCCACAGCGCCCCCCTCCCCTGCGTCCAGAGTGCGAAAACCGAAAACGACGTTTTGAGCACAGGCCAAGACAACGAGTGACGTCGTGGCAGTGTCGTTGCTTCTTGTACGCTGTGTATGGCAAAGGAAGCGGCACCAGTCAGTTTTGATGGATTCTCCTGCAATCGAAACCACTGCGTGTTGATAATATCAACGCTCCACTTTTTCACTCGCACACCACGATGTCGACGAAACGTCGGGAGAGTTCCAACAGTGAAGAGTTTCTCCTATACAGCCAGCGACAAATGCATGACCTTGCCCAAAGAAAAAAGACATTCTTACACATTATCACTCCTGGTACCCAGGGGTCGGTGGGTCTATGATACTTCCCTGTCGTGGCATGGGTACAAAAGGCGTTGAAGACGGTACTGCTGGTGACCTGCAGAAGACAGCACTGCTGGTGACTTGAAGAAAACGGTTTCCATGCGAAAAACCAGACGGAAAGCAGTGGCAGTGGCAACGGTCTCGAAATTAGCAGGTGTTCCTTCCATGAAACAAGAGGACATATTCCCTAGACGCATTTCCACAATCAAGAGTGAAGCGCGGTTAGAGCCTCAGTTCTACCTTGTGGAAGACAGGCTCAAGCGGGCAACAGCTCGTCCCACCTAAATCTTGAAAGAACTCAGACTCCAGCATTTTCGTCTACACAGTAAGGATGAAAGGAATGCCTGAGACTGCGACGCAGATAATCTACCGTTGTGAAGTCCTAGTCGGCGAGGAGCGCAGCTCTAGACAAAAGACACCGAGCTTCGTTTTCTTTTGACAAGGCACACACGCATACGACCCGCTGACGCTGGGCCACGAACGGCTGCTGGCCAGCGTAGGGGATGATTGCGCACGCGCAAGGCCTGTTAGCCTAATTTTCTGTCCATCTCCTGGTGCAGATATCCCAGAACAAACAGCATTTTGTAAACTTTGGTCCGCCGCTGTTCAGGCGCCAAACGTGTCGCCTCGCGTTCGCTTCACGAGTCGTTAGCTGTCTACACACTGCGTCTCCGGCAGCAGGTGCATGCATGCAGTGCGACCAGTCGCGCTGGTTTCTGCGTCCATCTGCTGCAGGATCGCAAACGGCGGGATACTTCTGTAGGGTAAACACAAAGGAGGCTGTTGCCTACTTGTTCAAAAGGTTTTCTGTTGCTGGTATCGGGCAGGAGATCGCTGGCGCAGGATGCATCTCCACTGCACAGTTGGTACTCCGTTGTCTTCCTCTGCCTGTAACCTGTTCCTTGTCGGTTGGTGACCTTCATCACGAGAGGAACGGCGTATCTCCACTTCATGAACCCGCGAACGAAATAGCTTTTCTTGTCTTCAGAATCGTCTACAAACTTATTTGCTCTTATTCGTTTGTAGCTTCTTTCTGCCGCCGGGGGGACGCCTGAGTTCAGTTTCCGTCCTACAGTGCGTGTGAGCTGGATCTCCTGACTTGTGTGACCCGGCAGGTTCCACTTCCGGCAGTCTGAGTGCAGTGTTTTCGTGCATAGCCTTTCTTCCTACGGAAGAGGCAGCTATCTTCGTCGACGGCCTCCCTATGAAAGCGTTCCCATCTTCTGTTGTTTTTTCCCGGCCTGCTGGTGTTGCCAGTCCGTCGCGAACGTCTCCTCTCTACGACCTCTCTAGCAGTTGATCTGTCCACGAAAAAAAGCGGGAGATTGATCAGTCAAGAGTTAGGAGAAACCCTTTGTTTCCTTCATTTTGTGGCGCTCTTGCTCGCGCCACTCTTTCTTTGTCTGGTGCGAATGCACGTTCCTGCACAGGATTTCCGGCTACCTTGAAACTGCCGCTCAAAAACATTTCACTGACACCGTAGGGCTTCAGCTTCCAGGTTTCAGTTCATTCTTGAGACTCCTGGGGCATTCTGAAGCACCGTCTCTCTTTCTGTCGGCCTTCGCGGGGACGTTCTTCAGGACGGCTGACTCGAGTGCCCGGCACGTCGATTCGTCTCGTTCCCGACCAAGACAGTCTGTTGATTTCACCGCAGAACTCTTTCGCGCGATTGGTGCCTGTACACTCGAACAGCCTCCTGACAGCACTGCCTGGGTTTTTGAACGGGTACATCCAATTTCAAAAGAAGAGGCTGTGCCGCCATACAGTCTCGGATATACCCTTCTCTCCGGGTTTCTGCACGGCAGGCTCCCACACTGTCATGCTCCTCGAGTCGGATTCTACGGGAACGCCGTGGATTCGAAGCGAGACCGACCGCGGAGGACTCGTTTTTGAAGCGCTATAAACATTCAAAACTCGCAACCATGCAGCCTGAAGAATTTGCCGCTGCGGCTCGTGGCGGTTTCGGAGGAGACGCGGAAGTGAGTGGGAAAACCTACGCGGGGAAATCATGAAACACGAGGACTGCACTGCCTGAAACGGGCGGACGGCGGACAGAGAGGAACCGACGCGGAAAAGAATCTGTTTTGAAGAAATCTTTGTCGCCGTTTTCATGTGTAAATATATATGCCTAGGGAGAGAAATGTATATGCGGATAAAAAGACGTAGGGAAATGCATACGCACAAGCACACATATTCGTCTGCAGGCGTGTGCATATTTGACGTGTAGAGAAATACTCTGCTGGAAGTGTACCAGGGTGTGCATGCAGTACTTCTTGTGTTTACCCGGTGTCTGCGTTGTTTCAGAAGGCGAAGGCGGCAGAAGCTCAGGAGGCGATGCGGCAGTAAGTGAGAGAGTGAGGCACGGAATGGGTGACAAACGGGCCTTTTTTCCGTTGGAAGTCTCTCTCTGTTCCTCGTTTAAGTTGCAATAGTTGGCGTCCACTGATTTCACCTGTTCTGTGACTACCTGGTCAGTGTCGAGCTGTTTTCTATCTTTGCTCAAATGCAGCCGGCGGCTGCTGGGAATATAGGAACGGACAGTGTAACGCAATATGGCCTTTCGAGAAGACAATGCCGTTGATTCAGGAAAGTGTCGCTCTACCATTCTTAAAGTGACAGCAACCGGGCGAGTCAAGACAAAGTGCGAGGGCCTCGTCCTTAATAGGGGAGAAGAGAACGCGTCTCATGTTCGAACCATACGGCCCGTTCTCGTCCCTCAAGGCTCCCTTTTCTGCCTCTCTCGGTGTGTAGGCAAATGGAGGAACAACGGCGAATTATGCTTCGAGCGGTCTTGACACCGGAGGCTCAGGAGCGGTGTAAGGGAATATAGCGAAGCTTCGTTTAGACTTAAGGCGTCGGCGTTCTCCTTTTTCACCACCTCATGCAAACTTTCTGGAGATAGCGATGTCCAGTCAACCATTCGGGTAGTCCTACTTGCGTGCGGAGCTCGAATGCCTTTCTCAGCGGCTACACACTCTGTTTCTTCTTGATGCAGATTTTCGATACACATTGCTTCACGACTCTGTGGGGCGTGTAGAGAAATAGGTACACTAGACTGACAGACTGATAAGTGTGTGAAGTGAATGCCCAGGGGCCATGAGGGATAGAAGCGGCTGTTGTTTTCTGGCGTCAGCGCTAGGCTGTCGCTCAGATCAGAGAGGACTTGTGCTCTCCTTTATCTCTCCCGTGCATGCCTGCAGTACACCGCATCCAACTTGTCAAGGCGGACAAAGCACGGGAGGTCGAAACCCTCATTCTGCAGGTGAGCTTCCCAACTTTTTTGCCCCATGAAACTTGCCGAGCAGTTTCTTTTTTCGTGCAACCGAGTCCAGTTGTCCGAACTGGTTCCGTCGCCTGGCAGTCTGGTGTGTCTGATGTTTGGTCCGCTGTGCAGAGTGCTCAGAGGGGCCGAATTGCCGACAAGGTGGACGAGGCGACTCTCATAGAGCTTCTTCAGCAGACCAGCGCCGCGACGGCTGCGAAGAATCAACCCAAAGTCACCGTGCGTCTCGGTCTCTGACATTCCTTGCCGTCACAGCCAAGCTTCTTTAGAACGTGACAACGGCCAAGCAACGGTTGATAGACGGACAGCGAGACAGGCAGATTGATCGAGGTGGATAGGCAGTTACACACAGCGGTAGAAAGCTAGAGGGAGCTACGATGTTGGCGGACCAGCGAACGAGTTCCGGGTAGAGAGAGACTGATAGCTTTGTAGGCAGACAGGAACACGAATACGCATCAAGGTAAACAAGGAACAGGGGCAGGACAGAAGAACTGAGGAGGAACGGCACGAGGTGGCCAAGCAACTCTTCAATGCCTGTAGAGAGACAGGAAGGAAAAGAGAGAAGAGAGTGGTAGACAGGTGGGACGTGCCTGTCGTGAAGATGCAGACCAACAGAGACGTGGTACTGTGTTATGTGGGTTCTCTGCTGCTGTCTTGCACTTGCGATTCCACGCGTCTGTTCACGCAGATGCGGCGGCGCTTCAGTGACGACGACGATGACTTCTGATTAACCAAAACAGTGCCGGGAATCTGAGGAGAGGAGAGTGTTTCAGCGCGAGCGGCAACACGAACTCACAAAGGCGTGCGCTGTGCGGCTGCTCCAGGAGACAATCCGAAGACGTCTGGGCTTTTAGACGCGATTTGGGGCTGGTCCCTTGCGACGCGTTCCGTAGCTGAAATATTGCTCGTGGCGGGAACCTTCGTTTGTGGAGTTTCCGATTCCGTATTTTTGTCTTTGTGCACTGCCGACCGCCTGCGGCTCTGGGACGCCGCAAAGCTTCTTGCGGTGTTTCTCGGTTCCAGCTCATGGTGGTGGCTACTGTCAGTTGCGTGGCTCCGAACGAGAAGTCCTCTGCATGCGGCCCGCGTTAAATCGAAGCCCCTTGTGTCCCTTTGTGAGTTTCAGTGTCTACGAGAGTATGCGGTGCATGCATTCTGCGAAACAGGCGTGCTTCCCTTTGAGGCGCGACACCGTGGAGGTCGGCGACCGCCGATGGCACGAGTGAAGCGTCCGAAAAAACGCTCTTGAGAAATTTCATCTGCAGGTGCCGGAACGCGTTTTGTGTGCATTTAGTGGACCTAGCAAAAGCACGACAGAGACTACGCGCTAGTTTGGGTGACGTTGAGCCCGTTGGGCATTGATTTTCGTGTGGTAGACAGGATGACGATGCTGTCCCGGAGTTCCGCTTTACGTACGTGTTTACTCCCGAATGAGTGGCAAGAACGACGTGGCCAAAAGCGGTCTGTTGAGGCATCGCTGCTTGCTTTGCGATGAGTAGGAGCCTTTCTGCCAAAGGTCACCAGAGACGTTCTAGGCACTCTTGACAACTTTTTGCACAAAGTCTATCTTCACCTCCACAAACTGCACAGGACACACGAGTGACGCAAGGCACAGGGAAAGACATGGAACAAGGATAGGCGCAGACCGGAAGCTGACAAGAAGAATGGAAGTGTAGAGTTTTCGTTGTCTCCGGGATGGTGAACAGAAAGGCAAGAGAACTCGGTGTGTTTTCACTGGCCATTTGCCTGGCGGACGTCGTGCGAGAGCCGCTGCTGTCTCTTGAGCTGCGTTGCTCTCTTTTTCTCATGGAAGAAAGAACTTCTGTTCACAGCTTCGGCTGAAGTGATGCGGTTCGAAGGATCCGACTCGAACATCTGCCGGAGAAGACGTTGGAGAGAAGATGGCATATCTTTCCGACAGGCGTTCATGGGGAACGGGTTTTGTCTGATGTAGGCAATATTCGATTCAGAGTCTGGAATGCGTTGGAGGTCTTGGCGAGCAACGAACTGGTGGTACGACGAACGGTCGTACATGCCTTCCATGCACCAAAGCTTGTAGAGGATCACCGCCAGTCTCCACGCATCGACAGTTGGGTGAGCTTCTAGAGGCCCGACCAGGTCTTCTTTCTTCTTCGCGTCTCTCCCTTTATAGCCATGCTCGTGAACGCATACGCGCTCCTCTGGAGAAGCTGTCAAGTCATTCAACGCGAATTCTCGATCGGCGGCACAGTCCATGAACTCTCCTTGCCTCACAACACGGTTGAGATCTGACAGAAGAACCGTCCCGTCAGGTGTAAAGACGAAACTCGTCGACCGTAAATGCGTGTGCACGAGGCCGTAACTATTGAGGTTCGCAACAGCGAGAATCATCTGGCTAGTTATGGACTCGAGAACATCGAGTGGCGTAGAACTGAACCACGGCTCCGTAACTTGGTCCGAGTGCATCATGGAAGACTCCAGCGTGTCGCGGAACCCTGCCGGGTACCATAGGAAGACGTTGAAAACTTTTTCTGACAAAAGGTCGTTCCATTTCTCTTCCGATTCCCCCGAAGAAAAAGCAGCTTCCTTCCTTCCTTCGGATGTTCGCGATGCCCCTCGCCGACGTCCGGGAGGCGGGGTGCTCTCCCGGACCCCGCTGTGCCGCAGGAGTGCTCCCGGAATAAGGATGTGTTCCTCTGTGGCCAACTGTTCTGCGCGCCAAGACGGAAGGTGACGCCATATCCTCAGCTCCCATGCGAGTCGCTCTTCCACTTCTTGTTCGTAGACTCTGTCCACTTCGGCCACAAATCCTTCGAGCATCTGGTACGATGACCGACGCTCCCTACTGGAAGGTGTCTGAGGCAAGTTTGAGAGCAGGTTCTTCAACGGAATCGAGTCTGTCTCCTGTTTGACTATCGCCGAAACTTTCGTCACAAACAACCCTCGTGCTGCCGCCGTTAACTCGATTCCTTTGAGGTGCATTGTTTCCCCTGATTTATCTGTGTCGTGACTTGTAAACGCGATAGAATGCGGCGATACCCCCTGCGGGTCCTTGCTGCGTCCGGCACCAAACTCATACTTCGCAGCACGATCCGGAGCCAGAAAACGAAATGTGTTTGCCTTGGGACCAGTGGCGGAGGTGCGGAGCCCAGCGCTAAATACTGCAAAGCGCTTTTCCTTAAAGGCATTTTCATTCGCAACAACTTTTGGCCTCTCGGTTTCGGCCAGGATACGAGCAACGTCCTTCAGCTCCGCGGTGTCAATCGCAGAAGATCCTTCGTGGCCCTCGACAATTTCTTGTGCCACATGAACGGTTTTGTCTTCTACATCGACATCGCCATCCGTAATTAAACGGTCTCTCCAATACGCGACAGATTTTTCTGAGGCCGCCGCTCTCTTAGCGGTCAAACTGTCTGCATTTTGCCAATGCCTTCGTGTTGACGCACTGTTCTGTCTGACCGTGCCCCAGGAAGCGTCACCTGCGACCCTTGAGCTCGCCTTGGCGAGGCTCCATTTAGCAAAAAATGAAAAGGCCACATGGCCCCAGAGAAGGATCGAGCATAGTAAGACTGTAGAGATCCTTGGAAGCCGGAGGGACTGTTTGTCGGTTGGGAGCAAGCTCATTCTGACTCAACGAGCTCACGAGGAACCTTTGGCATAAATGCAGTGAGTTCCCTTCTCCAGTGATTTGGTGTTGGCAAGTCGCGCGTGATGGCGCACCTCAGTTTTAGTCAGTTGATGGTACGATAGATGCATTGGAAGGGGGGGAATTCGGAAGCTGTAGAGCTCCGAGTCTCTACTGCAGAAGAGCAGAAGAATACGGGAGCGACGAGGCAAACTGTGCTGAAGTGGCGGTCTTACAGATTCGCCACTAATGGAAAAAAAAAGCGTCATGTATTAAAAACGCAGTGCGATTCTGGTGCGAAGTCCATCTCGACGTGTACAGGTGTGGAAGTGCTGGACATTTCGCGGATTCTTGCAAAGTCATACAGCGCACAAAAAAGCAAACAACTGCACATTTCAATTGGTAAATGGCACTGGCAAGCCTTTGAGCATTCGCATACACTTTGAGGTTCACTCATAGAAGAAGAGATTTCTCTTGAATAACTTATGTGGGAAGCCGTCCAGCGAGACGCATAAAAGCGAAAGATTTAGCTCCTCCACAGAAGCACTCAATCATCCTAGTAATGGGTCGAGGTGAAGTCAACAAAACGGTAAGCCTCACTACTTCGGCGTATTCGATATTTTCGCTTGCCAGTGCTACCCTGTTTTGTGACAGGTAAACCGATCCGTTTTGTGCTTGCCGTCCTCGTAGCTTGCAGCTGGCCCATACAGTTTCACCTGCTACAGTCGTTACGTTGTTGGCAATGGAGAAAAGGGAGCTTGCTTCTCAGCTTTCACTACTCAGAGATAAAACGAACTGCCACATCAGTTTTTCCGTGTCCTCATGCGACCGAAGTGTTGCGGCAGCGTTCAGGAGCCATCTCCAGCAGCGCCGTACACAATCAATTACTGCGGGTTATGGCATTAGCCGGAAACTATCGAACCTATCTCTTCATTGCAAAGAATATCAAAATGGGATGTGCACAGGAGTTATTAGAATTCCCTACTACAGTGAAATCCATTGACGCACCTCGACAAATGTGTGAAAATTGATGAGGGGACCTCCGACTATACGGTCGCTCACTGACATCATGCTTTACATGTGGAATTCAAAATTCGACGACACGACTATTTGGTGTAATAACTCAATTATATTTTTCTACGTGCAAGAGACGCACGTCTTTCTCTCGGCGTGTGGCTTGCCAGGTATGGAGTGTGCTGATCCGCATTGTCAACGCTGCATGCTCACCGATTTGCAGTCAATACATAAACGACATGCAGGCAGCATGGTTTCCTGGGATCCCGTCTGGTTTCAGGCGAGAAGTTGATTTTGCGACTCCCAACGCGCTGAAGTTCAGGCTTTCTCTCATCCTTCTGCCGTCGTGAAAAGTGTTCCCATGTACCGCCGGCGTACGGTACGATGCCCGGTGACTTACCTAGAGGGCAACATCGTGAAGCGTAACAAGTGTTTTTCGTTCCCCGGGACGTAACCGAAGCCACTGAGCTACCTCTCCTAATACGGTCCACCATTTATTTAGATTCTCGGTGGTCATTACCACCATCCGCTTAAAAATCAAAGCAAGCAGTGATCTTTGTTGCACCAAGCTGACCGAAGGCACGAATCGGGAACCACCCGAGTGGAGACTGAAACGCATCTCTGAGACAAGTGACGCAAATTTCAATCTTTTTTTACAGCTACTTCTCAAATCACTAGTGGAGGCCCTGTAACAAGAGGTTTTAGTTGGCGTTCGGGCAACTAGTTTCTCTAGTCACTCATTAGCGCCTTGGTGACCAGTGGAACGTGTTGAACGATCTTCCGACTCACCGGATTTTTTTTTCTCAGATGTGTGGTGCTATTCACATGTAAATCTTCTGAACGTTCGATTTTGTTAGTCATTTTACCTAGTTTGAACGTGGGGGCTGCCTAGTCAAGGCATTGCCCATCCGAATGTATTCATCAGCTGCCAAGGTTTTGCAAATATGCAGGAGTTGTTGATCCTAGATTACTTCCACAGTCCTAGGGATGCAACAGTTTCCTCTCCGAAGACCATTGGCGTCACACTCCAGACCAGAAAAGTGTCAATGTAAATAGTGCACGAGAAAAATGCCTACGTCTATTGCGGCTGAAGTTAGACATTCCATTACTCGCCGTACTGTCTACTGGCTACTGACGCACAGCGCAACTGTGAGTAAGCGAACATATCTTCATCTGTTTGAGGCTACAATTCAGTACAATACGCACACCGTTAAATTTTATTCATGATCGGGCTTAACTTGTACTCTCTTTCAAAGGCAGTCATCCGTGTTCATTGTGGATATGCACTGAGTTGCATGTCTTCCACCGTCGGTTACACCCTTGGTCTGATAAATGGATGTCCTCTGGTAGTGGTATCGTGCGAACAGTGGTAACAAGGTGCCAATGTGATCATCATGTCGCCACCAGTTCAAAGTCCTCACGAGCAGGGTGTTTGTTGCGGGCTTTTCGTGGGCCGTTCACCAGTCCCTGGGTCCTTGACTGTCCTGAACTTCAACGGTCTGGTGGCTACGGATGCATCATTTTGATGTACCTGCTGGATGATAAAACTCGGTGATTCCATGTCGCTTAGATGGAACGTACTCTGTTACCACTTGCATCTCTTTCCATGACACTCTGTCGTCTCCCAGGAACAAACGAATATCGCCTCGCATAGAAGTCGCAGCTAGTTTTTTTCGAATATGCCGCAAGGGGAGAAGAAGACCCTGAATGGCAAGAGTGTTGATATGAAAGAGAAATCCTGTCACTTCCCTTGGTAGGGGGTATAGGGAATACAAACTTCCGCACCGCCTCTGTTCGTGTTGAGACGCGCTTCCATGCCCTCTCGGATGCCCGGTGTCTGGAAAACCAAACGCTCCTTAAAATAATTGGCTCTAAATCGCTTTCCAAAGTGGCCTGAAGAGTCAAGTTTCTGCGGTACTCCAATCAACGCCTTAATGGGTCCTTGCAAAGTCGAAGAAGAGACACGAAACCCGGGGCTGGGCGATTGACACTGTCAGGTGTGCCACAGCCGACGCGTTGGCCAGACCGTCAAGTGGTCGGGCATGCCCATGGAGGCACTTTCCTGCCGTTAGCGGGAGGGTTAGAACTTCAAAAACGACCCGGGAAGCGCTAGTTCATTCGGTGATGTGGGTTGTGCCTCTGTATTCTTTGAAGGTGACAAGCTTTTCATCGAGCTCTCTTCACTTTTTGGAGCGAGTTTTCCTCGCTGCTGGAGTGCGTAGGTCCTGGAGTCACCCGGCGATCGCTGCATGCACAATTTGCATCGCACACACCACTGGTTCGACCGATAGAGGAATCAGGGTTTTCCTGTCGTCCTTTCGCGTTTATTGATCTAAAAGGAGTCACTTTCGACTCTCTCTTTTGGATTGGCGCCTTCCTCGAATTCTTCGCGTTCGTTCCTGGAGGTATCGTTGGCATGCGTGTCGCCCAGCCGCTGACTTCTCTTTGGTACGCGCATCTGAAACCGTCCGTCAAGGTTCGGTAGTGTGCAGATCACCGTGGTGTAAGGTAGACGTTAATGCGAAGAAAGTCCTGATGGTGAACTTTCTCTGGGGAGCTCCTCTCTACCGAGCTTTTCTTTCTGGGTAGATCGTTTCCAACCGGTTCCGCAAGTCTCAGGCCGCGCACTCCCCGTGAGCGGGAAGCTGTACACCTCCCGCAACACAGTATATCTGCAGCCGGTTTCAATTTGGCAGTAACTGTCTTCATAGCGTAGTTCCTTGTTTTCAAGTAAACAAGGCGACAACCGACCAGTGTGAGCATTCACTCAACTCGCACTGGTCGCATGTCGCCGCTGCAGGTTTTGTCTTGACAGCCCTCTCCTGGTACCCGCCCAGTGGACGGTGGACGTTCGTCCAGCGCGCCCTCGTGCAACGCACCTCATAAACGTTGCAACATTCGGTTCTCTTCTGTTTTTCCTTTGTTCTGCGATTTCGACATCCCTCCAGTCTGGCGCAGGCGACGTGTGTGCGGAGGCAGAAACTGCGCAAGGACAGACGGTGTAGGAAAAGCGGCACTGAGCGCAGCATACAGGACAAAGAAACAGAGGAGCCGCGCACACATTGTTAGCTCATCTGAAGGACTCGGAACCCGGCAAGCGCCACGTGGAAAAGCGAACCATGGCGGCGACTCCAGCTGTAGGCCGCGGTGAAGGCCGGTCCTCCGCTGCTCGACAGAGAATCGACGGCGCTTCTGGCGAGAACACAAGTTTCTATGAAGAGGATTCTCGCTCGCGCTTTTCTGCTGAGCAAAGACGCGCTCGGGAGTTGCAGGTTTTCCTTTTCGTTCCGAACATAATTGGTACGGTGGGTTGTGCTCGACTGGGAGATGCCTGAGGGCCCCCAAAGTGAAGCGGGGACTCGGCTCTGCTCCCAGACGTGGCAGCTGAAACCCTCTCTGGTTTTGTCCTCCTCAAGACGTTAAGACTAGCACAGAGACATACACGCACAGGAATTTCCCTCGCCGTGTTCTTTCATTTCCCGCGGTGCATCCCCCGTGGAACATACATCGGAAAAGCGAAAGGCGCGCCAAGGCTCGATTCCTGCTGTGAGAGCTCTTGCGGTTTTTGTATTTCCTCTCAGGATACGTGCGCATCGCGCTGTTGTTCGCGGCTGCAATCGCGTGGCAGAAAGCGTCCACCTGTCTCTTCTTCTTCTGTTACCTCACGTCGCAGTGCCTTGACGCCGTCGACGGGGAGGCTGCGCGTCGTCTCGGGCAGGGTGAGTGTGTCTCGAGAGTCTTCTCTCCAGGCAGTGTGGGATTGCAGTCTACGGGGGGGGGGTCAGTCCTCTCCACGCAGAGACAAGTGAACTGCGCCTGCAGCTCCTACCAGAGTCGCATACGCGGGAATTGCGGTAACTCTTGCAGAACGAGAAAGACGGTAGCCCGCAACCGGGGACGGCCAGCCTCTCGGCGGTGTTAGTTTTCTGCGTGTCCTGTCGACATCAGTAGACGCAAGTTTGTAGGGCGAGTCCATAGCTCCAGAAAGCACCTTTTCGCTTGACTCACTTTCACCGTTGCGTCATCCCGCTGAGTGACGGAGCCGGCAAGCTCCCGGGCGAGTCTGGGCCAGCTGGCGGCACAAGTGCCGGTACACCCGAAACGGAGGAGTGAAAGTGGGGTTTTTTACGCACTTGCTTTCTGCGGTGTTCTGCAGTTTCCGTTGTCGGAGCGTGCCTAGATCAAGTCGTCGATCGCCTTTCGACGTGTCTATTGTACATCCTCAACGCCTCTGTCTACCCTGACTTCGCCTCAGGTGAGCAGCACAGACGAGCAGTGTTTAGCCGCCAGCGAAGACACGATGTCTCCGACACCTTATTTGGAGAATTCTTATTTCAAAATAGTTTATTACAATATTTAACTGTAAATAATTTTTAAATATGAATCTTTCCCTTCTCCCCACGTCTACCTTCACCCTGCACGCGTGTGCCTGCCTCTGTGGGCAGTCCATTGCTTTTAGATCCTCCTGTGAAATGGGGATTTGTGCTGTTCCACGCGGTGCCGTACTCTCCCGGTATGGTGTATTTACGCCGGCTCTGCCTATTATGTGCCTCGAGACGCTTTCCACAAAAACCTGAGAAGTCCCAAAAACCCGTAGTTAATCTCTCACAGGTTGCTGGCCCTGATCCCTGTGCCGTCTGGGTTGTTTTCCGGTGGTGCACGATCGACCCGCTCAACTCTCCGTGGCACGTGTCTGTCCAGTGGCCTTTCGTCTCTCGGTCTCCTCCTTTACGCTGTGCAGCTTTCTTCCTCGCACTGTTTCTAGACGTGGGAGGCCACTGGGTCCACTTCTTCGCCTCGGCCGTCGTGGGCGCCAAGTCCCACAAAACCATGGACCCCGAAGTGAATCCAGTTCTCGCCGTCTACTACCGCTCTCGTCGTAGGCCTTTCTTCTTCTGCCGGTCTCGCGAATGGGACGTCTCTGCTATTGCGTTGCCTCCCAGTGTGAAGCCTCCTGGCCTCGCACGTAGCCGATCGAGCGTTCAACGTTCTGCTGCAGAACCGCAGAAACGGTCCACTTGGCGACAAGAGGGGGACTTCCCATCTGCCTGTCCGCTCTCATGCGCAGTCTTCTGGAGTTTTTCATGCCTGTGCGTCTTCGAGCATCTGTGGACGCGCACGTACCCAAGGTGTCGATGATGGTGCAGATGGCAGAGGCTTGGTACGAAACTGCCGTCTCGGATTTTGCCTCTCCCAAAGTCCGATAGGCCGTTGTGAACGTCTCTTCCCTCCCCCTGCTCCTTTCTAGCCCTCGCGTTTCCATTTCTGCTGCTCGCATTCTCCTTCCATTTACTCTCTCTCTCTGCATGTTGAGAGCTCGAAGCGCAAACGTACGCGTAGGCATGCAGATGTGGATACCGGGCCTCGCTGCTGTCCGCTGGAGCTTTCTTTTCCGCCAAGTGTTTTCAATACAGACATTTTCGTGATTGTGTGTGTTTCCGCAGCGGTCATGTTTTCGGCCATCCTCGGCTTTGAGGGGTTCTTCATGTGTCTCCTCCTTCTCTCTGCGCCGCTTGTCCAGTCCTCCTTTTCCTCGCTACATTGGATACGTGAGCGGAACGGCAGCTGCTCACACTGAGTAGCGGAGAACCTTCGGTTTTGCTTATCTTCTCTCCGATCTCTGCGCGTTTCCCTTCAATGTTTCCCCTTGTAGTCGCTCAGCCAGGTCGACGCGAACCTGTGTCTCTCTCTTGTTCAAGACGTTGCCCGCGTGCTGAATGTGCTCGTATACGTCCTTTAGAGTAGAAACGTGCATGCAGGCAGCCTCTCGTGGCGCAATGTACTTGTACGGATCTGTGCACGTCGTTTTCAAGGTATCTCCAGACCGAGCTCGGGGACACAGGCGACACAGGGAACTGTGCTGTACATGTGCATTCATACGTGCACCTGTGCATACACGTAAACATATATATATATACCTCCCCAAAGTCGTATGTACTCCTGTTTAGGTGTCCGTGTCGTGTATCGGTCGTGTGCAGTGTTCTGAGGAGTCAGTGCAGACGACGTAGGCTCGGTCGACGCGTACCTGTCTGTCAACGGGTTCTCCTTCCTTCCCCAGTTGCCTTCTTTTGGGGAGGAAAACCCACTGTAGCGACGTTGAGCGTGAAAGCATTCGGACCCGCGTGTGGCGGTGGAAATCCGTTCGGAAGACAGGTTGATCGACTGCCGTTTTCGTTGGAGGTGTGAATTCAGGAAACGAGGGACAGATGTCTCAATTTTCTTTCGTCAGCCCTCGCCGTTGTTTTCCCCTGTGTCTTGCCCGTGTTTTCAGTTCTTGTTATCGTCTACGCGACGTCACCCCTGATGCTCTTCAAGACGGTAAGCCGGGATTTTGGCGGGAACAGCCAGTCGCGCATGCGGCTGACGAACACAAGCAGCGGAGTGGACCTACGAGGGCAGACGAAAGAAGAGATTAAGAGTCGGCGGTTTCTTGGGAATTTGAAAGCAAATCACAGGCAGAGGAGAGAGACGCAACGGCTGCACGCAGCAGAGAGTGACGGCCTATGCGTTTCGATGCGCGTAAAACACATAAAGGTGCTAGAGAGTGTCCACGCGCAGATTCACCAGTAAACAGCGGAAGTGGGACGTGCGCAGGCTACAGAGCTCCAGTACGGATTGGGGGAACGAATATGCGGATTAGCCACATGGTGCAAGCAGTGTCTTCGTCGCGATCGCTTTCACGTCTTTTATGCCTCAAGCAAGCAGGAAATACAAGCTGGAATGGGGAAGACAGTAGCAAGTCGCCTCGTCTAGGAAAAGGTTGGCGCGTCTGTTTGTTTCCTCTTTCTGTCCCTCCGCATGTCCCTGTCTCTTTCCTGAGGCTTTTGTCTCTGACGCTCGCCTCGTCTGTATCGCTCCCCTTTCCTTCCACCGCTTTTCTCGCCTTTATCTCTCTGCTCTTTGGTTTCCCTTTTGACCACAACAGCTGACAAATCTCCTTCAGGGACTGTACGGGGCGAGACGGTTGGTTGCGTGCGACATTTTTGCTGCGGCCTCGTCGTCCTAGCGTCTCTTTACATCCTAAGAGAAAAAGCAGGAACCTTCGCGGCTAGGCAAGAGTGCCTATGATCGGTCTCTTAGCAAAGATACACCAAGAGGAAGCGCAGCCTCGAGTTCGGCGCTTCATCCGTATCTCTTCTCTGCGTCACCGCTTTTGCCTCGGCGTGTGTGGCAGCGTAAAACTGCATCCGCCAGCTTGCACAGGGCATACGCTCTAATGCCACGGGTCGGTGTCCTCGTTTCGCTAAAGAAAGAGCAAGGCAGAAGACGGGTGTCTAAATATGCGGAATGACCTCCTCCCAAAATGGCTGCTTGTGTTGGAACCCTGATGTGCCGAAGCGATGAAGATCGCGGAAACAGTCAGGGTGTGTGTTTGAGTGGCAAAGGCTGTGGGCTTTTCAAAATTTTACAGCAGTCTGCACTGCTATGACTCGGTGCTGAAGTATGCCACTGTGGTGGTCGTGACGTCAGATTTCCCGGATTTCCTTTGAACGGGCTGCCAGAGTTAGAGAGACACATGTCCCTCTGCGTGTAGCGCATGCATGCGCAAGAGGTGGCGGGGACGCAGGAATGCTGCTTGGCACTCACCTGGCGCCACCTTCGACTGCAGAGAGTTGACTGTTGAGCGCGCTCGGACGCGATCGACAGACACGTCTCTGCATACGTGCATGTGTCTTTCCTTTTCATGTGCATAAACACCGTCTCTACGTAGCGGTGAGTAAAGCGACAACGACTTTGGTACATGCATGAACAACTACTTTACAATCTGGGGCCTTGATGCCCGTCGTATAAAATCCACGATAACTTCTGTATGTGCTCATGCTCGTGCGTATATCTCTACGTACAAGTAGGGTTAGGGCCCGGCTACTAACCGTAAGGCCGACACTGCGGCCAAGCGGCGGCAAAGGGGCGTGCGGGAATCGTTGTCACAAGAACTTACGCGGTCACCGGATGAAGTCTTGCTTGTCAGTGAGAACGGTAGAAAAGACAAGAGCGATCGGCAGCAGAAAAGCTCCATAGGTAGCAATGAGCACAGCCTCTCTTGGTCAAAAACGGAACCGACTTGTCTCTGATGGTTGCGTAGCGCAGTGCGTGGAGACAAAGTACAGTCCACCTGTGCATATAAGTTGATACTCGGTTACCTTTTTTAGACGCGGCCTTCCCGGCTAAACCGAGTGTCTGCTGGCAAATCACGTGGCTCAGTAGAACCCAGCTGCCTCTGTGATACCCTTTGACCCGAGGTGTACGTTCATGCAGAGAACCTTCATATATATACTTATATATATGTATTGAGCTGGTATTTTATATATACATATATGTAAATATAGGTTTGGGTTGATTTCGAACCTAGCCGTTTGATTTCTTCGTAGCCACCAAGCCATCTTTACCTTCTTTCGCAGCTGTAGAGGAAGGCTCTCTTTTTGTTTTCCGACAGGAAAAGGCAGACGCAATTTTACCTTCGGTTCAGTCTTCGCCTCTATTTGTTCGTTTTAACCCTCCCTACCCTCAACTGAAGACCCTTCTTCCACGAGCGAGCGGGTACAGTGCGGACTTCCTTTCTAGGGCGCGTAGACTCTCTTGGAACTTCTCCCGGTCAACCCGTGGAAGTGTCTGTATCCATGTCTGAAAAGACGGGAAAATGGCAAGATCGCGAGACCGGGCGAGAAAAAGGAGGTAGACGTAGCCGGATATTCACGGCCAGGTGGTTCGCGGTCGTGGCGCCGCACGAACACTCAACTTTTCCATGAAATTCCCGCGCATAGTCACATCACTTGACTACTCAAGACAACTGCAGGTGTTGGTGATTCCATAGCGCCCCATGATGTCGGGGTTATTCCAATCCTTATGGATATGTGGTGCCTTGTTCTTGACGATGATTTCGTCCGTTGCATGATGCCGCTGTTTCTCGCCGACGCCAGGGGATGGTCGGCAGGTACACCTGAAGACCAGGATTAGTATTTTAGCGGAGAAGCCGCCTCGCTACAAAATGGCAGCAAGCTCACTGGTCCCGAAACGGAAAAAACGAATGGGAAACTGAGTCTCGCGCTCGGAATGCAAGTCTTTTTGTCGCAAGGATGAAAAGCGCTTGCATCACGAGCCTTGGGCTTCTCGCCTTGACAGCGAAGAGCACGTGTGGGACGAGACAGGGAGTCAAGTTTTTCGCAGGTGTCTCTCGAGGTCTGGTTTTGATCCTGGAGATCCGAGCCGACCGCTCTAACACAGGATCTCTCATTTCCTGCGTTCTTCTGCATTCAACAGCTTCCACTGAATTCAAAGATTTGAGTGTGTGCACGTCGAGACTGGGAAAGTCGCAAAGCGGCAAGTGAAAAGGATGGCTTTTTGCGGACGGGACAAACAAGCGTAAGACGCATGCGCGCCACTTCCTCATTTTCGTGCTCGACACATCGACTCCAATCTCAACTGTTTCCCTCAGTCCTGCTCTGTGCCTGTTCCTCTAAGGAAAAGGATCTCTTCTACTCGTTCAATCCGATTTTTTCCTTGCCAACAGAAGCGTCCGTTTCCCCTATTCTGCGGACGGGAAGACCGCGCCGCAGCCCCGTCGGCCCCACTGCTGCGGTAAACAGAACAACTGTACAGTCGCTGCATGCCCCGTTCCTTCTTTCTCTATTCAGTTGTCAAATTCCTCTTAGTTTAGCCTTGGATCCATTTTCCGCCAGTGGAGTTGAGGCCGAAGAGTTGATCGCTTGACTTCCCCCGCCTTCTCCAAGATCCACATCCTGCCGTGCTGTTCGTTGGAAGACGGACTGGCGCGCGCTAGTCGCCGGCCAGAACCCCAGTTTTGGAGGTGTACATACACCTCAGGTCTGCCCAGGAAATGTTTGGATGCTCATGTGTGCCTAGGCATACATTGTGAAGAACCAACTTACGTGGGCTTTTCTCCCGCACCGGCGTCCTCTCCACTCTCTTTTCCTCCGACCACTTTTTTTCACAATGGGAGGACGGGGACGTGAAGACGGTCGAGGGGCCGACGACGGCGCTCGCCCGTCGCGTCCCCGTGCGGCTTCGGCTGTGTCTCTCGATTCTCTCGATCTCAATGCCTCGGGTGCTCTGTCGGGGCCTTCCGTCCATGCCGCTCTTCCAGGGAGGACGCTTCAAGCGGCGCGACACGTAGAGAAGAAACGCAAACATCTCATTGAGGAGCGAGAGGCGGAACAATTTCTCGGTTCAGCTGCCGCTTCGCGGCAAGACGCCACCCAGCACCCTTCCCTGTTTCTGCAGAAGGCGCGGTTTTTCCGGTCCTCTCTGTTTCGTATGCAACTCGACAAACTTGCAAAGGCTGCTCGCGGGAGCATGCCTGCGCGTCTCGCGGCCGCCGCAGGACATGGTGCGCCACGCCTCACAAGCGCCGAAGGAAAGGCAGAGGGAAACGACGAGGGGAGTGACGCGGACCCGACAGAGCCAAAAGGAGAGAAGCAGCGGAAGAAACAAAGTCAGAAGTCCGTGGAAGCGCGGAGACGCAGAGAAGATGAATCTGAGGAAACGCAGGCCGTGGCAGCTTTCCTCGTCTATCTCAGACACATGCTCAGCGAAGCGCCAACGAATGAAGTAAGCTTCGAAAACAAAAAGGGACGAAACGGCAGCCGCCCCCTCACGCCTCTGCTCGTCCCGGTCTCTTCCTCGTCGCCTTCTGCGTTCTCACCTGTTTCAGGGGAAATCGTGGGATTCCGTTTCGAACCCCCAGTAGCCGTGAAGGTCGTCGGAAGTTTCCCCCTCGGACTCATGAGCAGCTTCGACAAGAATGTGGATGTTGCCGTCGAAATGCCGGCGCACATGTTTCAGACTAAAGACTACCTGAACTACAGGTGAGTTCAGCGAGAGGCGCGCGCGACACAAGTCCTATAGGGCATGGCGTTCGCAGCTCACCGTGGGATCCATGTCGTGTTCTCTACGAGCCTGCCTGTGTTGCGTCTTGGGGCGGTTCGGTCCCCGATTTCGAATCGTCAGTACCCTCCAGGAGAGCGGAAATTTGCAGGATAAAAAGCCTCTTCGGTGTCCCGTCGCGCCGCTCGTCCGCCGTTCCGGTCCGATGGCCTGTTTTTTCCCTTGCGCCCTGTTGCGCTGCATCCCTTCAGCGCCTGGAGTGCCTGTTTCGGTGTCTCTGGCCTCTCCCCTGTGTGTTTCCTGTCTCTCCTGTGTCCCCCCCTCTGTGAGTCTGGACCTGTCTCGTTTTCCGGCGTGCGCCGGGAGACGCTCCAGTGTGCTCCCTCGATGCTGCGTGTGCTTCCCTTTGTCCTTCCGATTGGTTGCCTTCCTGAACACGCCCTGAACCCTCGCCCGACTCTGTCGGTCTGTCTCTCTGACTTTTCCCCAGGTACCTCGCCAAACGGAGTGCCTACTTGGAGCAGCTGTATGTTCATCTCCGCGCTTCTCTCGCTGCGCATTTCCCTTCTCCGTGTTCTTCGCACAAGTCGGACGCGTGCCCTGAGGCAGCTCGCCGTTTCCGTCAACTCGCTCCGTTCTGTTTGCCCCGGGTCGCAGTTCAACTTTGGCAGGGGGACTCTGCGAAGCCGATTCTCATCATCGCCTTCGCGCCTACCAGTAGCCTCGCTTCTCGTGACAAGAACGCAGCCCAGACACAACGTCTGCAGTCGTGCAGTCGGACGGACCTGAGTGCCTGGACGGTGCGTCTCTTGTTCACGCCTCCGTCCGCGTCGCCGCTCTTCAAAGAACACCTGCTGGCCCCCGCCCGAAACTGCGTGCGTTCGCCGACGTGGTGTCTTGCCGACGAAGGGCCGTCTTCTTCGCCCGCGGCTGAGACCGACGGGTTGCTGCCGCCGACTCCGTACTACAACGGCCTGGTGCTGGAGGACCTGCGGATGCATGCGCGGCAAAAACGCCTTCACCAGTGCTGCCAAGCGTTTGGCGAGGCCTTCCGCGACGCGGTGCAGCTCCTCAAAGTCTGGGCGCATCGACGAGGACGGAACTTGTTTGTTATCTCGTCCTCGCTCAAAGCAAACGCGGACAAACGAGGCGAAAGAGACGCTCTCGCGACCAGCCAGACGGCCGTCCCCGCAACAGGTGAGGCAGTCGGGGCGGCGCAGAGAGAGCGGGACAGAAAAGGAGGGTCCGAGAAGCCGTGGCGCGTGTGTCGAGCTCGCGACAATGCAGACGGGGAGGCGCAACAAGCCCTACACGACGAATGGCTGCAAGAGTGTCCCTGCGAACAGCGGAGATGCGCAACACCCGAATGCCTCATGCGGTGCCGGACCCCTGGGAATACTCGACAGTGGTTTTAGGCATAGAACGCGCGCTCGAAGAAACTTCCTGAATCGTCTTCGACGACCTCTCTTTCCGTCGTGTTTGATAGATGCCATTTTGATTACGTCCCTGTCAAGTTATCACGGTTTTCCCTGTCGCCTGTAAAAAAACGTGCTCTCGTCGCAGCTTCTGTCTGTCTATAAATTTCCGATCGGGCTGACTGGTTCTACCGTTCCGAGGCCAAAACGCGATTGCTTCGCTGTTCCCCGCCCTTGGTTCCCTCGTTTGCCTTTTCTGCACGTCTCCTTCTTCTCGGTGCTGCTCGCCTCTCTGTGATTGCCAGGCTTGGACGGCTCGACGCTGGCGATGCTTTGCGGGCACGTGTGTACCAGCAGCCGCGACGTGGCGCTCTCAGCGACTGCCCACGACATTTTTGTGTTGACCCTGTCCTTCCTCGCAAAGGCGGATTTCCTGGGGTACTACTACGTCTTTGGAAGTTCGCAGGCTTATCCGCGAGAATGCCTCCAGCAGCCGAGCACGCCAGACGTCATGGGAGGTCTGTCCCGAGTTTCTTCCTCCTCTGCCTCCTCCACCACGAAGGACGAAGCCCTCTGTGGGCGTCTCACTCTCTGTCCCGGCGTCGTCGCCGAGGCTCTGCTGTTCGACGGAGAAGACTGCGTCCACAACTTGCTTTGGAGGATGCAACTGCATGTGGCAGAGCTGCAGCAGCTCGCCCGCAGCAGTTTGCGGGCCATGGAAGCGCTGAAGGATCCGTTTGATGCGCTCTTTGGCGCCGTGGGCATCGCGGGACTGGCCCAGAGAGAGTGGACGACTGAGGAGGGCCCGCAGGGCGACGACGCGGAGACAGCAAAGGGGTCGCATGCTCGACGCGACGCAGACGCGCTGCAGGTGGGGCTGCTTCTGGAAAACGACCTGCAAGTGAACATCCCGCACATCCCGTCCCCTTCGCAGATTCGCGCCGCCCTCCGGCCAGAGGCGTCCGTGCCTCTCCATGACTATTTCTCGTACCGAGAACGACCGGACAAGAGTGCGGAGGAGACGCATGCAGGCGCCGCCACCCAAGCCTCTGCCGAAAAATCGAAAACCGCCGTTTCTGAGCGCGACTTTCTACGGTCTCTCGACGAGGGACCCAAGTGGGAAACGCCGTCTCTCAGGCTGCTAGCTGCGTCCTTGCTTCGCGTGTTGTTGCGAGCTCTAGGCGACAGAGTTCAGAGCATCCAAATTCGGTTTACCTATCCAACCTTCAATGCACTGCGGACTGCCGCCACGCGCAAAGAAGGCACGGCCCACAGCGCCGTCGACGCAGACGCTCATGAAAAAGCCGTGTTCGGCAATATGCCCTTCACGTGGCAAGACGGCTTCCAAGGTACACGCAAACACGACGCAGGCCTTTTTACCCGATCCGTGCGAACCTTGCTAGCCCTTCTCGCTGGTGCCCCGGTCGTCACGGAGTTCTCGTTCAAGTTCTGTGTACGCCTTTATTTACACACATCTGCATGTGTGTACCTGTTCTTCTTTCGTCGGGGATATGGCGCAACATAAGTACGGTTGGGGGTCGGTGGTATCGGTGTCTCACGGAGTCTATGTATTCATATGCTTCTGTCAAGTGTGCAGCCGTCTTCTCGCACAAAACGCTCCAGGCAAGTATATATGCATATAAATGCGCACGTTGTCAAAGCCACGTCTTACGTGTAGGTGTTTGTCTTGGAGAGCAATATTCAATCGTTCATGTCATATATATATATATATATATATAGATATATATTTAGTGTCTGTCTTATCCATTCCTGCGGTCAGATGCAATGCTGGAGAATAAAGTGACGCCTGGGCTGCTCCTTTCCCTGAGGCTGAATGGCGCCTCCGCGACGAGGACTTTGGACCGAGGCCCGCCGGCTGCAGTTGGCGGAGGCGTGGACGAAGCCGTTGAGAGTTTTAAGTGAGTCATTAAACTTCGCAAGGAGAGAGGTTCCCCTTCACTGCTCGGCTTTCCTCTCTCTTGGCCTGACTCCTACCCTCGCGTAGAGGCAGCTGTCTGATGCTGCGATAACGGAGTTCTGCGTCAAGGCATGACCAGTGCGCGTGATATGGACAGATGGGAACGATGAGAATGAGGATGGTCTTGAACGGCCTCGCTCTCTAATCCTGTCGTAGGTCCCCTGCGGACCAGCATACGTGCCCGCAGACGGAGACGGCGCCACTACGCATGCAACGGATGTATTAACACATTGTACACGGCAGGAGACGCTGCAACGGCACTTGCCATGGCATGAACTATAGAGAGACATTCCGTTTCCGCCTACCAGTAGATAGGGAGATAGGCAAACTGAGATGTCGATACCCGTGCTGTTTCATGGGTGGACGACTGTTGGCCAAGGAGCCGGTTAGAAGATGAATTTCGGGGGTTTGGCGTCTCTGTGTGTTCTGCTTCTAGGGCGTTTTGGGGGCCAGCCAAAGTCGAGCTCCGTCGGTTTCAAGATGCGCAGATTTTGAACACAGTCTTGTGGCGAGGCGACAGCGTCAAGTGCAGCGCTGGCGCGGCTCTCTTGAATCCGAACGACGCGTCGGCGAGTCCGTTTTTCTCGCGAAGCGGATGCATTGCGGCGGAAGGCGCTGGACACGCACCGCCGCATGTGGAAATCATTAACTACGCTCTCCGTCGGCATTTCCCGAGCTTGCTTCTTCTCCAGGCCGAGGGCGCAGAGCCTGCTGACAGGAAAACTCCCCAGGAACCCACCGCGAATGACGAGCAGAGGCGCTCAGGGGACACCGCTCGGTCGCTTGTCTCGTGCTGGCTACAGAGCTCCCCACTCGACATGGCAGGAGGCGCGCGAGCGAAGGACCGTGAAATGCACAAAGCACTTCTGCAGGTGAAACTGGATGGAGGAGAGCAGCAGTGAAGACTTTCAAAGAGCCGAAGCAAAGGGCAGAGAGCCGGAAAAGGAAGCACGCGGGGAACAGGAGAGGGGGAATAAATCCGAAGGAAGAAGATATGGAAAGGGACTAGTGTCAACAGAAAAGAACGGGGACAATGACTCGGAGAAGAAAATGGAGCGGCCGAGACAGAAAAGAAAGGGCCGATACAGAGAGGATCAGGAAGGGAGACAAACCGCGATCAAGGCATCGGGAGGAAGCCCCGCATCTCCTAGCTTTCTCCTCTGTGCACGCCGTCCCCGAGTTAGATCACGCATGCAACAGGAAGCTGAGAAAAGGCAGCATGCTGAACAAAGAAAAGAGCAGAAGGGAAGCGAAAGCGACCGCGACCAGCGGAGGAAGAGGAAACATGTGGGAGTATCATTATCTGCATTTCCTACGGGCGATGTGTGGGATTTGGTCGCTCAGGCATTCTCCGAGCTGAAAAATACAATCTGTTCCCTCAGCGCCGTGCCGCTGACAGTCAAACAAGCAAGATCCACGAGCCCTGCCCTCCGTTATTTCGACCTGCCTGTGACCTTCTCGCCTGTTTTTGCCTCGCGTGAAGCAGACGAAGAGCACGGTAAGAGCCGCAAAGGCCTTCTCGCTGGTTTCCCGTGTTTCAAGAAGCGACCCGTGGGTGGTATTCCAGAGACGCAAAGGTAAAATATCGAATGTGTCAGCTTGCCCAACTCTGCTTCGGCCACGCCCCGGGGCTCCTAGACTTCTTCATCGCTGTTCTCGACATCACGTCTCTCTTCCGGTTTCTCAGACATGCGCACTTTGCATCCAGTGGTGCTCGAGTTCGAGAGCTCTTCAGGCTGGCCGGAAGACCCCGTCGCCATCCGGAAAATCAAAACGGCATTTCTTCTTGCCATGCAGTAAGGCGTCCTTCTAGATGGCCTTTTCCTTGAGAGCGGGGCTGATGGTTTCGCACGAGGCTATGCGCGGCCTAGCGGTCCATCAAAGCATCGGCAGGCAACACAGGAATGCGAATCTGAAACGAACTGCACACGCTTTGGACTGTCGAATGACTCTTTTGACTGCAACTTAGTCTACAACAGTTCATGGTATGTATGTTTCTGGTTTTCTGTAGGTATGTGTGTGCGTATTTCAGGTTATATAAATGTATTAGATGCATGTGCGTATACAGGCGCCTGCACGCGCAAGATGAATCAGCTCGGGGTTGTGATACACTGCGAACGCTGTATCTGTTGACTGTATTAAGGAGTACAGATGCGCGGATAGTGTGGGAATATGCATGTCTTTCCAGGTAGACGTGTCTGCGCATATGGAGGCGTGCTCGTTTCGCGCACTCATGTTGTGGATGCTGTTGTGGCTTGCATGTGTTATTTGCATTTCCTTTGCATCTGGCCTCCGTCATTGGTTTTCATTACCCTTTTCAGGTCGGAACTTCTGGCCGACTATGGAATTAACGGCACGGTCACCGAGGATTTCTTGGACGTGGAAATGACGTCGTTTCTCTTCCGGATCACAATTTTCCATCCAGCTGAAGTAATCGCAGCGGGTGCGGTGTATGCGGAGCCGACGAGTGAGCCACTCGCTAGGCACCTGAAGGGGCTGCCTGAGCGCCTGGTGGCCCTCGCGTCGCATTCAGCGTCTTCTTTGAGAGACGAGGACAGTTCGGTCGGGACTTTGTCTGTAAGCCCAGATTCTCCCTCTGGGGAGAAAGCTGGGGATAAGGAGAAAATCACCGATATTCTTTCTTTCCTCGCAGCAGATGATGAAGACGGAGCCACCGCAAGGAAAAGTGGCCTCGACTGCATAGGTCTGGCGCTCCTTTCAGGAAAAGAAAGCGACTCAAAGAGACTGATGAAGCAGGAAATGCAGAGACTTCAACATCTTCGTCATCTCTGGTGGGAACCGCAGATCGCTGGTGTCCTGCAGGCGTGTGCGATGCGCTTCCCTGCCTTTGGAGGTACGGCGAGTCTTCCAGAAAGACCGTTATTCGTGTAATGGCATTCACTTCCTAGACGTAGGAAACCGGCGTGACTCACCAATAGCCGTCTGCATCTGTCAACAAAGGAGTGGTGGCTGCAGCCAACTCGTCGCCTACTGGATTAGGCGGCAGTCCGCGCATGACTGGGGGATGACTGTATGGACTCCTCTGCGGGTGTTCCAGCGTGGCCGTCCCATCGAGGTAGGGGCTCCTCAGTTTCGCAGTCCTGTTTAACCCACCAATTCGATGCGGGTGATTGCGTAGCGGATACCTCACAGGTCCTGAACGTGCTGCCAAAAAAAGCTGCTTCTTCTATGTTCTGTGCCGTGTTATTGTCTGATCTATTCAGGCTCTGTTTGGCTGATCTGGCGGTGGCTCGGAGAAATGCAGCTCCCGGGGCTCTTCCGGGTTGTAGAGCACCTTGCTGTGACGCTGTTTGTCGACCACCAGCGCCAGGGCTTCGCCGCACCCCCCCAGTCTCCCCAAGTCGCTTTTTTGAGGTGCGTGCTGTGGCCGGGATCGGAAAGAATCCGCTGGATATGACAGCAGAACTCAGTGTCGCTACAGGGGGGTCATGGGGATAGTGGAGCGACGAGAGAATTTCCAGAGTCGGACCACGTGTTGCACCCTTGTTTTTGTGACTCTACGTGTTAGGTTCCTGCATCTTGTTGCAAATTTTGAGTGGCGCTCTCGACCGCTTCGTGTATGCTTTGACGTCGACACGCCGTTAAACGCGGAGCAAGAAAGGCTCTCTGATGCGTCGTATGATCGGTACGTCCTTCTTGTTTACATCAGCTATCTCCATCGCACTGCAGCGTGAGGGGTGGACACCTCCGGGGGCATACCGCAGCGGGGAAAGATCGGGGAAGACGCGGCGAGTCACGACAGCTTTGCGAGTGTTTCTTGCTCGATCGGATTCCCAACGCCGCCGCGTGTCATCAACGTAACGGAGGATTTGAACTAATCATCCCGAAATCGCCCTCATTGGGTATTCCTCACCAAAGCCGCTGAGGTTTTTAAAGGTGTTTCGCTTTTAGCCTAGTGTCACCCTCCGCTGGAGTACCACGATATTTCCCTGCGTAAGCTGGCATGCCACAGGTATCGCGATTCCTGGAGTAAATGTACATGACTGTATGACTACAGCGCGAAAGCAATGTGATCAAACTGCCAGTGATGTCCTCCGTGAGAATGTATCCGCTGCAGTTTCCGTCTGTACCCGACAATCCACACCGTGTTCGACCCTCATGGGTTCCTCATACCCTCTCCAGAGGCTGCCACATTTGACCGTTTTGTTCAAAATGCGAGGTGAGTTTTTACCGCGGCTTCCTGGTTGACATCTAGATTCGAGCGTAATGAACAACTAGTGCCCAGTGTACATCTGTTGAGCAGACGCATGTATCTCCGTTGCACCGACGCAGTAAATGGGATTCTCTAACGCTGGGTCCTCCACTTGATGCACGAGTCTGTGTTCTTCTCTTTCCCTCATATTTCTGTGCATACGTACATTCGCATGCATACGTAGATTGATGTACAAATACTCACGGATTCATCAATAGGCAGATAACGGCTTACACATTTTGATATTCTCTGTGGCCGGTACTGGAGGTATTTTACTGGCAGATGGGCATCAGGGGGACACCTCGATGCGCGATCGTTTCATGACCGTGCGAGCCCTGTGTCGAATAATTCGGGGTTGCATTACGAATTGACTTTGTTTGCGATGGTCAGATCGGCGCTCTTGAAACTCAGTGGAACACTCAGTCGGCCGTCCGCGACCTCAGCTGTATGGAGAGAGGTCTTCACACCAGACCTGCGTTCCTTCGACATTGTTCTGTCCCTCGTTGACCCGCTGAGGGCTCGCCCGGGTGCGGCGAGCAAAACGGCAGCTCACAAGCGGTATGCAAATGTGGAGTCTTTTCACTCAACGGACAACGCAATGTCGCTCTGCGGCCTCCAGATGGCTGCAAGCAAACGGCGGTATCTTTTTCTCCGATTCCTCGGCCAGCTTCGGGAAGCGTACTCCGACGCTCTCATTCTCGCGTATAATCCTATGGCGGCGTCTTTAACGGCAGGTGGTATGCCTGCCTTTATCGCAGTCAAAGTCCGGCCTGGCGCTCTGGCCATGCGTCGGGCCGATCCTGCGGTTCTGTTGCCTTTTTGCGGCATTCAGACTGTCCCTGACCTTGACGCTGGGACGGCCCTACAAGCCGAGACAAACACAGCGAGTTCCGATGACGAAAACCAAGAACGTGAGGACGGCCAAGGTAGTATGAAATACAAAAAACAAACAGAGAGCTGTTCGTTTGAATTGACTGTAAATCCAGTTTTACTGGTCAGCTCTCTTATGTCCATGGGTCACGGTCTAGTGGAGTCGGTACATATTCTATCGTGATCGTGGTGTTCAGTACCATGCACCACTCCTGTCTTAGCCATGGAGACACGCGCAATACCGCGTATGGTTGCAGCACAATACGTATTCCGCTGGGTCCGACATGAGTGACAACGTTCAGTAAACAATAAAAACATTTTGACAGGCGATCCACGCCAGCTGACTTGCGGCTGAGAGTATGTTTAGTAAGCGAATTGTACAGCAATGTGTGGGACAAGCGCCGCAGGCCGTCTGCCTGCATGCTTCAATTGCCGAACCCGGACTCGTAGAAAGTAGCCTAAGCCGTAAATGCGCTCTTGTCCTATCCAGCAAGAAGGGCAGTAATGGCCCACTAGGTAATATACCATGGAACTGTATGAGTAGCGGAAGTGGCTTGCATCCAAGATGCAGGCCTCTCTCAGGTGCTATGTCCCAGAAAGCACTCCCGTAATCTGACGCCGGTGTCTGCCTTTCTTGAAAAGGAGCTCCCAGCGGACATGTTAAGACTCACAATGTTTTGGTTCATCGAAAAACTTGCAATTTCTTAAATCCGCCACCGCTTCATTAGGATACCTTATTCTCTTACCGTATGAAAGGGCGACCACGTAAATGTGAGGAAGCAGGGGACTTGTCATGCCCTGAGAGGTTTCAGTATCGACTAAGCATTCGCGCCATCTGTGACAGTTTCGCTTGCTGTAGCAGTGCCAGCAATGAGGAGCCGGCGAAGGTAGTTGTCGTACAGACGCATATGAAAAGCAGGTGTAGAATTGCCCTGGTAGTAATTTAGTCTGCAATTCCGTGAGGGTCTCTAACAAGCTTGCCTCGCTGGCTAACCCCACCCTGTCGCCATCGTCCTGGTCTTGCCCGTTCATATTGGAGACGCCTTCTCCGTATGTCCTTTGTTTCCTTTCTACTAGCTTTGCGTTCCTCAAGGTAACACGAGATGCCGGCTACTTTTGCTGGAATTCTGACCCGCGTTCGTGACTGTTAGGCCATTTTGGTGGTGTTATGCGAAAGACGAGAATGACGACGAAGATCTACTCGTGAGAAAAGTCGATGACGTACTGTTCACACAACAGAACTGTAGAACGCGCCTAAACAGGGGTGACGGTAGAGGGAAGATCAACGCTGCATTATTTAACTCAGATAATTAGTGTTAGGTTTGATAGTTTGTAACAAATCATCTCAAATGGAGATGTCTTTTATCCAGCAACACAGTCCACGGTTGGGACCGGCAACCATGTAAGGGGACAGTGACAAAACTCGAGAGAGACCAGCGCGAGAAAACGACTGGGCTAGCATGGTGCTGGCGAAGACAAAAGCAGTCCCCCACATGCTTCACATATATTCTAAGTATGTAGAGTCTCCAAGGCAAAGACATATGGCTCACCCAAGCTCGCAGCGGCGATTGACGTACTAGAGGACCATCGAAATCCCCAGAAAAACATAGATGTCCGGCCCCTTGCCGAGTCCCGTGTTCCCCCTCACTTTGTCATCATCCTTTCCGCTTCCTTAACGTTCATCCTGCTTTGTCATGCGGCTTTTTTTGTCACGGCCTTGCTTTTGTGTCAAGTTTCCCACCTTTTATCGTTTTCCAACAGATTCGCCCGGAAGCCGGCTCTCTCGATACCATTTGATCCTGTCATAGCATACCTGCGTAGTGGCACCTGGCTTACGTTGGGTGATCCTCGCCTGTTTCTTTTTTCCTTCGTTTGTGACTTTCGCACTCCGATCGTTCTTCATTGGTGCCCCAACAGTAATGTCCACCTCCTATGCCCCATTTATGTCTGTTGTTTATCAGTTTTAAATCGATTGCTTTCACTTCTCCGTCTACCGGCGTCCGCCGTCTTACAGAGCTGTCTTTGGCTTGATTCACTTCTCCTGCTTTCCCGTTGTTCCATTCTTCGCTTCTTGTACCCTCACTTTTCCGGTTTCTGTCAAATTTCTCCGTCCTGCGCTTCTGCTTGTCCCGCAGTCAGCCCCTCTAGCTGCTTCTGTTGTGCGGTCGTCAACGTTCCCCTGACACTGCAGTCTAGAAATTCGACGAGGTTTTGTCTGACATTGGTCGCCTCCCACTTATTGGCATGTTCAACCAAAAGTTAAATCTCTCTTCTAGTGTCTTTGTGAGAGACCTCTGCTGTGTACGCTTTGTTGCTGCCTTTCTCTAGAGCTGCGTATGACGATGCTGCACGGAAAGAAAATAACCACGAACAGCCTTAGCTCATTCCTCGGCGCATTAACATCGACTAACTACACGCGGAGATCCTAAGCAGGTCCAGTGAACGCGGGTTCCCATTCTGCCTCGCTTATAACCCCATGCCTGCTTACGATAAGTCGAGCGTACGCGTTGTCCTCAGGTCTTTGAAACCGAGAATACAATATATTTACATTGGCGTACCGAGCATCAAGCGATCCTGGAACACCACTAGCGTCGGCGCGAGTATTAGGAAAAAGCGAGATTAGTAACAGGGTTGTCTTGTCACTGACAAAACCGCTTAGCGCTACCTCCAGATCACAAATCACTAATTGCGAGAGTCCTGCAATAAGAGCAGGGATACTCTGCGAGCTCTACTTTATACGTAAACGGGCCTTTTGCCATGTGATATGACTGCGCGGCTGACGATGTAGTGAACAAGAAGCCCAGTTATATTAGCGATTGATGCCCCTCCTTAAAGGGATCGCCGACTAACCATCAATAAGCAAGACTACCAGTCCGTGCAACTCAGAAACGGGCGAGTATTGGGCAAGCGAGAAAAGAGATATGAAATGTATCACTCGCAGGATGCAACCCCTACGCTTGCTCTCCCATCTCATGGTTCCACGCATATTAGCTGCTGGCGGCCAATACCTGTAGCGTTAGGCAGCATCTCTCTCGCTCACGTACATCGCAGCCACGAAGGTGAGAAGTAACTCGCCGGCTGCACTATCGGCGAGAGGCTTGAGCAAAGAAGAGCCGAGGCCGCCTGATGACGACATCGCATGCGGCAACATGAGATCCACGCTGTTTCCAGGGGGGGAGCACCTCGATGAACTCACCTAGAGAACCACGCTTTCGTCTTGCGGGGAGGCAAACGGGTCCAGCGACGAACCCCATGCAGGAGAGGAGCTGAAAAAGCTCGTACCGCCACCATGTATACTTGCACAGCTTGTGTCAGCCCGTTCCCATCCTCGTTTGACGTCCCGCTCGGATATGATGGCTGACTAGCCGCAAAAGTGTTACGCTATAGATCAGGGGTTGAGCTTCAGAAGCACGAGGCGACTGAGCTCAGTCCGAGAAACATCCTGGAGGAGCGTGGGACAGCGCCGCTGAACTCCGAGACGAGCAGCACGTGAAGACGAATATACCAAGCCGACCCACCACGCGATGTGGGTCCCGTCGTTTCCAGGAATTGCCAGTCGGTGATGCAGTACCTTGTATGCGTTCGGCCGCCGGAAGTGAGGTTGTTACAAATCACACCCAATTGGTGTCCCGCGCTCAAACAGCGAACGTAGGCCTTGCTGTTGGGAAGACGGATAATTTCAGCCCGTCACCTGGCATATCAGAAAACAGCGCCTCCTGAAGACCAGCAGGCCGCCAGCGAACGTGGCGGCGCAACTCGAAGCAGGTGGCGCAATTACCGTCTCCGGGAAATGCTTGACCGACGTACGCAACTCTAATGAGTTTTCCGTTCTTGCGTCTGTGACTTTGTTGACGATGAGCGCCACGATGCCGTGCTGGGCTTCCTAGTAAGCACTGTTTTCTCACCGGAATATCACGCACTCAGAAAACTGAGCTTGCCCTTTCTCGCGGGTATGATTCACGTGACATCGCGATAACGTCCGTCAGGGTGCGTAATGAAGAGGCCGCTACGTTATATGGGAAAAATGAAAGGTGTGGTAGGCGGCCAGAATTTTAGAAGCGGCTCGGTGATCACCACAGTGCGCGTCCACGCATTAGCATAATGCCTCTCAGCTCCAACCCCGCGCCACATTGGGTCACAACCAGTGGACGCCATTGAGTGTCCCTTTGGAACATTCGGACGTAGATAGTTCTTGTCCTGTCGACACCGGAAACGCAAGCCATCAGCTTTCGTGGTCAGTTTTGGCAGGCCCGGCTTCTTTTTCTCAGCGAAAGGACCAAGTGACCAAGATCCCGCGTCAACGCAGCTGGGAACGACAGCGCGAAAGGCTTGGCGATCTTAGAGGCACCTGCAAAAGGATCCAAGAATGGTCTCACGAGTACTTCCGCCTGAATCGGGGTTTTGGAGGCTGTTGCGTCGGCATGCGAATTGGCTGGCGAAGAAGTGTGCTGCCCATGACAAGATGGAGTACAGCAATCTTCGATGTCATGGCAGCCTTACTCATACCTCCACCCACACGCGTTGCAGCGGCAAGCCACCTCCCTTGTATAGTGTCGAGCAGGAGTGCCGGTGCTGCGTTATTGGAATTCTATGATGGCGCCGATCTGGCGTGCTATGGCGGTACTTTAGACGGGGGCGCCGGCGCATGGAAACGTGTCTGTCGGAACCTCGCCAGTAGTGTGGTCAGAACGCGGCCTGACACCGCTGACGCGCGGCTGGCATCTTGGCGAGTTATCGGACAAAATTGTCGCCTTTGTCATCAGCCGAGTCCGCTGAAAAACCTCCTGTCATTGGGTTCCAGAGGTGTGCGGCATCGCCAGCGCGCCGCAGGGTAAAGTCGGCGGCCGGACCGAATAGCCGCCCCTCGCCCTCCGGGAGACAGACAGAATATTGACCTACAGCGGATCTGGGGTACCTAGAGACAGTACAACAAGCCACGCACGATTGGCTGCATCATGGCGCTTCAGGACTATGTGGTACTTCCTGTACCGGCGGCGCCCAGGGAAAAGATCTTGCTTTCGTGCGCAGTGCTTGCACCCGATCCAAGTCCGCAAGCGAACAAACGGATATTCCATCAATATGCGATGAACAAGTCAGAGAGCTCGAACAGCTCTATCGGACAGCATGGGTGCCGGGGGACTTTCCGTTCATGACAGGGTCTGCTGCGTCGGTTGGGTGAACGGTTTGACGACGAAATTGAATCGAGCACGCCCCACTGCCGCAGAGCCCTGCTCAGGCGCCGCTGACCCGTGCAACGATATGTACAATGGACGCCTGCTGCCCTAGGCAGTCGCGACATGATGGGCCTTCCCGGGACCAGCCGACACCAGCTCTCAAATGGTCGTGGCTCTTGCGCCAGGACATTTTAGAGACCCCGCACTGTGCAACCGCGGCCACCGCGTCAAGCTGGTGACGCCCAGCGGCGGGGGTAAAGCTAAGGCCACTCTGGAAAGCCACGCTCACCCTTTACTAATCATGCCGCCTAACAACGCTTCACAAGCGACGGTGCCCGCTCTGAAATAACCTGTCCCCGTGGACCTGGAATAAGCTGTTGACTTGGCACGCCACCTCCACGAATGGAAGCCTTTTGCCTCATTACAGCAATGTGAAACGCGATCGTTTTGACGGTGCCGAAAAAAAGAAAGAGGTGCTTGGGGGACATGTTAGCCGGTGAACAGACGCCCATCCGATATGTGCGTATCCTTCTTATGCCTCATCCCTTCACAATGCAGTCCTGCCGAGAGGGAAGTGTATGACTTTGGCGTTCATTTTCTGTATCTCATTTCTTTTCACCCATGGAACGAAAGGGCCATGAGCTGGTATCCTGCGGGCGGCAGTGTTGCGGCACGGAGAGAAAGAAAAGCTGGAGTTACGCATGCTTACCACAGTAACGGTTCGCGAAAGGATGCCCCCTCTCTGTCACAGAACGGCTGCTAGTTTCCCGACAACAAGCGTATGGTCGCGCCCTGCGGTTGCAGGAACAGGTGATTTGATTGTGGGTCCTGTGCCCGTCCAAAGGCGACTTGTTGCGCCGGCTTCAACGACCCGCCTCAGGCTCGCACAGTGCCATCGCTTCACGCCCTCAGCACCAAAACTTGGCGGGATAGGCTTTAGCGAAAGAGTTAGCTCCCTCCCCTGAACTACAGAGGCGGCTGCGGTGCCCCACTATTCCCCTACCTAACTCTTCTCGTACACCCGGGGACGTGCTGCTGATGAGCAGCAGGGCGGCCTTGCAGCTCTCCAAGAAATCAGCCGACATCGATTCGATGACTGCAACGAGACCCTGGACGCTTCACAGCAGGACCAGTCTCTGAGGTTTTTCCGGAAACTATGCAACCACATCACACTGTGGATTTCTGTGAGTCGTTAGCTGGGAATGCAGCTCGTCGATGTCGGGGTGGATGTTTCGGATTGGCAGATAAGACGCTTAACCTAGTCTGCTTGGGTGCCTGGGACACAAATCGCGCAGACACCTCAGGAATCGAAAGCGAGTCATCTTGGCAGAACAATGTGGCTGTCACAGCTTTTCGAGGGACTCTAGCCCCTTCGCGAGTTGGTTGAATACCGAGCGTCCAGCATGCTCACAGATATAAAGCGGCGGACACTTCAGCGAGCCAATCTTACAGGCGCCGCAGAGGGCGATTCTCCGGCCGAGAAGCCATACGACCACACCCGTCCCCCTCTGGCAGCAGCTACAGATGAACGGATTGACAACTCATCCTTCGTGCAACGCGCACCAGTTAGCAGAGCCTAAAACCATCGTGAGGCCTGCGAAGCGTCGGATTTCCTGCCTCCGGACGAACGGTCATCGGATACGAGAAGGACTTCCGCGACGTAGCTCTGCCATTGGCATTACCGTCGTCCGCCCCACCGCGTCTCCTACCCGGGTTGACCAAATGTCGTCGCCGGCCTTTCGCCGTCTCTGAAAAGGAATTTCAATAGCAACCCTAATATCGAACAGGCGCACGAGACCTCCGATAAGAGAACACATCTTGCATGGCCCTATATTCGCCCAGCACTGGTGGGGGAATATATATTAGAGGTTGGGCACTTCTGGTTCTGATCCTGAATACGCGCTTGTTTACCCGAAGCCAGCTCTGCTAACAGCCGAGGGTTTCCAGTCACCGAACGTCAGCAGCCTTTACATTAGAGCTGAGGATCGCAAGAGTAGCCGTGCCGGATACTTCCACACGCCTCAGTTAACGCGGGAGACCCGCGACACTGGTCAACCTTCTAGGCACGTCTGTTCCGCGACTTGATATTATATCGTCCTCGCTCTCTCCCTACCGTGCCTTTTTCTTCCGTTGGAGCCCGTTGCACCGATGAAACTCCACTGGGAATCGCCAAGGAAGGCGGCCAGCGGATCGACTCCTCGGCCTCCTGATCGTCACAGAGAAACGCAGTGAAACAGCAACGAACAGCTCCACAACACCGGTCGTTTGCCCCCTTCCGCAGTGGAGAAAGTAGCGAACGTGTCAACGTTTGTCAGCATAAACTCTGCTGATAACCTTTCATTCAGCCTTATTCAAAAGTGCCAACAAAAGAGAGGGCGCTTGTCGGGGTTGCACTGTCGGCTCATGTTCTCTGGTTACCATTGGAAGACACTACCGGTGCAATGTGTCCAAAACCGCTCTCCCTAACCTCAACCGGTTTCACCCTTCCCATGTTAGACAGAAAACACTGCCGAGCCGCTTGGCATTAGTCTAACGGGGCAAGGCAGGTTAGGTGTCTACCAGCTGCAGTAGGCAGGCCGCACAACGTGTCAACAGAAAGCATATTTCTAGGAGATACATGCGCAATCGTATCTGTAACTGCCTGTACAGCTTAATGGGTTTTGTGAGTTTTCCCGCGGGTTTTCCCCGGATAACCTGCAACATCAGCTAACGAGCGGCTGAAGCCACACGCCACTTCGTCAAGCTTTCCCTTCCGGGCTTTCCGTTGATTCTGCGGCAAACTGTGTTATGCGAGATTACGTTGGTAATGGGAAATGCGAACTTGTTCTGGAGCCCCTGCTAGCGTATCGCCTCTGCGGCCGCGCCCGACCGGCACCGGCCGGCCTCACAAGGATTTCATCTGCATCCATGTTTGCCGTGTATGCGGCGGCTTTCTGTGCCACCCCAGGATCTTGAAAGGCGGATCTGCCGATTCCTCACTTGGTTGCTACCACACCTCACAGGTATTAGTAAAAAGCTGATAATGACACTGCCTCTCCGACACGGTGCGCCGGCGACACCGACCAATTCCTCGCGCGTGGGCAACCGCACACCATTCACATCCTCAGGTTAGCTGCGTTTCCGAGTGTGTTTAACCGTGTAAATATCATTATGATTCTATCGCAAACCATTGAGATTATGAAGTCATGGTTCTGGGTGTCAGCCGGTTCGAGAAAACCGGGGCCCTCGCCATCCTCACCGGTTTCTTGTCCGACGGAGCTTCCCCAGCATTTCGATGAGAGGCTATCCGTCGTACGATGGTACTGGCTGCACCTAAGTCTGTCTCATTCCCAAGTAGCCGTGGCGTGCTGAAGGGTTCCCGGGGGATGTGATGTGGAAAAGCCATAATGCAGTAGGATATTGAAATCCACCCACAATCCCGGCATTCGTCCGGCTCGTCACGTTTTCATTGTCGCTCTGACAGAAGCGCAGTTCCTCTCGTTTCTGCGGCCCCAGTCCCCTCTGCAGGTATTATTTTAGTGGTAGCTATCGTACCTTCATAATTCATACATAATGAAAGGGATTTTCTCTTCCTTTCGCCATAGTGATTGCTCGTCAGCCTGTCGTGTGGAGCGGGGGTTTACAAAGGATGTGGCGCCGAGGGGCCCAGTGCACGAAGTCAGAGAACGACTTTAGGCCAAGGCGTGAACTGCCTGTGATGTAAATACCAACCAGTATCTGATCCATAGGATGCACCGCGGTGTCCCCTGGTCACGCATGCTTGTCGGTGTCTTGTAGAGTGGGAAGACGGAGTCAATTCAAGAAACGCGATCCCCCTCCGGAATCGCCGTCTTGAGCGAAAGTGTTCTTCATGTATTGCAACATGCAGTCCTTCCGTCTTCTCGGGTTCGAAGGCCGATGAACGCAGTGCTTAACACCTTTCATCAATCTATTGCGTGACCTGCAACACGAGGGAGATTTAGAGTCTGATCCGCTTCTTTTGGGGCAGCGTTGTCGTGTGGCAGATGGCAGCCATAATATGCGCGGGGCTGTGAAAATATCCGTCATTTTTTCTTATACGGTAAGTTTGCTGGATCAGCTTTGCCGGCGGATTGCGTTGTAGCATCTGGAGGGAATACCCCGCCATAGGAGTGACGGAAATAGGAGTTCGGCAGATTGTCAGTCCCCTGCCTGGTACTGCACAACAGCACTAGCTGCCGTGGTGGGAGCGAGAAAGCAAATAAAAGGCATGTACAGCAGCTGTGTCGCTTCTCCAGTGTCCGTCAACGTACACTGTCAGTCTAAGCGGGCAAAGAGGTGACTGGCAAGTCATTTTAAGATGAGAGGCGACTTTGCTCGCCTGCCTGCATAGCCCGAATGGCACCTGCTATCTTGGTCGAGGTACAGCGGCGTTCGTTTTGGTAAAGCGACCGAACGCTTCTGGTGAAGCCGCATTGGAGAGATTTCGGATAATTGAAGGAAAACAGAAATGCTCAGTGTGCCGAGTAATGTGGCATTATTCAGCGAAAAGATACACCACAGCTGGTGCAGTGCTGATGGCACCTCGCTAGTCTGTTTGCGATAGTGGAGTCGGATATTCATCCAGAGTTCACAGTGCCGGGAAGAGGACTGGGTTCCTTCACTTATTTCCCATCAGCATAGCACAGAGAACGGCAGCGCGAGAGGGCCTTCGCACGATGGCTCTGTGGCGGCAAGTGGCTGAAGCAACATCGAAGACAGAACTGTAGAATGATAAGGAAGAAAACTGAAGGCGGGCTCGACAACACGAAAGCGATGCTTTCCACCCTGAAAAAGCACGCACGCTGAGGAACTTGAATTGAAACCTCCTCTTGCAGGTGCTGTCCGAGTGTAGCAAGATGCGAAAGCCTGGGACCTTAAAAGTATAGATATGGTAAGTTTGAGAGCAGACTGTTGAAGGAGACTGAGCCGCGTGCGAACGTATAAGGGTGCTATTCTCGAATAACCAATAAGAACCCTTGTCGGTAAAGAGGAATTCATTAGGTTTGCGGGCGGTGAATAACGTTCGCGATGAATGACGCATCTCTAGCATGTAATCAATGCCGATTTTGCCAGGATCGCTCCGCACGGACAACAAAGCATAGCAATCTAGAGTCCACCCTCGGGGGAGGCCACGGGGATGCTTCACAGGCAGAGCAACGTCAACATTGCACAACCAGTGAAAAGAGAGTCTAGATCACCATGGTAAATTGCTCTTTAAAGTCCTTGGAGAAGAGGTGCTACTGCACCCCACTCACGCGACGGAGAATTTTTCGCAGCTTCCGGTTTTGTTTGTTTATCCTTCCTATCTGGTAATAGGTCATCGTTTAGGTTTTACCGCCGGATTACATTGCCTTGGTGACCTTTCATTCGCAGTGGCTCAGTGTGAAACGCCAGGGAACAGCATTTTTTTTCTGAGGAGTGCGTAAACGCGGGTCCAGTACACTGCCGATTACCATCTACACCCAGCTGCGGGGTCCAGAGTAAAAGCCCAGCTCCGCTGAGTGCTTTTACGCGATCACACATGCCACACGAATTCCCTGTGCATCACACGTAGCCTTCTGTATTGGAAATGCTTTTTCGAATCTTCTTTATCACGAGAAGACCTATCCGAAAGAGCTTTCTGGCACGTTCCAGCGGCAGTGTTCATGCCTTAACGCGGTGTATGAGTTGGTAGTTGCTTTGTGTTACTTTGTGTGACTTCCGCTTAAAAGCTCCCTGTATTCTTTTCCACACGCCACTCTCGGATCATACCACAAGCGTGTAGCGTAGGATGAAGCGAGGACTATCGATTCCAATAATTTGTTCCATTGCTACTCTGTGTTTGTCTCAAACCATTTGTCTGCACATGTACGAGGAGCAACGAACCTTTGTGACAAAAAAGATGGGACGCTGTTCTAATTCGTCGTGGTAAACGCAATCAACCGACGGCAGAAGGAGCATTCATATATTATGTGGTGTCATGAGACAATGCAGAAGAAGGATAAAGCTACTGCAGCGGTCGTGGTGAGGTATCAACTATTTCCTTTTCCTACGTGTTCGGAGTGTGCAACACCAATCAAATAATATCTTCGGCTAAATGGCTAAGGTATCTGGATCGGATAGCAGCGGAACTGCTCGCTCTGTAATGAGAATCATATTGTGTGTGATAACGTTAAAGTGCTGGATTTCAATATACTAAAGGATTGAGGCCATTTCACATCGGTTTTGTTCTATTTGTAGTATACGGATTGTTGTGATCAATCGTATTTACAGATACAGAGAACTGCTACTTGAATGCTAGTGTGGTCAGTACCATCGTACAAGACCTAAGACTCTCCGAGACGGGAATGTTTATCACGTTTTTGTGCGGAGGACATCCTTCCAGCGGGACCATTGCTGGTTTATTTCTCTATTGTCTTTGTTCACTGGATGCATATTGTCTAATACGGTGCCGAGGACACTCAATAGAGATACAACTCTATTCCAGGGACATTGTGTTTTACCGGTCTGCTCTAATTCGAATGTCTTTTTTTCTATTTTGGACCTTAGTTGGAGTGACCTTTCGTGCTTCGAGTAATCACATGTATCACTCTACGATTTTGTCATATGTAACAGGCATCTTGTGCATTTGCGAGCAGTCACCATCTAGTAAGAGATGTACAAAACAGGATGGGAATTTCAGATGCTGTGTGCTACAACTGGGCGTTTCGCATTCTTGTTCATTTCAATTTACATGACTGAAGGAGTAAAATAACGGGGCACCACGGTGACGAGAGGCCAGCTTTCTCCAATAGCATATTTGCTATCTTGGTTACTTGCTGGAGCTGTTTTGACGGAGGCTGCGTGTATATGCGGAGACCCAGAAAGAGGCACCCCAATTGTGAGGAAATACCACCATGAATGATGCATGCCGACTTCTAATAGGCGGGCGTGGAGGGGGAGAAGCGCAGGTGCCTTCGGTACTAGGCGCGGACAGGTGAGGAGGGAGACAGTCAGGCTGGTGTTAGGAGCTGTGGTCTGACCGGGGACGGAACTTGCCTACCACTACTTGGGGTTTGCGATTGTTTTGTGGTGGAAGAGGCGGGTACAGAAGCGCGCCTTCCTGAAGCCTTTCTCCTAGCAGTTTGCACGAATCACACATTTAACTTCAGTGCTTTCCTGCTGTAGGGAAGAGAATAATATACGCTCACTTCTCACCCGGGGGATCTTTGTGCGTATCGTATCGTAATGCTTTTGCACTGCGTAACATGGAGATTTACACCCTCTTGGGGAGATTGTTAGTAATACGGTCTTGATATGCATATCAAGCCTCGGGTTCTGACAACAAGCTTGCAGAGACTCCTCAAATTGACGTGTCCCCTGGTAGTTCATAAGGCTTGGAGACATTCTCCGAACACTTGAATGGTGACGAGGACTTTCCGCAATCCGACACACCTAACTGGGAAGAAAAAGTCGCAGAGATCGAGAAAAGAAACGATGCTATGGGAGGAGGACGAAATCCCCCAGAGGGTGTGAGGGCGGCTGGCTGGCCTCGCTAGGGCACAACAGGCCACCGGAGTGATTCTGGCAACGATCGGCTAAAAAATGTGCACAGTGCGACCGAAGAGTTTTACGTCCTCCGTGACCAGAAATAGGTTCACTCGTGTTTTAGTCTTTTTTCTGTTTCAACGGACACGTGCGAATGCGAGTTTTAGAAGCGGCAAAACGCCGAAGCCTCATACATGAACACGATTACGGTTGTAAAACTTAATGTCCAGAAAGGCTCGCCGCTGAAAAGAATTAGTGTTTAGGGTGGTGGGGTGCACATACGCATGTATATTTTCATTGATGGCCCCAAATGCATTAAAAATGTCTCTCAGAGGCAAAGTCAGTTGTGTACGCGTGTACGAGCACGGAGCGGGTAGACAGGCAGAGGTTGACAGCGGATATATCTCACGTGTTTGCCCGACGCTGCGAAGACACAGTCAGCGGCATAAAATGTGAACACGGACCGACTAATAGAGTTTCGACATCACTTTGTAGTCAGGGAGCGGGGAAGGAAAAGGCCGGCTATGATACAAGCAGCAGACAGAAAATGTATGCGCCGAGGAACAAGGAGGTGACCGCAGAAGCTGTAGACAAGAAGGCTCGCGAGATGCCGTGGAACAGCTGCTTTCGTGCTAGATCTTGCAGATTCGTTACGAGGAACTTTTCAAGCAAGAGCGCATTTCTGACTGACGGCAGTGAGACGGAGTGAAACTTTACGATAGTAGGATGGCAAGACCTTGCCGTAAAGAAACGCTTCAAACATGAGATCACCACATATATGTATACTTCTTGGTTTTCGTCTGATCATGCACATGGGTCCTCTGTAATTCTACGTCACGTTTGTTTTTTTGACACACGCCATCGTTTGACTTGTGAGGTAAGAGCTAACCGCCGGGAGCAGGTTCGTCAGCTCCATACAGTTTTTGAGCAAAACGTCGCTCATTAAAGTCGGAAGGTCAAGCGCGACGATTTAGTCAATAACGTGTTTGCGGGTAGGGTCGCAAAAGAGGTGCAGGAACGTCTGACTCCTCGGGTCCGGTCGCCTGAGTGTCGTCGAAAGACACAGTTGGGGGGTACAAGATTTTGAATGTAGGAAGAAATAGACATTGGGTACGTCCCCCTGCTTATGGTATAGAAATGTGGGCAGCCGATTACGCTGGGCGAAGAGAGGCAAACGGGGTTTTTCACTCGGAAACTAACTGAAATTAAGGAATTTGTCCAGGTACTTGCACACGCTGGTGTCGCATGCAGTTTGCACATTCGAGCAAAAAAAGCGACGGAACCGCGCGATGTGCCACCCGTCCCGACCGCAGCTTGTCGCGAAGAAGAACTGGTTGGAAAGAGCTTGTGTTGGCGACCACCCGCCCCCGTCGCTCTTTTCAGTTGCTCGCTTCTGTGGCAGCCAGAATCTCTGGAACGGCAGACACGCAGTGATGTTTGCCTAAATTGGAGTCAGCCCGCTTTTGCATGAACGACAAGTCTTCACACTTTATGCTCGCTTGCTGTGAGAGTCCACTCCTTCTATGTCTTCCACTGAAGGGTAGAGGACGTTCCTGCCGATTCCCCTCTTGGAAATTAACGACTTACTCGAAAGACCAACGGTTTCACGTGCTTTTCTTGCAATTGCATGACAGTCAGAGCAAAGGCCGTGGTAGTCTCTCTCCGTTTGTTTAGGTTTATGGATTGTCTTGCACCTGGCGGGCCAATCCTCAGCAGATTTTCGTGTCGTACATCGGAAGGACGCGGCGCCTGCCAGAGCTTGGCATGAGATTCATGCAAAGGGTAGCAGGTCACCGTGTGTGAAGATTCTTTTGGGGATCGAGAGTTGCAGTCCGTCGGTGTGGGATTACGTCTCACAGCTGACGAGGCGGAGAATTCTCCGGTCATCTCCTGTCTCGTCAGCTTTCACCAGTTTTTTGTTGCAATCCTCTCAGCCCGGAAGTGGTAAAGCCTCCACGGTGCATGGCTTTTTCGTAAGTGTTTGCGGGGATGTACACGCGTTCAGGATGACACAACTCTCTCTTTTTCCATTGTTTCGGTAGACGCGTCAAAACGCCACTCTTAGTTGGAGGGCCCGTCAGTCGCAGGGACCGTGCCTCCTGTTTGTTCTGTTCCACTTCAACCGTCCCCGTTTCCGGCGAAGCAGGGGAACGAGAATCGAGGATCGGCGCGTCTCCGCATGTGCGTTGTCCGACCGCCCCTTCTCACTGTGTATCTATTGCTGTGGGCCGGAGGAAACAACGGATAAGGAAAATTCCTCTCTGTTATGCATTCGGGTGGTTCCGGCTAAAGTTGAGGGCCTTCCAGTTAGAACTGATTTCCCGAGTTGGTCTTCACGATGACGGCAAATTCCGGCCCCGTCAACACCGGCGGGAGTGCACCGGCGGGGGACGAATCCCTGGCCAACGCAGCTGCAAAGAAGCGCGAACAATTGGCCGCCGCAGCAAGTCCTCAAATGCGGGCTCTTCTTCAACAGGCTCCGAGCGAGATGAAACAGCCCGAGCAGCGACTGCAGGAAGAGAAAGCAAAACATCCAGAGGCGGTCGCCTTGCTTCAGCAGATCGAGGATGCCCTCGTATCAAAGTACGCCTTGCAGCTGTCGCTCTTTCGTTTTTGGCTGGGGAAGAAGGGACACGTTTAGCGACCTCCGACACACGCCTATTTGCATCCTTCGGGTTCAGTCACAGTGAAGGGTTCATTCCAGGAGACGGGAAACCTGTGGCTCCGCCAGTGAACCTACAGGCGCTGTTATGTGCGTGACTCACACGTAGCTTGTAGGTTTATCCAATCTTTCCTTGTCTAGGGTAGGAATTCATCAGCAGCAGGTCCATTTCTCGGCCACGTGGATATCCGATGACATTTCCCCACGTCACAGGGGTTCACCTTGGAGAAGCCTGCGGGCCTGGAGGAGAAGCTCCTGGCAAGGATATCGGTCTTTCCTGTGGCCTTTGTTGTGCTGCCGACTCTGTGCCCGTCTTTTTGTCGGTTGGGAAAACGTCGAATTCACCAAATATATCGAACCTCAGGAACAACAGGCGGCGCTTCTCAACTCGCGCTGGCACCGTCAATTCGTGTCTGCCTCGTTGCCTTTTTTCGCGCCGTTCTTCTCCCTGCTAGCACACATCGTGTGTCTCGGCGGCCCTCATCTTTTCGGCTGTCCCTTTCTGCGGTGCTGGAGGATCTAAGCGCGTGCTCCTGTCGGGGAACAAGAATGCGATCCGTGTGTTCCATACAGACTCTCGGGTTATGTGTGTGTCTCTTGCGCGCAGGCGTTACCACGAGTTCACGATGGCGTCGTTCGCATACGTTGCTCCCCTGTCCCTGGGAGACAACTCTCTGGGTAGCGCATCCATCGAAGTTCCTTCACCCGCGCCGAGCTTCTCAGGCCTCGACCGCGTGGAGTTCTTCTTCTACGTAGTCGGCCCGCTGCAGAACAAACTCGACGAGGCGGCCTTCCTCAGACTGCTCGGCGCTGTCTGCGAGGACATTGGTGTGTCTCAAGGGAAAGGGAATGCTGTGCACCTCCACGTCGTTCGGCAAGTGGAACAGTCTGGTGGACCTGCGTATCCAACGCTTGCCTGCCACGAGCAAGCTGCTTGCCTGCGCCTACATTATCTATATCTATCTATATCTATATCGATCTATATCTGTCTCTATCCATCTATCCATATCCGAGTCCAAAAAAAATATGTATTGTGGGGGACCTTAGAGCAGAGAACGTTTGTGGACGTGTTCCTGTGGAGATGGTATTTTCTGTGTTGACTTGCAGATGGCCGAGACGCGCTGTTTTTTCTCTCGTACTACCCCTTGTCGGACGGCACACAGAGTTCGAGTGGCTCTGGCCAGAGCCGGGGGGCGGAGAGCAGCGTGCTGTCGCCAAACGCGTCTCCCTCGGCCTCGCAGGCTCCCAACGCCGCGCTGGCAGCTGCGCTTGAGGCAGAAGTGTTGTATAAGACGTGCCAGAGCTACCACCTCTCTCAGTGTCAGGAATTTTCCGAGAGCGAAGAAATTCTTGACGAGCTTCAGAAGAAGTTGCATGACACTTCGGTCGGTGTTGGCGGCGTCGCCCAAGCCGCCTTCCAGCGCGCGGCAGCCACTCTCGCAAAGGTATGCCATTGCCCAGAGGCTCTCACAGCTCTGTTTTTCCCACGTGCCGAAAGCCGACTTTCGGTGTGCACGGGGAAACCTAGAGTACGCCGCATACGCTACAGACTCGGTGTAGGGCAGCCGGGAAAGGCTGCGCAAGAGCCCCGCCAAGCGTCGGAGTCTGGAGACTAGGGAGGGGAGGGCGTATGTGCTCATTTAGGCCTTGTATGTGGGCGAGGAAAGTGTAAAGGCCACAACATCAACCGGCGACGCACAAGTCGCATTGTTGGGATCAGTCCTGCATGTTTTCCACGTCGAGGGGGGGGGGGGGGGGGGAAAATGCCAGTTTTTCTTCCCGAAAACACACAGCTACCGCGTTTAGGACGAAGAGAGTCGTAAACGAACTTCTGCTTCTCTATCTGGAGAGCCGCGGTACAAGCAGTGAAAACGCACGTGTACATGCCTCTTGTTCGTGTGCGCGGGGATACCACCTGGGCGGCTTCTTTAGCTCCCTGGAAAAACGCCCCCTTTTGACCAAGTTTTCTGCGACGTGCAGGCGCAGGACAAGTATGCGGAGTTTTATCACCACGCCATCATCTTTCTGGCGTACACTCCCACCAGTACGTTTCCCCTTCCTCTTCTCTTTCAGGCTTTCTCGCGGAAGGGAAGACAAGTGTATCCGCCGGGGGGGCGGGGGGGGGGGGGGGGGGGGGAACACAGAGACAGCAGAGACACATGCCGGGCAATCGACCGCGTCTGCGTGTTCTGAGAACCTTTGAGCAACCGAAACGTTCTTTCTTCTGCACTATACGATTGTCTGCTGGAGCACAGCATATGATCGGTGATTTTCAACTGTATGTCGAGACCCCTAGTCGATACTTGCGAAGGGGCGTTTCCGTTTCGTGCGCATTCATGGCTTACGTTCCTCGAATGACGTTCCTATATCTGGTTCGCCGTTGTCACCGGGGAAAAGGGCCGCTGAAGGTTTCCAAGGTTTCCTAACGGTACTTCGGAGTGTTTTCGCCAACTAGGCATGGGGCTTGATTTTTTGTATCCTCTGCCTCCGCTGTGTGTGCACATCGCTGCGTTTGCGCAGTGAGTATTCCAGAAAAGGACCGCGTGGGACTCGCCTACGAGATTGCTGTCGCCGCCCTTGTCGCCCCGGATATCTTCAACTTTGGCGAGTTGGTAAGCGCTTGTTGCGCATGCAATACCAATCGGATAACTGAAGCCAGAGTCCCTGTTATACAGTTTTATACAATGGGATACCTAGGTTTCTATAGACTACCTTTTTCGCGGGAGCGCTGCTTTGCCGTGTGCTGACTCGTCACATCGTTGTGCCGTTGCCCCCCCTCTTTGAACTGGAGGTGGAGATGACACTTTAGGCTCCTATGAACCTCACCGGAAAGAGACGGGACTTGTTTTTGAATATCTGATAACGTTTTTTATTATTTTTTAATAAATTAAACTTTTGGGTGAAACAAAGAAGCTATGTGTTGACACGGCGACTGTGTGTATGCATGACACTTTGAACTCTGTCTTTTTCCTTTGTATGCATATCTCTCTCTATATATGTATATATACATATTATCTCTCTGAATATGTGTGTACAGCGGTAGCACATAAATCTGTTTCCTTTTGTTTTTGAGGAGTTGCAAGTTACTTTGGTTTTGTCTGTTCTGTGACTTCAGATGCAACAAGCCTTGATTCTGTCAACACTGAAGACTGAGCCGGAACATCAGTGGCTGTGGTTGCTCCTCGAGGCCTTCCATTGCGGCTCTCTCCCACAATTTGACGCGATTTGCTCGGACTACGCCCGCCAAATCCAGGCAACAGTAAGTAGACCAGCGAAGCACATGCTTGAAAAAATCGCCATTCGTGTAGGTGTGCTTGCGTCATGAATTGGTTGTCATGGTCTCGCGCGTTTTTGAGAAAATAGGAAAACCAGCTCAAGCCTCGGGACTGTCTCTCTCTGCGTCCGTCATTCTGGGGCGGGAGACGCCCTGGAAGTCAGGGGCGCGTCGTGGACATCGGTTCCCTTCCACTCTGTCACCGCGGTTTTTCCTGCTCGGTGCTTGCTGCGGATGAAAGAGTTTCACCCCCACACATGGATTCTCCATTCTTAGGCGGTAGTTTTTCCAAGGCCGTTGAGAAGCAGATGCGCGTTTTTCCCCAAGAAAGCGCAAGCAGAATGGACGGCCGCTCTCGAGACCGTTGCAATCAGGCCGTCTTCCCTGGTTTCCGCGCGAGCGATACAGGCGCTCTTTCTTTCTCTCTGCGTGTTCTGTATCGCTTGCCCCCTCCCCTTCCCTTGTCCAGGCGCTGGCGAACCACATGCCTGCGCTGCGCCGGAAGATCGCAACCGCGGCGCTGCTGCGTCTCGCCTTCACGCGATCGGCAGCCGGGACTGCAGCGGGCAACCCAGAGGCTTCCGGGATGGGCGAGGGCCCTGCGGCGGAGGCCCCGGTGGGCCTGTCTGCCGGCGGAGCGGGGATTTCGGCGGCGTCGCGCAGTCTGAGCTTCGATGTCATTGCCAAGTCCTGCAAGGTCGGCGAAGACGACGTCGAGCGTCTGGTGATGCGCGCCATGAGTCAGAAACTGATGAGAGGAAGCATCGACCAGGTTAAGCGTCAGGTGTTTGTCACCTGGGTGCGGCCGTCGCTTCTGCTCGATGAAACCGGGTAAGCGCGACGCTGGGGAGATATCGGGGAAGTTGTTTCTTTCATCCTGCGTAGGAGGTGCTGTGCTAGAAGGTTGACAGCTTCGAGTGCCCATCGCCATCGAGTTTTGGACCCTCCAAGCGCGTGAGTGCGTGAAGCCAATGGAGAGGCCTCGTCGTCAGCCAGTTTGGCGACGGGAGATACACCTGACGTGGAGAGGATATGCGGCCTGTTTCCCTGTAGGAAGAACAACGCTGACTCGTGTAGTGTAGAACCTCAGATGGTTTTGTGTTTTTGGGAAAACCTGTAGTTTAGAAAAAAAACAGACGTAAGAGACCGTTCGCACACGCACGGGAAGACGCCGCTCTTCGCTGACGCCGTGTCTCTACCTTGGAAGGTTTAGACCGGAGGCAAGCGTCCAGGGGCCGAGAGCCTTGTGTGGCTAGCGCCTGTGAGTGCGACCCACCGCTGGATACGTTTGTGACGCGCACGCACGAGAAGCATTGCAGCGCATTTGTTTTTCCACAGGGGGATGAGAGACGCTCGTGACATGCCGTCGTTTCCCTTTTTGTTGCGTGTCCCGTTCAGCATGACCTACTTGCAAGATCGGCTGCTGCGGTGGATTGGGGCTGCTGAGCAACTACACCAGCAGCTGCAAAACCAGACGACTGAGCTTCTCGGCTCGTAGAACATCGAAAGTCAAGCTGGCGTTTCGTCGTGTGCACCTTTGGGGAAAATGGTGATGTCTTTGGCGGGGGAACGGTGCGGAAAGAATAGCGCGGAGCGCACCGTGATTCGCCTCGTTAAACGGTGTGTGTCTCAGTTGTGGGGGCTGTTTCCTTCCCGTCTCCACGGGCCGTCGCGACCGAAAAAGACAGTCGTTGCTACGCCCTGTAGGACCTTCCTATAACCTGGGGGCTGGCTTAGGATATGAACAGGCAAAACTGTCGCGAGGCGCGGCTGGCAATCGGAGGCGTCAACCAGTCGTGTTACTCGAAACAAAACACAGTCGCGTGGCGCTTGCCCCCGCAGGCAACCAGAAACACCGCACGCCACGACGTGTGCACATACGGCTAAACGACAAGATTGCACGATCGCTAAAGCTGGAGAGAGATCCCTTTTTTTGTCAGCGCCACAATACTGTAAACGTGAACACGGAGAAAACTGCACTGTAACCAACGAGACACTGCACGCGCACTTGCCGCGTACATCGAAGCGAGAGAATGAAAGCTCAGAGAACACCAGCTCTGTTTCTTTTAACTGGACTTGTCCCTGCTGGCAAGCCTTCCAGAACAGGACACGGGTGAATCGGATCGATGAACCTTTCTCAACCGTTAGCGAAAACGTCGCCTGTCGTCGGAGCATATGTGGGGACCTGCGTCAACTCGAATAACTGCTTGGCACTGGCGGCTGTAGCTGGCGCCGAAGGCACTCCCTCTGAGTTTGTTCTGAGACGCGAGACAGATCGGAAACGAAAACGCTTTCTCTGTAGGATCTGTAGTCCCACGGCCCTGCCCCGTCCACTCTGGAACCCACCGCCGATGTTTTCACCTTCGCGGCGACTGCTGCCTGCAGGCAGCGAAGGAAAGTTCTCAGTGCGGTAGGTGCAATCAGATCCAACGTGAGCAGAAGCTTGCCAGCAGCTTCGCACCGATTTCTGCGTCTGTTGCTTGGAGGCGTTGTCGCTTCTAGAAGAGCGCGCGCAGTCGCTCTCTTCTGTTTCGGCCAGTTGTCACCCCTCCCGCACGTTTTTACTCTGGGTTGTTTTCGATGTCTCTCTGGTTACACTGAAACAAAGCGAGCTCATCCAAAGGTTACCATGCATCCTGCTCATTCACGACGCTGTGGAGGGATGGCGACGGCGTGGTGTAAGAACCAAGTGGAATTCGGGAAAACGAAAAAACAAAAAAGGATTTTTGGCGCAAGCGAAAACAAATTTCGGAACGGAACAAGTGAACGGAATTTGAGTGGAGGAAACCCGAGTTTTCGGGTGGAAGAAGCAGGCATTTTCCCCGACCCAGCTCTATCCTCTCGACAAAACGATGACACCGGCCGATCACAGCCATTGGCAGCTCCACCGAGATCCTCCTCTCTCCGGAATGAACTAGGCTTTCTGCTTGTCCTCTGTCGTGTCAGACTTCACCTCGTCTTTCTCGTCTTCGGGGTCGGTCTGTATTTCTGGCGCTTCACTTCCCGCAGCAGTTTCCACATCCCTTTCCAACTCTGCCTCGGCAGCGGAATCCGACGCCATCACGGATTCCACAGACTCAGAAGACGCTGCCATCGCTTCGGGCTTGGAACAAGAGCCGTTGTCACTGACATCTTTGTCGCGAGAATGCCGCTCAACACTTCCCTGAGCTCGCGGAGGCGGCGGTGGAGGGGGCGGAGGCGGCGGCGGCGCTGGATGGCTGTGCACTTCGTGTCCAGAATGTTCGTCTTCCGACGCTTTCTTGCCTTTCTCTGTCTTTCGCCTGGCGTGCTTGTCGCTGTCTTTCGCCGCGTCTTCACTTCGAGCTGGAGAAGACGAGGAGCGACGAGATCCTCTGTGATCGCTCTCCTCACGCGCCTGGCTAGATCCCGCTCGCGGGTCCGAGTCGCGTTGGCCGTTGTACGCAGACGTGCGAGCGTCTTCAATTTGATCAAACAACTCGATATAGCGTCGCTGCTGGGGCGTCAGAGATGTAGGCATCTGGACGAAAATGGGGACACAACAGAAAGAAAAATGAGTCGGGAAGAGAGACACACAAAAAAGCCGGAGGAAAACGAGCAGCGACCATGAACATTCCGAACTGCCGCGGGGCGCGCGAAAACGCACATGGGAAGGAAAGGTCAAGAGCCATGCTTTGACAATTGCAACACCAGGCTGACGGCAACACACTTTTTCACAGCCCAGCGTCGACACACAGGGATGCACATGGAACGAGACATTTACGCGAGACGCCCGCCCGTAAAAACTACGGACACACATTTATCTACACATCCAATATATATATATATATATATGATATATATGATATATATATATATATATGATATATATATATATATATATATATATATATATATATATGTACTGCCGAGTACCTTGAGGGTGAAATGGAGGACGAGATTCCCAACGCCTCCGCGCTGGTCGATTTTCGGCGGTCCCCGTCCCTTGAGGATTTTGACAGTTGATGGCGACGTGCTCGGCGGGATCAGAAGCTCCACCATCCCATCGAGTGTGGCGATTTCGACGCTGCCTCCAAGGAGACACTGCAGACAGAACGGGACACATTTCCTATATCGATCCCTTTTCTCTCCGAATCTCCCACGGCTGCCATGCAGGACACACACGCTTCGACACGCGGATCCCCTGGACAAGGCCACTTTAAGACACACGTGGTACCCACCTGCTCATGTGGTATCCAGCACACACACATACACAGGAATTTCTCGGCTTCCTTGCCCGAGAGCAAAAATCCTTTCCGCACCACTTTGTGCACGCCTGCTATCTGCGGAGGTCTTCTCCAGCACCTCTGAAAATGTTTTTGTCAAGACAGTCCATGCAGATCTCTACACCATCTGCACACATGGGCAGTTGGCGGCTTTCTGAACCTTTCTTGAATCTCGTTGTGCATGTCTCCTCAGGCGCATAGGTACACGCAAGCAGCCACGTCGTGCGCACAGGGCTAGAAGCGTTTAAACGGAGTTTGTGGCGCGTCGGGGGACTTCAGTGACTTGCCTGTTTGATGGAAAGAGGCACATCGATGTGGATGTCGTCGTCGATCCAGCGGAATGTGTCGTGGGGCTTCACGTTGATCTGAAAAGAACGCGAACATCGCAGGCACCAGAAAAAGACAAAATCGACGGGGCAGCGACCTCTGACCGACCCGAGAAAACAATCGAACGTCTGGTGCACAGAAGACGGTGTCGAGCCTGCGCAGTCGAAACGCTTCGTTCCACGTATACCCGAAGATGCACGCGACTTCGCCTTCTCGCGAATTTCTGTTTCCGTCAAAACGCATCTTGACCAGCAGGTCTGCCCACCACCACGGAAATGGTTGACGCAGAGCTTCCTGACCGATGACAGAAACGGTTTCGACTGCAAAGACTTTAAAATGCCTGGCAAAAAAGAGGCTGGCCCGAAAGGTCCAAAGTAAAACGTTCCCAACCCAGCTTCCAAGTGAGTGGTCAAGGGAGGCAATTCGTCCGGCCTGACGCAATCGCCTGGCACGTGCTGCAGATGGAATGCTCTTTTCGACTTCATTCTCTGACCCACTGCCCACTTACGCTGACAAACAAGTGCCCCGGTTTGCCTCCCCGCAGTCCCATGTGGCCTTGGTTAGGAACCCGCATCTGCATGCCCTGACGGACGCCTGGTGCACACAGAAAGAAAGGAAACAAGTGACCCAGAGATGACGACGCTGGACTACGTAACCTCACAGTCGACGCGAACAGCAACTCGCGTCTCCCCCATGGCGCCTCGGGCGCGTTTGCTCCGGAAAGAGAGAAACATACACCCTGTCGCAAAAACCTCCCACGGGAGTACACACGCGAGGCGTGCGGCTACGGGTTCACATCTCGACTGCCGTTGCTTCCCATGTCCACCTTCGCATGCTTCCTTTTAGAGGATCCAGAATAAAAATGCCCAACGCGCAGACGAACCGATGCTTGCGCGCACGTCGGCCGGGTAGAGACGGGAGAGACGCGAACGAAAAAACTCGAACGCCCCCTGACCAAACAAGAGAATCCCCCCCAAAAGAAGAGTGAGGCATCCGTTTCGTAACGAGGCGCGGCACGATCACCCCCTGCCCGCTGGAGACGAGGAAGTGGACTGGGTTTTCGTGCGTGGGACGCCCGAATCTAAACATGGACGAGACGAACACAGCCGGCTTCTCCAGCATTTGCGGCGCTCTTTCTTCGTGAGTCACGTCCCCCCTCGGCGTTGAAGGAAGCGAAACTTACCCTTGGGGATGTCGATGTTGAGCACCTTGGGCTGCGTCTTGACTCCTGTCCCGCGGCAGGTCCTGGAGGATTCGCATCACAGACGGAGAGAAGCGACAGCAAGGAAACAGATGACGTTCAGTGAGGCTGTTTCAGAACGCACCACCGCCAAGCAGACGCGCCATTCACTTTTGCCCGACTCTTCTTTCGCGGCCTGTCTTCGCCTCGGCACAAAAAGAAACCGGCAAGTGGTCGTTTTTCTTCGTGAAATCCCAGCCGTGCTCCTTCTCTTCCTCCCCGCGCCGCCGATTCTCGGCATCCCCAGATTCTCCTGTCCTACCTGCATGGGTGGGTGATGACCTGGCCGGCGCCGTTGCACTGACGACACGGAATGCCCAGAACGATGGGGCCTCGCTCCACTCTCTGCACGCCGCTCCCCCCGCACGTTCGACACCGCTGGATGCCGCCGCTGCCTGTGGCGCTTCCCGTCCCTGTGCAGCTGCTGCAAACACACTTTGCGCTGAAGTGGAGCGTCTGCGAGGGCAGACGGGGGAGAGCGCAGAGACAGAAAGAGGAAGAACGTGAGAGCGCGCGAAACAACACTGCGCGGCGAGCAACGGGAAGCAGCGCCTCCCGCCGCAGAACGGGGACGAAACTCCTTCGGATCTGGCAACAACTCTCTCGAGCAGACAGGAGCGACACACGCACGGGGTCTGCCTGAGACAGCAAGAGAGGCACGAGTGCGACACCCGAAAAAGGGAAACCGACGCACACAAGCACCAGCTACGTTTCTGAGTACATCTCTGCCGACACAAACGCAGACGGATTGCATGCACACCCGCGCAGGCGCTCGAGGGCGCAGATCGGGAACGCGCTCGGTTCCGGAGTTACCTTTTCGCAGCCTTTGACTGCATCCATGAGGTCGATTGTCACTTCCGTTTGGATGTCTTCCCCGCGAACCGCACTGGTGCCGGCAGCGGCGCCAGCAGACCCAAAGGCTGAGGACGAGAAAGGCCCTGCGCCTCCCGCGCCCGCAAAACCCGCCATGTTGGCAAACATTTCGGCGAAGTCAGTGAACATGAAAGACGCGTCGAAACCCGCACTCCCTGCTGCCGCTGAGCCTGTGCGGCAAACAGAACGAACAAAACGAAGCAAACATTCAAGGTCCATCTTCATCCATATACGGAACACACCACATATATCTACATATGCCTACTTGCATCCATATATACATATCTATATATAATATACATATAGATGAGCACAATCTTTATAGAGTCGTTTTTTGAGCTTTTGGAGAATACCGGCGGTAGCACATCTCTTTCGAGACAAGGACAGAGATGCGCGAGGTATACACTAACAGAGAAGACAAAAGGCAAACGAAGCTGGTGTGGACCGACTCAGCCGGACCAGCACGGTGACGGAAGAGATCAGAGGTTGATCTCCCTCTGCCTCCTTAGCTTCCTTCTTTCCTTCTCTTTCTCTCATCAGCCGCCACCAAAGGGTCTTTCATTCAGTTTTATGTGCGCACACACATGAACACAAACACATTCATTCGTATCTATAAAAAATAGACAGAGCACAGGCGCAAACCATGCATACACACACATGCGGGAGGAACAGATGCGCGTGGATCAGGGCGGAATCTCCAAGACGCTCCGCGGTGTGTGTCTGCGAGGCACATGGCCCTTCCGGCTGAAGGAGGGACGCGCCACCCTTCACGACGCTCCAGCGAACTTCCGAAAACTCAGAGAACAGACTTCGACACTCCACATTTGTCAACACCGAGAGACGGGACAGGTCGAAGCCCAAGAAAAGAAATAAAAGTGAAAGAAAATAGAAAGGCGTACCTCCAGGACCACCTGCGCCCGATGCTGCAGCTTCGTCTGGGGTCATGCCTGTCTTGTCGTAGAATTCGCGCTGTTTCGGGTCGCTCAGAAGTTCGTAGGCGCTGCGGCAAAAGGGCGCATGCAAGGCACGAAGAATAAAAATAGGAGGTGCAAAAATACTCAGGAGAGCGTGATCTGGGAGCAAGTCTTTGCAAACGCGCACACGCAGTTCCTGGGACTTCCAAAGCTCCACATGGAGACTAGAAGGAGACGACATCGACTGTGTCACACACTCGGAGCCCGCCCACACACACACACACACACAACGGACAGGCAGACACAGAGAGCTCGAGGGAAGAGACAGACCGGAGCATAGACACAACACAACCCGCGACGGCGCGAGGTGCACGGGCTTCCGTGACAAGGCACGTCGCGGGAGAGACAACTCAGGACGACCCTCTTGGGTTTTGTCCTCGCTCTTTCTTCGGCTAGCTCAAAAGGCGAGGCCGACGCTGTTCGTGGTGTGACTGTAGCTACGCAAGCCTGCGTCTTTCATGTGCCGCCTGCGAGGGGCAAGACAGGTCTCTTTGCGCTGGGGAGACCCTTGGCACAAACCCGATTCGCCTGGCGCCTTTGGCAACGGCTGTCAACAGGCACGGTGTCTAGACAGCAGACCGGGGTGTCCCCTCTCGCGTTTTGGTTTCTGGCGTACGCAGTGATGTCGGCCATCTTTTGCTTCGCCGACGGGTCGGGGTTCAAGTCCGGGTGGTACTTTTTCGCCATTTCTCGGAACTTCTTTTTGATTTCTTGCGTGCTGCTTGAGCGACTGCATCCGAGGACCTCGTAGGGGTCTTTGCTCCCTCTTCCCGACCCTGTGCTGAAGAAGCGCGCGGTCGGGCCTCTTCTCTCCTGGCGCCCTGGCTGACCCATACACACCCAGGAACTGTTCGGCAAAGCGCGGGCGTCCTCCCGACCCCGTGACTGGCTGATGAGTCGCTTCTTCGTCCGTTCCGGCCTCGCCACGGAAAGCGCTTCGTTCACTCCCGACGGGAAGACGGAACTCGCAGCGGCGCGAAGGGCGCGGCCGCCCCGTCCCTCGCTCGAGAGCGGAGAGGAGTCAGGGGCACGCACACGCCCTGTGGCGGCAAACGCAGGTGGCGTCGCTCCCTTTCTGTCTTTTACGGCGCGAGGTGTCCGATCCAGCGCTGCCGTGTCTCGCTCTGCGCCGCTGCCTGGCTCGGGCGAGAGCGACGGAGACAGAGGCGAGGAGGCCCGCGGAGTTGCGGCAGTCCCGGACAGGCGTGCAGTACAGTACTTGAGGGCCGAGAAGACGGAAGGCGAAGAGCCGAGATGCGAGGACGCGAGCGGGTGCGACAGCGGGAGACAACGCCTCTCGGATCCTGTCTCTCCCACGGCCGAACAGAGCGACGGGGGTTCGCGAACCTCGCCGCCTTCACTGGGAAGAAAGGCGTAGGAAGCAAAATCATCGGAAGATGCAGCCGTTGAGATACCCGAGCCGGAGCGACTTCCTGCAGGCGATTCGGGCGTCTCGACGCCTGGCCACCTGCCGGACGCGGTTCCGCAAACCGAAAACGACTCTGTCAAACTGCGTCGATTCGCGGACTCGCCTCGCCTCAACGCAGCGTCCTTTCCAGGTGCCTCTCGACGCACCGTTGACCATCTTCGAGCCTCGCTGTCTCTGCCGCGTTCGCCCTCGCGCTCCCTTCTCGCCTGCCCGCCGACGGTTGCGGGGCAAGGAAAGACGCGGAAACCCCCCCGCTCGAGCGGCTCGCCCACAGTCGCGGGCGTGTCTGGTGCGGCAGGGAACGGGCTGCGAGCGGCAAGGCCATTTTGGCCGAGACAGTCCCTCTGGACATCTACCGCGGAACTCCGAGCAACTGGAGGCTCCATGGCCAGCTCCAGATGTGGAAGACTCCCTTTCGGGATTCGGAAGAAGGCCTCTGTTCGGGGAGTCTGGATGAACAGCGCACCCCCTGGCCCGGTGTCGCGATTCGGCAAAATCTCCTCACTGAGTTCTTCCCGCCGTCTCTGAGCCCATCGGTTCGCGCGACCGCAGTCTCCGGGCTGCTTCTGGGCGAGCGACACCGCCGGCGCCTCTGGGCCTCGCCCTGAGACTGCCTCTGCCCTTCGAGACGCCGTTTCTGTTTCAGGCGGCGAAAGGCGCTTTTCGCTCGGTCGCTCTAGTGCTCGGCTTTGGTTCTTCTCTGCCTGCCTGAAGTTTCCTTCTGTCTCCTTCCTGCTCGACCTGGTCACTTCTTCCCCAGTTCTTCCCCCGGCCACCGACTCTCTTTCCCCGCTCCTCAGCGGCGGATCTTGGAGACCCGCAGACGCGTTTCTAAACTCAAGTCCCCTAGCCAGCGATTCGACCTCCGCGCGGCTCTTGTCTCCAACCTTCGCCTCCTGGACCGTTCTGTCCCTTGGGGTCCGAACGGCAACGTTCTCCTTGCCTGGTCCCCACGGGCCGGCCTCCCGTCTCTGGCTGTCGCCATACGTCGCATCAGACGCAGCGACCGCAGCGGAGGCAGCCGCCCCCGAGCACGACGCCCCGGAGAGAAACGCCGATGCCCGTCCAACAGCTGGCGGGAGGGGCGGGATCCGAGGGGATGACGCGCCGTTCAGACCGTTTTGGGCTGCGCACGGAGACAGAACCTCAATCGCCCGCTCGTCCACAAGCGTTTCTTGGTGCGAAGCGACGCCTTCCTTCCCCACAAACACAGACGCCGCCACAACGACACTCTTGGGCTCGGCCTCTGGACTCTGCGCGACGGCCGTCTCCCGGGCGACACTTGCGGGGCCTATCCGAGAAACCAGAGGCGCGCTGCGAGGAGACAAAGGTGGCGACTGAGGCTGGAAAGAGGGCGAAGCCGGGGGCGAGGGAGCGGGCGACCCGGGTGGAGACGGGGCGGACGAGGGCAGGGGAGACGGAGAGGCCGCTAGAGCGTGTGAGGCCTGAGCGGCAAAACTCGTCGCGGGCGATGCCGACGGCAGAGACTCCACGGGGGACGCGATCTCGTTTTGCCGACGCGACACGGGCGGGTAACCGGGCGCCACCGACCCCCGGCGTTCCTTGTCTTTCACCAGGTTCTCTCCGAGGCGATCACCTGCGGTCGCAGTTTGCTGTGCCTGGTTTCGGGGAGAGACATACGGCGGTGAAGAGGGGGAGGCCAGAAACGCAGCCGACGGGGCAGGCGTGAAGGATCCAAACAGAGCACTGTGAGGTGGGGAACCTTTCACGGCGAGAGGTGAGTTTTCGTGCATGGAAAACGACGAGAAACGCCGCTGTTGGTGGAACTGTGCGAGACCGGAGGACGATCGCCACGAGAAACCTGGGGATGTCGCAGGTGTTTGCACGTCCCTTTTCTCTTTGCTTCGGGTGGCGGGCACTACCTCCAGAGACAACGTGGAAGGAGCCGCAGAGGACGTGTGCGTCTGAGACGAGGGAGGTGAGGCGAGCGGTGTACACGGGGAAGACGAGCGTGACCGGAACGAGGACGAGAAGCGAAGCGAGATGGCCCGAATGAGTAAACCGGAACATCCTGCTGCGAAGAAGGAGGACGCAAGAGGCGAGAAGAAGGAGCCGAGGAGCGGCCTGGCACGGCGTCGGTCTCCTTGCCTCCGGCCTTCTTCGTGCCGTCGGAAGGTTTGGCAATTGCCTGTCCCTGCGCCGGCTGGTCGGTCAGAAAAGGACGAAAACAACTGCCGAAGGCGGGGGACGCCGTCGCCATCCTTCAACAAAAACGCTTCGCGACCGTGGTGTCCAGACACCCCAAACACCCAGGCGCACACCGGGAGCGAGGCTGCCTGTCGGTGTTTCTGGGCTGCGCGGGCGTCGGGCTCGGAAGAGACCCGACACCGACACGAAGGCGACGAGCATTTTGAGCAACGGAACATGGCAAGGTGCGAGCCAGAGATTTCACAGTTTGCAGTTATTCGACAGGCACTCGCAGAATGGGAGCGGTCTCGGAGGACAGGCGCTGCAGTCGGCTCGAACTCCCGGTCCGGTCGGCGACCCCTCGCAGGCGCCGCCTTGAACCGCATCCAGGAAGGGTGGCACGGCCCCGAAGAAAGGGGCGATACAGACGGCACTGAACAGCCCTCACTTCCCGGCGGCTTCGGCCGCACACTGACGAATGAAGGAAAAGGCCGAGGCGGGGCAAGAGAAGCAGAGCGGGAGACAGCGTGATACGAACGCACGCGGAAATCACACACCGAGGCGAGCAGCGGCTGTCTTTTGAAGGGCGCATGCGAGAGAGCGAGTGAGGCAATGCCGCAGGCGGCGAGAGGACGCAGACTGGTTGGCTTGACCACTTTTCTGGATTCTCTCTCTGTTGTGTCTCTGCCGCGTCCACACAGACCCCGTCCCCCGCTTCCCTCGACGCGTTCGCTTCTTCGCCACCCGCACCTGACCACCCGGCCTCTGTCCTCGAGGCAGTCCCGCCGCCGCTGCTCTCCCTCCTGCGCCGGACACCTCTCCCTTCCCCTGCCTCCGCCCGCGACTCTCAGAGCGAGCGGCCGCCCTCGGCAGGCCCCGCGCTCGCGCCTGCGTCCTCGCTTCACAGAGACATCTCCGGTGGACACAGCTTTCAGCGTTTCGCCTACAACGCGCTGCGCCGCAGAGAGCCTCGGGTGACTGCGCAGCAGGAGACCTCGCCGGCTCGACAAGAGCGTCGTCGCCAGGGAAAAAAGAGGAGGCGAGGCAGCTTCTATCCGATGGGAGACCGCAGCTGAGACAGACCGCACGGAAAACTCCGACGACGGCCGGTGTATGTACAACCGGTGGGACGGAGTCGAGCGGCGACTCGTGCCACGAGAGGCACGGCCGACAGCAGAAGCCAGAGGGGCCACACTGGCGTACGGTCCCATCCTAGACTCTCCTTGAGGACAAGCGGAGGCAGACGGAGACGTCATTTTCTCGCCTTCTTGGGAAAAAGTGGTAGGACACAAATGGTGAATGAATCGTGGGCCTCCAAAGACACGGCAAACGCGTCAGACGCATTAGACGACAGCTGCATAGCCGGTGCCCAGGAAACTCAGTCCGCGCTTCATCCTTAGTTATCCAGGACGGAGGGAGAGAGGGCGAAAACGGAGGGCAAACTTCGACTCCAGAACTGGTCAACTAGTAGGTAGACAGGCAGCGACGCTAAAACGAGACTCCACAGTGGACACACTGCAAGATCACCAGCCGTTGCAGCCAACTGTCAGCAAGACACAGAGAAACAGGGTAGCGAGATCGGAACAAACGGAAATCCGTGAGCCTACCCCTCCACTTTCCCGAGGGAACCCACTCTCCAAGTCCACCGCTGACAGCGATGGGGAGGCCCCACGAACACGATCGGCAGGAGGCAACGGCGGGACAGCGGAAATCGACTTCCTGTGAACTGTAAGGAGGGAACTCTATATCTGTACAACTAGACAAGCACACTCTATGCGAACATACATGAATGCGTGTAGCTGTTAAACATGTGAGAGAGCAATTCATGTACAGATGTACGCACACTACGGGTAAACCCCGCGTCAACCTGCGGCAATATATTGCCCGTCACTGCCTATGGACGCACAACGCACAAAATCACTGCCTCGGAGGATGGCACGGGAAACAGTGAAGCAGGTACAGTGAGAATCAGACGAAAGACGCCGCTTCTGGCCGGAAGTAGTTTACGCCCGGCCCGCAAGTTTGGAGCCTGTCATGGTTCGCGAACAACAACCGGGCACTCCGACAACATGCGAAGCGTTCTCTCGAAGAAAGGCAACAAATAGAAAAAGCTCAAAGAAGAAAAAACACAGGTGGAAACACTTTTTAGCGACAAGGCGGTGAGGGGGAGAGGCTGGCCTCCGCCGTTCCGCCACTGCGAAAAGACCTACACGCGAATTCAGGAAGAGCGGCGCCGAGGGCGTGAACGGCTGTCGATGGAGAGCCTCTTCCCTTTCCTGACGGGACAGAGCCTATTCGTCGGTTGCGAAAAAACGTGAGGAAAAAGTGACACGCAACGGGGCATAAATTGGTGAGCGAGAATGCGCTGAACCCGAGAGACGGAAGACAGTGCGGGGAAGAGGGACGGCGTCAATCGTCGATTACGCGGAAATCACGCACAGGACAAAACGAGTGTGTAGCAATCAAACCAATCCGCGAGCACCATAATCAGGGCGTGCTCCAAGAAAAAAAGAGGCGAGCTCAAGAAAAAACCCATCTGGAAGTCCTTTGTGGCGGGAAAAACCTGTTGCGAACGGCTCCGTGAGTGTGTGGGCTCGGCGAGGGGGGAATTCCCCTGCGCTGAGCGCTTCGCGTGTCACGAGCGACTTTATTCGCGAACTTCCGTCTGTCTTTCAGCAAAGTAAGGCAGCCTCCTTCGCGAAAGCGCCACGTTGAGCCGAGGAACTGGGAGTTTTGTGTGTATCAGAGTCCTCGTCAGGCCTTATCGCATCTTTCTCGACGACGAAGTTGAACCCGCTTCGCTGTACGTTGACTGGGCTGCGGGACTGTGGGGGTGGTCCAGCGTGCCCAGCTCCGGGGGAAAAGCTTGTCTCATTTCACTCTCGCTGTGGCAGAATGTCACTTTGTTCCATTACACTTGAGAAAAGTGTGAGACGGTCTCGGTGGTACTTGACGGGTGGTAAGCATTCGCGCTTTCGTGTGTCTGAGGACAAAGGCGGGGCACTGGCTTTTTTCGAGACTTGTCGGACTCGTGGCACACCGGTCGTCAGTTTGGCTCCAAGGCCAGCAGAAGGCTGCCGGCGATTTGCAGAGATCACGCGAAAAGCTCTTCGCCTCCACACTCCGTGCAAGCTGTCAGTGTGTGAACGTTTTGCGCAACGTGAGAGCTCCGACGTTTCGCGTGGGTCGGTTGAGGCGAGCCCGACAACGAAGACACATTTGACCCCTTCAAGGAGTTATTGCACCCCACAACCGAGATAGAGAGAACCACGCGAACGCACGAGGAGTTCCTTTTATCCGACCCTGACGCGGTATAATGAGTACAGATGCGATGAATGAGTTAGTTTGAAAAGGAACGGCTCTCGCTGTGGTGCTCGCTCATTCAAAGAGCCTTCAACGCCAAATACGAGCACTGCTCTCAGGTAGCTGCGTAAAGGAACTCGAAGAAAACCGCAAGTCACACTGTGTGTCCTTACTCGAGAAAGGAAAGGTCTGTGGGTTGCCCGTTCTGTGCTTCAACCGCTGGTGGTTACTCCAAAAATGGAACAGCGTCTTGCCCCCTAGCGAAAAGGTGTCAAAATCACCATCCGTACTGATCAGCAAATTCTCGAAAACAGATGACGGCGTTGCAATAGGATGCTCTGTTGATGTGGTGAAATATGTGTCGGAGGCTTTGGGTGGAGCTTGACCTTGTGTCTTTGTGTTTTCTTCTTTCTGGCTCGCGCTACCACACTGAGCACAGTCTCGTTGTTCGCTGTTGGGATTGACCCAGCATCTAAAATGGAGGCAGCGGCCTCTGGTACGTCTGGTGGTCTTACAGGATAGAAGCTCCACCTGGGGGAGGGCCAGGCAGCTGGCGAAACCCGCGCAGGGAAGACACTCCCTGTGGTTCGTCTGGGTCGCGGTTCCTTTTAGGTGAAGAGTGTCGTCTGGCCAAAGAATTCGGTTTATGACTGAACCAGATTGGTACGTCGGCACAAAGGGACACACAGGGGAAATAGGACTGATAGACAGGTATACAGTTATTCAAGTCGTCGATAGAAAGAGGCGAAAAGGAAGAGGAAGTCCAGTCCTTAGACTGTCTCGCTCACAAGGAGTCGGACCTGGAAAGGTGGCTGTTTGTGCAGAGATTGTCATTTCTGCAGACAGTCAGAAAACCTGAAATGGGACAGGAACAATGTACCAATTTTTCTGGAGGCGACCGCTGGCTTCCTCGTTCCCTAGGCCCCTGACCTCCGGACAAACAATACACAATACTACGTACCGTGTATAAAAAATAACGCCAAGCTGGTACCTCGGGAAAACTAGACACGTACGTGTCTTGCGTGCGTATCTTTCCGACACGGCTTCAGAAAGAAAAGCACGTGAAGTGTTTCGAGAAAAATATCCTGTCAAGAGATACAAAAACATGAAGGAGACGCAACCGGCGACCACTGTTGAGAGCCCAGAGCCTCTATACTGCGGAACCACAAAAACAGGGCCCATTTTGGAGACCTGGGAAGGCGGCAGCGAGGGCGACTTGTTACCGGGCACACGGACGCCGGCGGGGCAGATGGAAACGGAAAGTGCAAATTTTCTGCCCTGTGTCGCGTCCACCGTACCGCGCCGTCGATGAAAACGGGACAACGCCCCGAGACGGACCAGAGCCAAACTTGGTACAGATATACCCTTCCCTTTCTCTTCTTCGTTCTGGTCACTAAGTAGACGAGTCAAAGGTCGGTTCACATTGGGCACGCGGAGAGCGACGCAAACACAGCATCTTCCTCCCGTACACAAGTGGTTATCGGTCGTCTAGGGGAGATTGTGGCGGTGCATACACCGGCAATAGCACTGAAACTCGTGCGCTTTCCTAGATTCCGAGTTAAAGCCGGACTTCCATCTCTTCATTAGACGAACTCCCTTGAAAGAGGAAACCTCAACCGTCGAAAGGGAGGCCACCATCTTGCGGATGTTTGCAAGATTTCAGTGCCCAGGAAGTTTGTAATTGTCTCGAATGCCCTTTAGAACGTCCACCCACTCCTGGGCATCTCGAACTAGAACCGGCTCATCGCCTCGATAAAACGACTTGTTCGGCCGCATGAAGTATCTCTTGTCCATCACACGGAACCAAGTCGGGTACCTGAGAGCGCGAGCACGCACGTGAAGGGATGCATTACCTTCGCGAGTGAATCCGCGTACTTGTACAAATACACATCCATGAAGATCACGCTCCAGAAACAGCAACTCGCTTTAGGAAACGGTGGCACCAGTGATATACAAACACGTAGATTCTCTGCCTAAAGGCTGACAACTCGTGAACGCGACAGAGGACACTGCGCGTAAACCGCGACTTGAACACCGCCGGTCGGTAGACCGTCAGACTAGAGTTTGGGAACCTTGCGCGTGCCTGCAGGACTGCCATGGAAATAGGCACCAGAGAGGCAACCGTAGCGGTATTTGTGAACCACCCATGACAACAGAAGCGGCAGCAGCCTGTTTTTCATGGGGCAGGAATCATGCACGCGCGTCCGCGCGGTGGTTGCCCTCTGCCGACTAGGCAAACTCCTCGCGTCGAGAGCCACATGCTTGGCTACCTGGGAATTCTGGAAGTTTTCTCCACAGCCAAGCTGACACGAAGACTTCTGAGCGTACCTCATTGGATTGCATTTCATCAGCCAGGGCACGTCGCCGAAACCGATATCTTTGTACGCTTCTGGGACCTGCGCCAGTTCCAGCCAGAGAAGGCACAAGGCTGCCTCTGAGGCCCATCTACGCTGCGCTGCCGGTGCTTAGAAACTTTTTTCATCAACAGACCGGAGAGTCCTCGAGGCTTTGCGCCTAATAAAGTCGTCAGCCTGCCCGACGCCGGCAACTTACCGGCTCTCGCATTCTTTTACGGACTGGAAACTGGGCTGTTTTCTGAACGGATCGACTGCTTCAGACTGCAACTTTGTAAAAAAACGTTTCCTTCTTGTCCCTCGATTCTGTGCCCGCGAGGACACAAACACAGTGGAGGAACATCGCGTCCAAACTGAACAAAAGATGGGAGAGGCGACCCCTCGCGTTATGTCCTACCTTGTCAGCGGCAATGACAGAAGCACCAACTTGACGGTAGTCACGGAATTTCTCCCAGACGCTGCGTTGCGCCAGATCCAAGTCCCCATTCACCAGGTGTTGGTACACACTCCAGGGCTCGTATCCGGGTTTGACGTCGTCGACGGGGATTTTGCTCATTAGGAACGGCAGGTAAGACATATCGCTCATATGCCATCCTCCATACAAGTACAGCGGCGGGTTCAGCTGCGATGGGGCGTGGCGCAAAAAGACGTGTCCAAGGAACCGCGGGTCCGCGACACGATGCAGATATTTGACTGCCGCATACTTCTGTAAAGAAATGTCGCAGACAGGAGAGAGGCTGACTTGATGCGTCTTGCAGCGATCACGCACTCAGACACTGTGGGCATGTGAAAACGACGGAAAACGTGCGTCGCTGACCGTTGAACGACGAACCGGACGGAACCAAAGGCATGAAACATCTCCGGTGCCACGCCAGAGGGGCCCCTAGAACCAGAAGAGCTTTTTTAGGCCAGTGAGGCTGGCCACGGGGTCGAAACCCAACCCGACTGCTTTTCTACGACTGATGTGGAAGCAGGAGCCGTGTGTCCTTCATTCTTCTTTTTTCAGCAGAGAGGGAACACGCAGATATGGAACCGGCACGCCTGCTTTCGCTGCAGGATTCTCCTCCGTTCTTTTCTGCACAGCGTCGGCAAAACACGAAAGGCGAGTTGAGGAGCTGAGAGCTGCCGAGGCAGCGCCAGCGGGCGACTGTGCGCGCGTCAGCCTAGGCCTTACAAAGGTGTCCATAAGAGGTCCGATCGCATGCGGAACGTCTGTCGAGAGGCCTGTTTGAGCACCAAATTCCTTGGCGGCCATTGCGTCGATGTGGCCAGGGTAGTGCACCAGCGCCCATCCGAGGGTAGGTTGCTCGACCGGCTCGCAGAACTTTAAATGACGCAGTCGGTCTCCTGACGTGAGGGAAGCAGGGACCAGAAGTAGGGCCACATCTGCAGCGAACTACTGTTCTTCGCTCCCGCACTCCCCCCGCAGCACACCGAAAGACGCACGTCAGCGAGCGGGGCCGTATAGCGACAGAGTTGTTGGCAACTTTACCTCGAATGATCTCATCTGGGTCGCCGGTCATGATCAGGTCGTCCAAGCCAATGATGGGAGCCGATACGTGAACATTGCCGGCCGTGTCAAGCCCCTCATTGAAGCGTGCCAGCATCCATAGCAAAATGTCCCGACTGGTGAATTCGAAGTGCCAGCAATAGTCGGAGTCACTGCGAAGCACGGCCACAACGCAGTCGAAAAACGTGGAGACGGCCTATGAATACTGTAAATGCTTCCAGGAAGAAAGCAGACACACCTGCTCAGACTTGAAGCCGCATTTCGTTCGGTTCCTGGGCAGCGGCGCAGCAGGCGCTGAGTGCACGCATGTACAAAAAGATTGGTACTTCTGCCCGGCCGCTGCGTACCCGCTTCTGTATCGGGCAGATGAAGAAAGCAGTGTAACGGCGAATTCGGGCGTAGCCCAACAACGGCACTTCAAGAGGGAGGGACGCAGAAAGAAGTCGCGGCCTTAGCGGACGGGACAGTGCAAGCTAGGATGGCAAGGTCCACCACGTTCTTGACACCACATGCTCAGCATTTGCCCAGCAACGATACTGGTTCCCCTCACGCGGAGGTGCTGGAACACACTGCCTGGACACACAATCGCTGAACGCTGCATGGAAAACCTCTGTTTTGGCCGCAAAATGGCCAACTTACCCTAGGAACCTAGCCATGCAGCGCCGGGCGAAGAAAAGGCTAAGGCCTACAGGGAACTCGAAGTAGACGATTTTGTGAAGAAAGCGCGCAAATCGCTGCCTGTTTTGCTGAAAGAGCAGAGGCTTCTCGAAAAGCCCCGTTGTGTGGTGACGGGATTCGAGGATCACGAAGTAGTCGACTGTGTGCTCAAGCTCGTACAAACGAACCTCCAGCATGTCCAAGTCATACCTGAGAGAAAAAGACACGTCGCCCAGGCGAGTGCAGGAACCGACGAAGCGACCGCCAGCAGCCGGTGCCTTGGTAGACTCTCAACGTGAAGCCAAGGAAGGCGACAACAACTGGTTGTACACTGAGTTTGTGACTCAAACGCCCACATCGGCATGCACCATCGGAAGCACACACGCCGACAGGGGCTCGCACACTGCGCTGAGGAATGGCGTTAACGTAGCACGGGTCTTGACCTAAGGATCCAGGTACCCCTGAATCTGATGTCACCAGCCACGTCTGCGAGCGCCGTGTCCCACGACAAACAGCTGTCACTCTCCGCAAGCCTAGGTTTGCTGTCGGGGACGCCTCTTTGCGTGCGAAATGGAGACACAGACGTACAGGCATTCACAGGTGCCCGTTCCTTCCGCGTAGCGGTTGGGGCCTTGTCCCGTGTCGGGTCTGTGGGCCGGTAGCGAGGACAGTGCGAGGTCGTGCGCAGGCAGCGCTGAGCGACAAACCGTCTGGAAAATCGAGGCCTTACCCAAGAATAATGGTGTCGACAATCTTGACCGGCTTCTTGCGTCCCTTCCCAGTGAAGGCGCCCCTGTGGACCCTCCGCGCTTCTTCACAGAACTCCTCCATAGTCACGTGGGGTGGACTGGCGTCAGGGTGTGACTTCGCCACCGTGGTTTCAGCCAAGCTGCCGGAAGGCGCACCTTCAGAGTGGTTTCCCAACGCAGCTCTTCGCTCTGCGTCGGCGGAGGCTCCCGTCTGTTCCGCGCGACTTTCCTTCCACTCCTGGCGCCCTTCGTGGCCTCCGCCCTGCGCCTGTTCTCGAGGAATGACACTGTACGACGGCGGCGGGTGGCAGTTCGGATCGATAGGAACTGGAGGTTCGATCTCGACATACGGGCCGACCAGAGCGAGAATGGCAGCCATTTCCTGTCTGTACAGCTCATGAAGGCGGCGGTCGATGGGGAAGAAAAGAGTAAAGGCCTTGCGTATATACTCCGGCGCGTGATACCGCCACCGGCGGGCAGCCCACGAATCCTTCATCCGCCAGTCATAGAGATGCACAGCAGCATCAAAGGAGGGAAGGCATGCAGATGCGGTTGTGGCAACGGCGCTTCCGGGTTCTTGACTCTCTGTGCGAGCCTTGCCTGCAGCTGTCGATTCGTTTTTATCACTGGCAGGCTCCAACGCAGAACTGGAGCAGAACGTCGTGTTCCCTTCTCTGCGAAACGCATTGGCGAAGGCGCTGGACCGTGAGACTCGGTCTCTAGATCCTGGCAACACCGGCTCGGGCGAAGAACGGGTGCCTCCCTCGAGGACAGGCCGTTGCAGAAGAGGGTCCAAGTCGTCACTGGGAAAGAGAGTGTCGAATGAGTCAGACAAAAAGCCAAAAAACGAGGAGGGAGGGGAATTCCCAGCGTCTCCAGCTGCCGAGACAGCAGAGTTTGAAATGAAGAACCCGTAGGAGTTTCCGAAGAATGCCGATCTTAAATCGAAGATGTTTACACCCTTCCTGGCCGTACGACAGAGAAGAAGCATCACACTGAGACACACCACGAGAGATAGAAAAAAACAAAGGGCGCAGCAAAAGCCTCGCCAACTGCTGAGGGTGGGCGCAAAGGCGAAAACGCCTCTTGACCGTCCGCCGTGCAATGACGAGGCGTTGCCACCACATCGGCCGTCACCTGCCTTGTGTTTCCGAAGAGAGCTCGCGTCTTGACGCCAGCAATCGGACATCGAAACGCCGCCGGAAGAACGCCTGTGCGCTCTTGCACTGCCTCGTCTCCCGCAAGCATCCCGTACCCTGTTGAACGTCGATATGCGCGCCTCCTTTCCTTCGTTTTCCCCCGGGTCCTCCGAAAGTTCCACGCGCCGGCGGTCTGACGGAGTACCACCGGAACTGGGATTCCTGCTGGCATCTGAGCCCGAGAAGGGACTTGATGCGGCCGTCTCCAGCTGACCGGGAAAGGCGTCGGCCGCGTCATCGTGGAAACAGCAGCCCGAACGCGCCGATCCTTCGCGGCAATGTTTCCGCTTCATGTTTCTTACGGTGAAGCAATTGCGCGGCGTGATAGATTAAAAAGTGAGCCTCACCCTTGGTACCGGCCTTGTGGCCAGCAAGCGCAAAGGATCGCTGAGCGCGACTGGACAGGACGCAGAGGCGGCGGCGTGCAGACGCTCGCGAGAGCCCCCGCCGACGACTTCTCCCGTTTCTTATGCCAGCCCGCCGTCGTGGGTCCCACCCTGGGCACTCTCAGTTGGATCTGCTGTTCGCCAAGATCGTGCAAATGTCGTCGGAGACGGTTTTGGCCTCTGGCTGCCCTCACCTCGACCAGCTGGTTTAGGTCTTGAATGTCTTCGTTTACTGGATCCCCGCACCACTAGCTTGTTTTCGAGAACACTCAGTGGACACATGAGCCTATTCCGGGCACATTCCGGCGTCGGTGCAAAGAGTGGCCCCAGTTTCCAACCAAAAAACACCTGCGGGTCAGAGGGTCGGGAAAGTGACAGTTCAGAAGAGCCTACGAGGCTACTCGGTGAAGGAATCTCTCCTCTGAGTGTTTCCCGCACCCAAAAGGAGATCAGGACACCTCGCCACGCAGCAATGGAGAACAAAAGGGGCTGTGGCCGTTGAAGTTGAGAGACGGATCTGTCCGTGTGTCAAAAGAAAAGAAGGACGAAGACACGCGGACGTGCACCGGAGATAATGGCTCTACTGCCAGGGCAGTCCTGGCAGGCAGTGTACCGGAGAGCGAACGCGTGGTCACCTCTGTTTCTGCTGCAGCGGAAAAGCGAGCGCCGCACGACTTTCCACTTCTCTCAGTCCTTTCAAGAAGGTACACCAGTGACCGCCTAGTTTCACTGACGGGGTCTCGGTCTCTCCTTCCAGTGTGTGCTTCTTCTTTTTCTCCTCGTTCTCCTCAGGCCCAGCGTGACAGGCAGCCAGAAGAAACGAGGAGCAGTCAGGCGTGGCACACACAGACAGGAGCATAAGCATATCACTGCACACGCACCCACGGAAGATCCGTGTAAATGGAGAAATGGTTTACTGGTTCAGCCGGATGTGTGCCCTCGACAGGACTCCGTCGCCGTAAAACTCTCCAGAAGAGTAGTGGTGGTTTCTCTCCGTCGCCTTCGTTTTCACAAGGAGCTGGAAAGCGCCACCTCTGAAACCTTCACACTCACGTTCTCTCTATAGCTGAAGCCCTTTTGTTTGTAAGGGAAGTATGCGCCTCGAAGATGGAAATGACGCGCCCTCTAGGCGCCCCCTGAGAAAAGCGCGACCACGCCCCCGGGCCCGGTGCCCTGTCGCCGGCGTGCTGGGCGACGGTCGCACGAGGGGAGACAACGATGAGGAGCAAGGAAAGAACTGGCATGCGGCTGTAGAAAACAGAAAAGAAGGTGTTGCTTCTCCGTTAAGTACAAACATCTCGCTTTCAGGCTTGGATTCTGACAGTGATCCAGGTTCTCTCCCGCGAGCGCGGCCAGACAAGACACAAAAACGCTGCATGCGCACAGCTGTTCGTTGAAAGCAAGCAGGTTGAGAAGCTTGCATGAAGATGCCTCCAGTGTAGGATTTACGACTCGACAGCATTCGCTTTTGGAGGGCTGAGGGCTGATCTTTCAGTGTACCGTATGACCATATAGCTTCTGACACCATGGATCGCCGTATGAGTGCCGATTGTGCTACGGCGTTATCGTAGTGTTTCAGGAAGTTGCCTCTGTTTCCGTATATGCATATATGCGTCGTGCATTTACGTATTCCTGTGCAGATAGGAACACAGAGGCGAGAACTAGTGAGTCACATTCATTCTTGGCAAATAGCGGCTGGACAGCGGCTAGCCGTGGGGAACCTTGTTGTATATGGCACGGAAATTCGGAGATTGGTGATTCTCCCTCAGTTGTAGAACGTGGGTAACGCGATGTTCGGCATCCACTCGAGCTCACACCTGAATGGTAGAAAAGACGTCGAAAGATGATGATATGTGTAGCACAACGCGGGTAACTAGTGCGCCACTTCATGCACTGCGGCCACCCCTGTGGCGGCAGCAGGAACTCTTGGGAAAGTTAACGCTGGACTGTGAGAATGGCCACCGAACTGAGGTATCATTTTTGGAGAATGCCGCTGCTTGAGGTCGTGCCGTTCCCTTGCTCGATGATTCTCCTTAATTTCCGTCATGAGGACTCCAGCTTGCCTAATTGCTCCAAGCCGTTGAACCGAAGCGGGGGTTAGCCTCATCTTGCCACACCACGTGTGGAAAGTGAGACAGCGTCGCCCGCATAGAGTCATCCTGAGCGTTTCCCTCTATTGAATATTTGTGGCCTTTTAATGCTGCACTGCTGTCTGGTGCGCAACCGCGTTCCACTGAAAACACGGACTGCAAACTCCACTCATTGCCACCTGGGTCACCTCGCATCTAACCCGATTTTGAAGGACTTGAACATGGAGCTGATAGGCGCCGCCCATCGTTGGTACGCAGCAAGGATGATCGTCACCCGCCTATATTCGGAAAGCAACGACAGTAACCAGGTTGACTAGCTCCGGAGGTCGGGGTTCTAAAAAGAGAGTATCGATGGGTTAGATGCACACCATCCTTTCTGGAGCACGATTCTTTTCGCTGGATACGCCAGCCCGTAAATATGAGAGAATCGAAAGAAGCAAAACGGCATGGTATTAGCAGCAGTAATTCCACCCATACACGTGAGGTTGTTGCTCTTCAGTGGCTGTGTCGAAGCGTTAACTTGATAGAGTAGACAGATGAGCGTCTTGATCATTCCTGAAGTAGAGGGAGAGAGCTGCAACGCAGTCGCTGGAGTCACTCAACCAACCAGGAGCGGATCGTGCCAGTGGCAGAACTAGGCGATGTGTCTCCACTCCCCTTTCACCTCTTGGGGTGACTCAGCAGTGAAGAGATGGTTGTGGGATATGCGGAGGCCAGAGTTGAAGAGAAGGCCTGCAACAAGTCCAGTTAATCAGCCTTCGACTTTTTTGTGTTTCCACATTCTGGTGTGTAGTCCGTACACAACCTGAACGCCAACATCCGATTGTGGACTGCAGTCTTCTTCTGGAGAGCGGCCCATCTTACCGGTGCCCTGCATTTGCGGGAGGCTGCTTGACCTTTACGTTCTCGTGTCGTTTGCGGCAGTTCAAGCGTTCTCCTGTGGAAACCAATGCTGCCTCCAGCTGCTTCGCCTTGACACTACACTAGGCTGTTGCCCGGTCGTTTGAACGGTTTTCGCGTGCACATGCAAAACGATCTGCGACCGATGGGAAGCGGCTAGCTCGAGACAGGGGAGCGTTTCGTTCGGCTGCGATTCAGTATCAGCCAGTATACATTCAAACTCGCTCCTGTTTATTTTCCTTTTGAAGCTAATCGTATCCCTTGGTTTGTGATGCCCCGCCGCATGTACTTGTTCTCAACCACCAGGCTTGACGCAGGACAAAAAAAATCCGTTCCATAAGCCTGCCAAAGAATGATGAAAGCGTGTTCCTCTGCCACACTCTGCGGTCTCCTTCTCTGGGGTAAGACATCGGGAGAAAAACATTTCCCAAAGAAAGCCTCTTGCCACGGTATTCTTCGGCGACCTTGCATAATTCCATAAGTGAGATGGTCATGCCCTGCTTCGTATGGACTAAGATCTCGATAGGTTGACAGGCCCTCAAAACCTTAAAAGCAGCTTATCGTTTCGGTCGCCTCGGGATCATGTGATTGCACTTCTGCAGCGTTTGCCGGAGGGTGCAGCTACAGCTAGCTGGAGACGATGGAGTTGAGATGTGGATTAAACCGGGAACTGGTTCTTGTCGCTTCTGTAGTAATAGACCAGTGTACACGAGGCGGTCCCCACGTCTTCTTGATCTGTGTGCTGAATCATCCGAAAATTTAGACACCGAAAACTTAGATAATTCCTCTCACCATAGGAAAAACCGTGTAAGGCAAGGAGACGCAACATTTGCACTCTCAGACTTATCTCACTTGATGACGTAGCAAATTCTTACTTTTATTCTGCGTTTTGCTTTTGCTCAGCTGCGGCCTCCCTCTCGATTGTTGGTTGCGCTGAGGACTCGCCCGTCGTTGTGGATGGCGCTTCAACGACTGCTTATGAGAATTTTCTTCAGGAGCTTGTCTCCAGAAAGCTCCGCCGAGGACCGCGAAATCGCTTCCTTGCCTACCCTTCTCAATTCCAAGGAAATAGTTCCTCAAAAGAGGAAGCCGATCTTGTTCGGCTCCCGGGCTGGGCTCTTCCCGGCATCGTTCTGGATCTTCTCGCGAGCTATGGCATCAAGAAGAAACATGAAATATTTTTGCAACTGCTGGGGAAAATGAGTTCAGAATTGGATTTGTTCGAGAGGGAGTTAACGGCAGGTGACACGACCGACTGTATTCCAGCGGCACTCAAGAGAGCAACGCAGTCTCTTCTTATGAGCCACCGACTGTGCCCACCGACAACACAGAAGGACCGCGATGACACTCTTTATACCGAAACGGTACTGGAGGTTTTTGGGAATTATTTGGATACCGTTTATGCTGATGATATCCTGGCGGTCGAGGAGCGGGCGGACATTTCTTCGCCAAGGACGCAGTCTGTGGAGCACAGAAACCCAAAAAAGTTGGGACTGTGGGGAGACACCTCCACCGACGACTGTCATGCGCCAGAAGCTCCTGAATCTCGTTACTACCTCAGAGATTCTCCTCACAAAGGTCAAACTCTGGCCGCTCGGGAAACCCTAGCCGCGGTGGACAAACCTCCCGGACATCAGGCACAACCTATCGCAGCTGAAAAAGAACCAACCGATGCCAAGAGGTCAACAGTGTTCTTGAATGAACCGAACACGCGGTATGTTCAAGACGGTCCACGTGGCTCCGAGGTATTTTTAGCTTCTGCAAAAGACCGCTCTCCTGTATTATCCACTCACTCATCTACTCAACCCCACAATGGTTTTCGCTCCTCGTTGCCGATTTCATCGGTGGACTTACCTTTTAGTCTGCTTCCTCAAACCATTCCCAATGCCTCGTCTCCTTTGGAGTTTACCATTACGAAAGAGGCAGCTACAGACGCTGTAGCGCCTCTGGCTCGTGCAATTGTGCGCAATTCTCTAGTGCCGGCAGCCTCCCCGCTTCCTCATGCTGCTGCAGAGGATGTTGGGATCCAATCACGAGAACCGATGGGAATTGGCTACGACGGACATGTTTTAGAGAAGGAAACAGGCACTCCACCAAACCAATATGACACGAATAAGTCTGTAGGTTCTGAAACTATGGAGACCATTATCACAGAGTCCGGGGGCCGCCAAGGGGGAACAGCTACGACTGTTTCGCCGTCTTCGTCTGCGGCACCGCTTCAGAATTCGGCTCCTGCGACCGTTCCTGAGGCTGTGCGGAGCGAGGTGAACGATGGTAAAACCTTACGCATAGCAGCTGGGACCATGGCATCATCATCGACTATATCACTGCAACAGCGCCAGTCCACCCACCAAGCAAGGGAACAAGATCATCGAACGGAAGGACACGCACCTGAAGGGTTGCTAATAATGCAGAGGACAGTACCAGACAGCTCGTCAACACAAACGCAAGCCTTTGCTATCGACAATGCAATTCCTCTTGTGCTCGCTGACAGCAAAATTTCAGACCACAACATGACTTCTACCGAACGCTCCTCAACTTCGCGACCTGTTTCTGCACCTTCTCCACCTTTGACTCAGGAAAAGGAACCTTCAGCGTCGATTGGCACACAAGCTGTTGCTGGGCCATCCGGTAGTTCCGCCTTTCAGGCTGCCTCGTCTCAGTTACCCCTGCCGATCATCCCCACGCGACAATCTGTTTCAACGGTATCTTACAATATACCCGCTCTTCGGGTGCTGCAAACCATTTGCAAGAACAACGTCGTTACCTGCAAACGTGATTTCGCTCAGGGAGTTGCGGAGCTGCTCGAGTATGGGAGAAACCGTCTCCAAAAGCCAGATCCGAGTATGGACAAAGTACTCGAGTCTCAAGACACACCCTTCACGAGGACTCGTGGGAACCAAGGTTCGCCACGAGTTGCAGTGGTCTCCGCCACTCCCAGCGGACGCAACACGGAAATAAGCTATTCAATCGAGCAAGACGAAAGGTTGGAAAGTGCAAGACTTCTCCAGAAGTTGTGGGAAGAAGTTAATGGGTGTGTCGAGAACCGAAGCAAGCCAATATGTAGCGAAACACAGGCTGGCAGAATGACAGCTTCTCTTGGACTCCGGGTTAGCGTCTTAGGGATCAAGAAAGTGGACACGAACTAAAACTTCGGTCTGGCCTTCGCAAAACTGGCAACACTGTTTGCCAAAAAGGCGGAGTTTTTTTCAGTCGCGGCACATCCTTGCATCCTTTCCAGGTTGTCGCCGGGAACGAGGGTGCCAGATCCCTCCGCGTAACGGCTTGCATACGAGGTGTAAATTTGTAGCGGTCGTTCTTTTCAGGACGCAAAAACAATATGTATTTGAATTTGTGCCCAGCTTCTGACAAGGACTCACTGTGGCCTCTCCTCGAACTTCTGTGTGGCGTTACAATGGCTTCACCCAATCATCCCTCAATCCACATCGTCGCAAAACAATTGCAATACCTGCTTTACCTTTGTGTCACCATCGGCCGTATTCGTACTCCGAGAGAAATGTTTCCTGGTAGCGAACAAGTAATTGGATTAACGCAAAAAAAGGAGCGACCGGAATTTTTTTTCGACATAGTCTTCACCGGCTTGTCATGCGTCAGCATACGCCTGCCTCGTTATGTTCACGTGAAGCCATCTGTTGCCAGGAACGTGTCTGTGGTTCCACGGCTAACACACCGAAACAGACTGTTATACTCTAGCCCTGCTCACAAGCAGGTCTGCCAGCTCATGATGTGTACACTCAGCTCCGCCGAAGCCTACTCTCTCACAATAGCACTAGAATGATGCAGATATAATTAGAGATATAAAGGCAAGACCGTCGAGAGAGTGTAGACTACTGCAGTAATATATCCCCGGCGTTAGGCGAGTGCACGACGACATCACTGTGAAGAAGCTGCCGAATGTGCGACATGCAGCATGTAGACCTGAGGACGCTTTTTAGGTGACAAGGAATCACCGTTAACAGAAGCCCACTCTCACAAAACCCCGGGGATGAGAAGCCTCACCGTAGGCGCAACTTTCCACTATCCGATGGGTGGAACAAGCCAGTGTATAGAAACCGTAAGCCTCACTGCCCGTGATCTGCTTACCTCTGTTGAATTACTCGCATTTCCTATTCCTATAAACAGCATATGTTGTGTTCAAAGTCTAGTAGAGAAACGTGAGCGCCACGGACGGCCTCTACTCCGGACCTGTCACCACTTACGCGGAGGATCTGACAGTCGTGGAATCGATCTACCTCGGGCACAGGGGAATACTGGCACATGGGAGGCTACATGCATTTCTATGTAGTCGTGTGTCGATGCTTTCTTTTCTGCCTTTCAAAAATGCCGGGACACCTGACTGATAATGTAATGCTGTGTCAGTGATCTGACAAGGTTAACGCGCAGAGCAGAAAATCTGAAACTGGATTTCCTAAGAGGCGAGGTTCTTCTTTAGTCTGGCATATGTCTGACACACAGCGCGCCCGACCCGTTACTGAGTGATTGTGTGGTTACACAGACTCCTTCGAATTTTTGAAGACTTTTTCCCTCCCAAATGCCACAACAGCGGTGGTGGCCCAGGTGTTCCGTGTGAATTAAAATACACAGGAATACGAAAGAGAAAGTGCATGTTTTTCTCTATTTCACTGGCTATCAGATAGGATGCATTTTCCAATTAACCTGAAAAAGAGATTGCCTCTGTTTTGTCTCTTTCGTTCGAGCCTCCACAACACTGTCAATCGAGAAAAGGTGACTTTTTACGTCCATCATCTTTTTTTCCGTTTTTGTCCTTGGCTGAACAGGTCTTGTGCTCCAGCTTGGAGCATTTCCTAGCCCTATCAACGTTGTGTGTTCCAAAGGAGCCCGTTTTCCCGGTGGTGCTTGCTGGCATTATGACAGTACAATGAAGTAGCCCATTCTTTTTCATTCAAACGACAGGAAGAATTCTGCTGATTTCGAGCATGTGAAAAAGACTGCCGGGCAGACATATTTAGAACGACGAAACCCATCCACGATTTTACAGTGTTCCCCGTAACGCATATTTCAACGCCACTGGCTTCCCACTACATGATGCGACCCAGCTGCGATCACAGCCCCAATGGGCTAGTTGGTTGCCAAGGCGGCCAAAGGAGAGGATCGTTGCAGCCTGGATACTGCCTCCAGGAGGAGGCGGAATCAACAGACGGGGCGAAGGAGCAGTATGCTATATCAGCGTATCCACGTGGCAGTTGTACTCCGCCATGCATAACCGACTTGCGCAACAACAACTCATTCGTTGGTTCATTCTCAACGGGAAAGGGATTCAGCACGTGGGCTCCCCACATCTCACCTTTCGAAACCTTCCTCCTTCCAAATAACCAGAAGAGGGCTCAGCCGTGAGTTCACCACCTGACATCTGACTTTCCATTTTTAGGGGGACCCCGCCGCAGATAAGTCCTATCTGAGTCTGTCCCCGTTCAAGATCGTGCACTACTATCGACCACAGGAAAGAAAAGCCATCCTGCTACAGATTGCGTGCCTCATGTGAAGCTAACTCGTCAATAGTTATTTCCAAATGTATGAATACCACCGAGCAGGCCGCTACGGTGTTGGTTCCAGGCTTCGCAGCGTGTGCGAGAGGTCTGAATATATACAGAACTCCAAGCGATGTGAGATCAAGACATGCCTGTCACTTGCGTTGTCTTAACGAAAATGCTTGCAGCATGTCAAGTCAGTCGCCTCAAGCTTCGCTTTCCCCCGCTGCTCTCCTGCTCGCCGAAAAGACATCGACCACGCAAGCAGCCACCCCTGCTGCTGCCGACAAGACTACTAGTCCGGTACTGCGCTCCCCTGAGGCTGCCACAAACTATTCGACCAAGACCGGCATCCCCATAGACATTGGCTCTCTCGAGACAGCGTGCACACCAGATGCTCAAACTCCTCAGTTCCTTGCTTGTGGATCGTCTCCGCAGGCAGCGTTTTGTGAGCCGCCTATGCAGAGACCTGCGAATACGTCGCCGTACAATCCAACCTTGCGCTGCTTGCGGGTCGACAGCGATTCGCGAGAACAAAAAAGTATCGTAAGCCGCCACCAGCCTACAGAAGAAGGGACGAGAAGCACTTCTTTTCGGTCTCCCTCCAAAAAACAGTGCGAAACATGGGCAGGAACTGACACCCGAGGCGAAACCCCTCTAGCCGGACAAGATGGCTTGGATGTAAACAGGAAGAGAAGAGTATCTCAGCCGCACGACAGTCAGCGGCGAATGGAACGTGTTCACAACGGCGAAACGAGAGCATTCCCCAAGGGCACGAATACGGGGACTCAGAAACGACACGCGAGCCCGGTTTTCACTACGAAGTATCGCCAAGAAACGGTCTCTGGATCGGACAGAAAAGGAGGTCCAGCGTCTTTGGGTATAAACGCTCCTCATATAAAGGTTCGTTCTTTTGTACCTTTCCAGTTTCACTCTCCACGCAGACTTGGTAGCCACTGTGAACAAAAATGCAGCTGTGCAGAGAACAAGAAGGAAACATCATCAAGAGGGTATCCTTTTGAGTCACAACGCTGGGACAACACAAGGATTCTACCATTGAAAGCGTTGATTGGGAGTGGAGCCATGGGTCATGTCTACTTAGTGGAGATAGAAGGTCAGCAATATGCTTTAAAGCTTGCGGTCCAGAGTGACCCGGCTGCATGTATGTATCTTCGACACGGATGGAGAAACCTTATTCGACTTGAAACCATGTACCTTGCTGAGGAGGCCGCGGCGGCACTGCCCACTGGAGTGGCGCGGGAGAAACCTGTTGAACACGAGACGTCAATCAAAGGGGAAGTAGATGCCGATATGTCAGACCCGACACGCTCGTGTCCGTTCTGCTGCGATGGCTCCGCGACTCCTAGCTGCTCTACGTCAGGGCAGACAGAGAGTAAGAAGGGGGCCAACTCGACACGATATTTCTGCAAGCCTCTGGCATTCTTGGAAGGAGATTGGATTCGATTCCAGGGAGAGAGAGACACAGGCTGTAGCCAGCTGGCTTCTAGTCGGGACGCGAGAATTTCTGGGAGGTCAACGACACCCAACTCGAGGGCTTCTCCGACTCCCCGAGTGACTCCCATATGTGCGTACATAATGGAGTACATCCCGAATGCGTGTCAACTGACGGCCTTTATCTGGAATTTCCACCGAACCTCAGACTTAAGTCAACTTCTGAGGTCTGGTGCCTATCCCCAGGGTATTCTGGCGGCCAAGCGTCTGGTCGATTTAAGCATCCGTGTGGCAACGGCCCACAAGGTTATTGCCTGCAAAGCTGGTATGATTTCTTTTGATTTCAATCCGAAGAATATTCTCGTGAATGTGGAGTTGCCAGCATATATGAGTGACAGGTTGGGTGCCACAGGCCAACCACCAGTGCTCTCTGCAGCGGAAATAACACGGATGGTCCTCTGCAATCCTTCTGCTAAATTCCGAGTCGTGGCAATTGACCTCGATTGCTCGCTACGCGCCCCGTTCTCGTCTGTGAACGAGGATAGCTTACTGCTCGACTGGAGCTGTGGACGCAGAGTAGTGTATTCATGCCCACATGTCTCGTCCATCACGGCTGCATATATCTTGGCGGTGCTGGCGAAGAACAAAGGTGAAGGCCAGTTCGCAAGAAGTGGATTGAAAGAAAGCGTAGCACACGGCGCCATTTGCCGCCGCGTCGACGATAAGAGAAACTTCCTTCACTACATGTGGTCCGAGAAAAACGTCGTCGCCACAAACAATCTTCCATGCACGGGGGTCGCTAATAGAACGGCAGCAGAAAATTGCAAGGGTGGGGGACGAGGAGATACCCCCGCTCTTCCCTTCAAGCCGGCGCATGAGAAGGAGGATAAGCCGCTTTCCGCTCGAGAGGGAAGGGTCCATAGTGAAGAAGAACCACCGCCTCAGCACCACACAAATGAATCGTTTTTTTCCAGATTTTACCTGCCCTGTTTTATATACCCACGAGACCGACTGCCCCGAGACGTATCACAGAAAGAGTATAAGAAATATGGGGTGAGACTAGTTGGTAATCACGTCAACTTGCAATTGCTCGCTTTTATCCTTTGCGAACTGTTGGATTTCAAAAGTTTGCACGTCGTCGTCCTCCAAAAATTTACTACAGAACTTCGCTTGCTCCAGTTGCCGACCGATATTTGCCGCATGTTCTCCGAGCAGGACCAGATTATCAGTTGTTTGTGCTTTTCTGTTCTCACTAAGATGAAAAGCGCTACCATAGAAACCAGTGGCCTGCAGGCTGGTGACTGCCGTGTGATAAAAGCTGTCGCTTTGCCAGATCAATTGAATAACAATGTCTCCAGTCAACCGAACAATCGAGCGCCGACTCGATGTATGAATCATGTTCGAAACCCCATCGCAGAGGACACTCTCCCAGCATTATCTCATGCCGTCACTCATTCCACACGAACTGCCAACAGCGCCACCTGCTTTTCTCCTGCCGTCGTTCGGCCTAAGAATCGACGGTTCCTTCGCACGGCGGGCGCCCATCCTCTTATTATAAACAAGACGGGGCACGGCATTTCACAGCCTTTCGTCTCTGCCGACAGAACTTCTTTTGCCTTCTTCAGAAAGGAGCAGATTGTGGCTTCCTCTCCGACTCCACCCGGACACAGTAAAAAAGACGCGACTCCAGGGACGGGTCTAAATTTCCGGGGAACTTCGGCACCCGATTCCTTCGTGGTCACTGCAGGATTACAGAGAATTCAAAGCGTTCATCAAAACGCAGAGCCACCCCCATCGATGTCTAGCGAGGAGTCAGTGGTCGCGGGCAACAGTGGACGACAAGCCGTGACAGAAACGTACGAGGACGACGGGAAATTTAAAGAAAACGCTCGACCTCTAAGGAACTCGTCAATGGCACACGAGAGGCCAGGAGGGGCAGAGGAGCTGAGGAGACCCTTGTTCACTGCTGAGGAAGTTTCCAAAATGTCGGTTTGGGAGAAAGTCGAGGCTCTGCCCGCTCTGAGTCCACAGGATTTCCTTCCGTCCGTTGATATTTTCGGAAGGAGGTGTCGAGAAGAAATGTCTTCTCTTAACTCACTGTTGCTGGAGTTTCTAGATCCTCACCCGTTTTACGTCCTGCGCAATTACAAGTCGCCTGAACATGCTTTCGACAGCCTTGTCCAGTCGCTGCACCGTTTGAGCCAACGGATCAGCTCCTAAAAAAATACATTTGTAGATTAACGCAGGCAATGCGTCCTCAGCGTTAGACTTCGTCCAGAAGAGTCCGATAGTACGAATGCGTATATGCGTACGTGTGATTGTTTATTACAGGCAATGATTATCTAGATAGACGGAATCGGAGGGTTGCAGCATCCTGAAAACTGTCTCTAATCCTCGAGGTCTTGGGGCCAGGCGCCTTGGCTTTGTCTTCACTTGTTCCTCTACTTGGCATAGAAATGGTTTGTTGAGACGGTTTACTGACGATAAGAAACCACATTTTGAGTGCTTGACAAATATAGTGTATCGGGCAATGGAAGCAGCGCCGAACGTAAATAAAGAAGTCGGGCGAACGCTAGTAACATTGGGCCGGATACCTTCTGTGGGGACGCCACTCTTTACATACACCCTAGTTTTTCCATTTCTGTCGGTGGTTTCCTAGGGTTGAGAACATTTCTGTCTCCTCGTTGCGTTTTTACAGCAGAGACGGCACTCCCAGAAAACATGTGGGCTTGCCCTCGTGTGTGTGCGACAAAACTGTGGTCAGGTAGATCACTGTGAACTTTTACTTTCTGTTGCTTGCTTCTCTGGCATTTTTTCTCTTTTTCGAAAACCGTTCGTCGCAGGGGGAGCACAATATAGTCCTTCGTCGCGTGAGAACTCTCAAATCTTGTGTTATTTCTCGACGCAAGCTGCCCTGAGACGGATGCTCAGCATTGTGGGTTGTCATGTCCACTGTTTCTGGAAGCAGAAGAATGAAGGCGAAATGCACGCTGGTGCCGATCGATAGACTGTCTACACTGTTGGCTCCCAAAATGAGTTTTTGTCAGTGAATATTACCATCTCCATCCCTGGCAACCCTGCTGCGAGAAAACAGTGACCCCGCGCACCGCTGGGGAAAACGTTACAAGCTTTTCACTCTTTGTCCCAGTCGCCTATCGTCCAGCGAGGCCCCTCCTGATTCTAGGCATTAAGCTGTATTAAGTTGTGTAAGAATGATTATTTTTGACCTCGTACGGACCCGGACGAAGTGGAACGCATGCTCTCGCTGCCTCCCCATAAAGAGGTCAGAAGCCTGACTCGCTGATATCTACCCAACTGTTCAGCTATTCACCTGCCTACCAAAGCGTAGTCAAACACTTCCTAGTACGTGCAATGGAATCTCCCAGCTTATCTACATACAGCCACTTACCCACGAGACAGTTGCTATTGAACGTTGGGGAATAGGGTCCCGAACATATGCGCTGTATAGCCTTCCGCTATTTTATTATTCTTTCCCAAGTTTGGAAAGAATCGTTTTTGAGCCAAAAATTCAGGGGAACCGGGGCGTGTTCCTGCGCCGCATAGAGACCGCCGAAAACTGGACTCCACCACTGAGCAGCTCGACAGCGGAGGGCATCCAACATCAGACCACAGAGAACGGGAAGACGACAAAGGAGGGGGAAAAAGAACAGATACTGGGTTTCCGCTTTTAGTTAATATAGGAAAATATGCCGATCGCCGTGTTCTGCCCCATGCATTACCAATTACGGTGTGTAGCATTTCCTATGCTCCTTAACATCACAGCTATCTAAATATATGGTACCTGAATGGTACCCTCCTCTACCGAGAAGGACTCAGACACGTGTCAGAGTGCCGTGAATTATTGGTGTGCAAACCATCCGTGCTTTAAGCGAAAGGGACCAATCGAAACCTTCTCGAAATATTTTTCCACCAGGTAGCAGGGCACACTATTGTAAATGGCGGAGCTAGCGGTTGATACGATCCGGCGTTGCCCGCCAGCCTTCCAGTGTGCTTCCAGTGTGTGTCTCTACAGCGCAGCAATAGAACTATACGACAACCGGGCAACCCCAGGTTTGGTTCGAAAACGCCCTACCAGACGGCACTCGCTAATGACACTCCTGTAATCATGCCGTGTTCAGTCAAAATGGATATGCATTTACGGTTGGCAATACTGTCTGCAGTTGGCTGCACCTGGTGCGTGTTCATTTGCAACGGACAGGGTGTCACTCGGGGGGCCATGCCAGAACCTGCCGCGGGAACACCGGCCACTCAGTCCGCTCCAGTTCAAGAGAGCGAGACAGAGGAACTTCCCAAAGTTGATGTCGAAATGGTTCCTGGACGGAGGTGAGCCTCATGCCCAGCTTTCAACAGTGACGTATCCACTTTTTCTTGGTGTTGCAGGTATAAAACGTCGCGAAGGGCACTGATCAAACTGAAACAGCGCTTCAAGCAATTCATTCATGACGGTAATGCACAGGATAGCGTCCTGGTTCGATGAAAGATACGTTTTTCTTTGCCATTTGCAGAGATTAGCAAAGTCGCACACGAATACGATCAACAATTGAACGCGGTTTCGCCTCCTACCGGTATGACAACTGAAAACCAGTCACTATCCCTGTGCCTGATGCACTCTATCCCAGGGGAAACACGGCTTGTCAATCGGAGCCCAATTGAGGTCTATGAAAAGATGCTTGGAACACCTCCTGCAATCGTATGACTGAAGGCGTTTTTTCTTTCTGGGCGTAGACTATTTATATCGCTCCAGACTCACCCACTTTTGAAGGCCAGCACACAGCAGCGATTCCAAGCGATTCAAGAACACGACGCATCCTCCGGTACGAATGGAAAATGGTATGCTTCATTTCTCAGGCAATTTTATCTGCTGCTCAGGACCACGCGACGCCAATGCCTCTCTGGAGGCGCTCAGTAGTCTCTTCGAAGCTAACAAAGTACGATCCTTTTCCGTTTTTGACGCGCTGCGGCACATTTATGCTCTCTACCTCAGTTTGGAGCAACTCTCGATATGCAGCAGGACGCAACAACAGACCAGTATCTAGAAGCCCTT